>NC_053024.1:472974464-473277530 GCF_003073215.2 Triticum urartu | reverse complement strand
ACACTGATCCGGATGGCTCTAAGTCACAAACCAGATACGTGTTTTTATTAAATGGTGGAGCTGTCAGTTGGTGCAGTTCCAACCAGAGCGTCGTGGCGGGATCTACGTGTGAAGCGGAATACATAGCTGCTTCGGAAGTAGCAAATGAAGGAGTCTGGATGAAGGAGTTCATATCCAATCTAGGTGTCATACCTAGTGCATCGGGTCCAATGAAAATCTTTTGTAAAACTACTAGTGCAATTGCCTTGGCAAAGGAATCCAGATTTCAAAAGAGAACCAAGCACATCAAGAGATGCTTCAATTCCATCCACGATCAAGTCAAGGAGGGAGACATAGAGATTTGCAAGATACATACGGATCTGAATGTTGCAGACCCGTTGACAAAGCCTCTCTCATGAGCAAAACATGATCAGCACGAAGACTCCATGGGTGTTAGAATCATTACAGTGTAATCTAGATTATTGACTCTAGTGCAAGTGGGAGACTGAAGGAAATATGCCCTAGAGGCAATAATAAAGTTATTATTTATATTTCCTTATATCATGATAAATGTTTAATATTCATGCTAGAATTGTATTAATCGGAAACTTAGTACATGTGTGAATACATAGACAAACAGAGTGTCACTAGTTTGCCTCTACTTGACTAGCTCGTTGAATCTATGATGGTTATGTTTCCTAGCCATAGACATGAGTTGTCATTTGATTAACGGGAGCACATCATTAGAGAATGATGTGATTGACTTGACCCATCCGTTAGCTTAGCACGATGATCGTTTAGTTTGTTGCTATTGCTTTCTCCATAACTTATACATGTTCCTATGACTATGAGATCATACAACTCCCGAATACCAGAGGAATACTTTGTGTGCTACCAAACGTCACAACGTAATTAAGTGATTATAAAGGTGCTCTACAGGTGTCTCCGATGGTTTTTGTTGAGTTGGCATAGATCGAGATTAGGATTTGTCACTCCGATTGTCGAAGAGGTATCTCTGGGCCCTCTCGGTAATGTACATCACTATAAGCCTTGCAAGCAATGTAGCTAATGAGTTAGTTATGGGATGTAGCATTACGGAACGAGTAAAGAGACTTGCCGGTAACGAGATTGAACTAGGTATTGAGACACCAACGATCAAACCTCTGGCAAGTAACATACCGATGACAAAGAGAACAATGTATATCGTGATGCGGTTTGACCGATAAAGATCTTCATAGAATATGTAGGAACCAACATGAGCATCCAGGTTCCGCTATTGGTTATTGACCAGAGACGTGTCTCGGTCATGTCTACATAGTTCTCGAACCCGTAGAGTCCGCACGCTTAACGTTCGGTGACGATCGGTATTATGAGTTTATGTGTTTTGATGTACCGAAGGTAGTTCGGAGTCCCGGGTGTGATGACGGACATGACAGGGAATCTCTAAATTGTCGAGACATAAATATTGATATATTGGGCGACTATATTCGGACACCGGATGAGTTCCAGGGGTCACCGGATATTTATCAGAACCCCCGGGGAAACTAATGGGCCTACATGGGTCGTGTGTGTGTGAGAGAGAGAGGAGGGGGCCTAGGGCTGGGCGCCCCCCCCCCCCCCCCTTGGGAGTCCAAATTGGACGAGGGGGCGGCGCCCCTTCTTTCCTCCCTCTCTCCCCTCCTTCCTTTCCCCTTTCCCATTCCTAGTTGGACTAGGAAAATGGGAGTCCTACTCCTACTAGGAGGAGGACTCCCCCTCTCCTTGGCGCGCCCCTAGGTCGGCCGGCCTCCCCCTTGCTCCTTTATATACGGGGGCAGGGGGCACCCTAGAATACACAAGTTGATCATTGATCTCTTAGTCGTGTGCAGTGCCCCGCTCCACCATAATCACTGCAAAAAAAGACACATTCATGACATTTTGGGCTGAACGAAAAAAATTCTGTCATACTTATGACACTTCTATGACGATAATTGTGACAAAACCCGGTATTATCATAGATGTGGTGGGCTCCTGCTTCTATGACAAAAAATCATGACAAAAAATGGGCTTTTCGTCCTGGGCGGGCCGGAGACGCAGCTGCATGACATTCTTTGCACTACAAGTAATATGTCAACTCGTGACCACCACTATTGGTCACTGAAAGGTCATTGTTTTTCATTTGCGACCTTTTTTTGACCAAAAACAGAAGGTCAAAAGCTGGCGGTTGTAAGCTGAAATTAACGACCTTCTCTGTGATATGTAAAGGTCGTTCGTTCTTTGACCAAAATTTTGGTCACTAGCAGCCTCGCCAAGCCACGTAGGATCCAGCGTGGCAAGCTGACGTGGATAAGATTCAGCCCGATCCGATTAGGTGTCTATATGGGCCGAGCCCATTAATTCAACCCATTTAATATATTTATTTCTGTTAATTTTTGTCTGCTACATGGGCCAAGCCCAACTGGTCAGCCCATCAATTTTTATGCACTTTTGGCCTTTCAAGAATATATGTACAATTTTGTGCAGCCCATTTCTGGTTTACATTTGGCATTTTTATACATTAAAATATTAATTCAATCCTGGAGTTGGTCCAGTACTCTTTTCAGCCCATTCACATATTCACACATATGATCCACCTTTTCAACAAATTTTGCAAATAATTTCATATTTCAGCACTAAATATGTTTACATCACAGGCCATAAAGCCCTACAAAATAGTATCACTTGTTCCTATACGAAACTCTCAAATGATACATACAACAAAACAGAATACAGAAAATTTAGTTCAACAAAAATAGGTTTTCTTCCTCTTCCATCTTCGAGAACACACAACACCTGTGAAAATAAAGATGCCACAACAAAAATGGAAGGATCAGCCACTAGAAGCATATTGAATACAAGGGAAAAATCAAACTAAAGAAATAAAAGGCGTGCACTGTGAAAATTTTGGCAGCACGAATATTTTTTATATTACCAACAAACAGAAATGTAATCTGATTGCACAAGACACATGGCATTATCACACACCCAGACGAGCGAAGCATTAACTTCTGAGGATCAGACAAACAGAGCATTCATGCTGATGATTAACTTATAAGCCCAGCCACCCTCAATCCTCAATACAACACTAAGTTTTACTACTCCACGCAACCTAATACACTACAGTCCAGAGGCGCCTCAATTCGACCACCGACCTCGGCGCATAACAGAATCATGACGTCCATTTGCATCCAGGGCTGAATTTGACCATGAAAATTGGCTATTAAGTAGTATACTCATGTGGTGAATTTTATGGAATACTTAATCTATACTCTGCATCTACCAAAAGCAAATCTCCTTGAACAGGTTCTGATGCCAAACAATCAAAGGAATCCAACTGAAAAAGGCAAAAGAATGGTACTTCTGCTGCAGTGAATTGAAACCCAAAGCACCCCCAAACCGTAGCAGACTAAGCTAGCTAGCTCTAGGAGAACTAAAACAATGGCTGAAAGCAAGGAATGGAGGAATGGATGGTCACCGTTATTGAAGTTGATGCTTCAGGAGCCCACCGGCATGGTGGTTCAGGTGGTCGAGGAAGAAGAGGAGCATTACTGCATAATCATCATGAAACAATAGTGATTGAGTAAATCATAAAGCAGAATAACAAAATCATAATTAATCTAAATCGACTCAGAATCAGATAGCATATGATGAGCATGTTTACATTTTTTTACTAATCAAAGCACTTGCGCGCACGCCGGCAAAACTCTCCACCCGCTCTGTCTTCACAGCGAAGGAAGCGAGCCATAGAAAATTTAGTACTAGGGGTTGCTTCAACTTCCATACTAAGAATGAATGTAATGTATCATGACAACTTTACCTAATCCTTGAAACAAGTATGCATATTATTACTTTTAATGCCTCTACGAGTCATGATACCGACCTTCGGGTCAATATGTAACACATTTTGCAACTGATACTAGTTCACAGCAACTCATTTTTAATAAAATATAGCGTCCTAACTCCTAGTTAGTTCCAGAATTGCCCAAATTTTACACACCTCATCTTCATGAGGACACTGGACATCTCCTCTCTTCTTCTTCTTCGCCCTCTTGTGGGTACCCAACTTTCGCTTCGCCACCTTCAGGGCACGCTTGTCCTTGCCAACCTTGAGAAGCTCAGTGATACGCTTCTCATATGGAGCAAACTCAGCGACCTCCCTGATCAAGTTCCTGGCGAAATGCACCCTCTTGGTACCTTTCTGCAAACCAAAATGGTAACCGGTCAGAACAATGAGAATGAAAAACTTAAATAGGAGTAAACATCACAATAATATGAATTCTTACTACCACAAAGGATCTATTGCACTTGGGAATGAAGGAATTGTCACATATTCAACAAATTCAGAATCTAAACTGAATTTCGTCTACCAAATAAACTAGAACACCTCAAATATAGTATGCTAAGAGTATTTATTTATCTACACTACATAGTCAAAGAAATTTCTAAAGAAAGCCCAAAATATGATGCCCATGGGCATATCATATACATATCTTCAAATGACCAGCTGAGCAAAGCAAGGTGATCATTCTTAGCAAGATGAAATATTTCACCAATTAACCAACTAGCTTTCTTGGATCACTCAAAAGGAAAGACACAAAAACCTTCCAATAGAAACGACCGCACACTTTAGATCCACCAAAACCAGCAGCAAGCCATGATCTACGGAAGACTCGCTGTTGGTCCATATCGAAGCAAGCAAGCTACCATGCCACACAATCTACCAACAAGAAATCGAGCCTAACGCTTGAAACTCGCACAGATCAATAGAACAGCACAGGCACAAGCACAACAGCACCAGCGTCATCTGTATGCAAGATGTGTCTCGGATATCAGCACAGGCACAAGCACAGCAGCACCAGCGTCATCTGTATCACCCTTGCGGTAACAGCACATGCACAAGCATAACAAGGGTGGAAGAAGGTTACCCCCTTGCGTTCGCACGGGCGTGGCGGCAGCTCGCGCTTGGTGACGACGTGGCCCTTGTTAATGCCCACGAAGAGGCCCGACTTGGCTGCGACGAAGCCATGGGCGAACCTTTCCCCTGCACAACCAGTAGAAGCCACAACCTACATTAGCGACGGGGAGAAGTGAGGCGGGGAACGGAGGAGGAGATGGTTTGGATCTGCGGCGGCCGTGGGGGAGCTTACCTTTACCTAGGAGAAGTGAGCTGGTGCCGACAGCGAGGACGAGGAAGAGGCCGACGCGTCCCCCTCGGGGGCCGGCTCCGGCTGCATCCGCTCATACCGGTGCCCGTGGCGCTCCTTGGCAGGCGATCCATGTTCATGGAAGCTTCGCGAAGGTAGGGTTTGGGGAAAGGGCGACGAGGATTGGTGTGGGGAGGGGAGGAGTCGAGCGAGCGAGGGCCGCGGGGTTGAGTGAGGCGAGGTGGGAAGGCGGAGGAGCGTCGGGATTCAGCCGCCGTTGAGTAAGGCGTGGTGGATCTCCGGCCAACGGGGGGACTGGAGAGGAATCAGGGGAGGGAGAGGAATTGGGTGGATATCCGGCCAGTGAGGGGAGGGAAGGGAGGTGGAGGCCGTAGTTGTGGTCGCCGGCGGTGTTGAAGTGGTGCGCGCCGCCCCCTGAAACCCTAGCCACGGGGAGGTTTGGGAGGGATGAGGCGGCGGCGGTGTGGGTGGGATGGGACCGGGGTGGGTGGGAGACGAGGGGGAGGGGTCAGATTGGGTGGGTGGGGCCGTGGGGGTTTCCACTTTTCATTTTCTTTTTTTTTTCTTTTCTGTAGATAGATGGATGGATGCATGTGGGATGATGGATGGATGGATGGGCGCCATGTCATCGATCCGTGTCAAACCAACTCCACCAATGGGAATAGAGTATATGTGATTTGTGTTTTATCTTTTGTTTTTCTTCTACTTTTACACATGAAAAAAAAATGGTCTCACATTGTGCACAAGTTTGTATCTTGAATGACAAACAATGTTGACTAAGGAATTTTTCAGTTTCTTTGCACGAAAAAATATTTTCCATTTTTCCAGTGCCCAAAATAAGGTTTTTTGTGAAGAACCTACCAAATAATTGTTGCAAAATTGTACCAAATCAATTTTCTAAAATACTAGGACATATTTAATGCACAAATGACCAAATGGTTGGGTGTCAAAAGTATGAGTTTTGTAAGATTCCACTCGCAGCTACGAACGGTTATGCCCATGGTTTTAACCGCATTTTGAAATTGGCATAAAGAATTAAACAGATCAAAAAAATTGGAAACCTTCGCATTGTGTCATCATATGTGACCAAGTTTTCAGGAAAAAAATAAACTTGTAAAACGGTAATGAGCAATCATGCGTGAAGATTCATGGCTTTTCAAGCCAAATGATCAATCTTATGCCCACATTCATGGCATAGTTTGTTCAAATGATCTCATATTGTGCACAAGGGTGCATCTTGGAATTCCAAACAATGTTGCCTAAGGAAGTTATCATTTTCTTTGCACGAAAAAATCACTTTCCATTTTTTGAGTGCCCAAAATGAGTTTTTTTGTGAAGGACCTACCAAATATTTGTTGTAAAATTGTGCCAAATCAATTTTCTAAAATACTAGGACATATTTAATGCACAATTAACCAAATAGTTGGGTGTTAAAAGTTTTTATCCACCTCTTATGAAAAAGACAAATTTCTGCCGATTTAGTAGGAAGCGGGTCCAATTTGAACTGCAGGTGCCTCATAGTTTGCTCTTTATTTTTTCCAAAAAATCATTTCTAGGTACATAACTATCTATTTAATTAGAGAAACATCAAAAGTTTTCCAATATTCAACAACTAGCTAGGAACGGTCAAGCCCGCAATTTTGACCGCATTTTGGAACGGGGATAAAAAATTAAAAAATTGGAAAATTGGAAAACCTTCACATTGTGTCATTATATGTGACCAATTTACCAGGAAAAATAATAAACTTGTAATATGAAAATTATTTTTAAAAAGTGTTCTCAGAAATAAGCTATCATGTGTGAAGATTCATGGCTTTCAAGCCAAATGATCAATCTTATGGCCATATTCATGGCATAGTTTGTTCAAATGATCCAATATTATGCACAAGGATGCATCTTGGAATTCCAAACAATGTTGCCTAAGGAAGTTATCATTTTCTTTGCACGAAAAAATCATTTTCCATTTTTTTGACCAAAATGAGCTTTTTTGTGAAGGACCTACCAAATAATTGTTGCAAAATTGTACCAAATTAATTTTCTAAAATACTAGGCCATATTTAATGCATAATTTACCAAATGGTTGGGTGTCAAAAGTTTTGATCCACCTCTAGTGAAAAAGATAAATTTCCGCCGATTTAGCAGGAACCAAGTCAAATTTGAACTGCAGCTACCTCATAGTTTGCTCTTTATTTTTTTCAAAAATCATTTCTAGGTACACAAGTATCTGTTTAATCAGATAAACATCAAAAAATTTCCAAGATTCAACCACTAGCTAGGAATGGCCAAACCCGCCGTTTTGATCGCATTTTGAAACGGGCATAAAAAATTCAAAAAATTGGAAAACCTTCGCATTGTGTCATTATATGTGACCAAGTTTCCAGAAAAAATAATAAACTTGTAATACGGCAATTATTTTAAAAAAGTGTTCTTAGAAATGAGCTATCTTGCGTGAAGATTTAGGGTTTTCAAGCCAAAATGAGCAATCTTATGGCCACATTCATGGCATAGTTTGTTCAAATGATCTCCAAACAATGTTGCCTAAGGGAGTTTTCACTTTCTTTGCACGGAAAATTCATTTTCCATTTTTTGAATGCCCAAAATGAGTTTTTTTGTGAAGGAGCCACCATATATTTATTGCAAAATTGGATCAAATCATTTTTCTAAAATATTAGGCCATATTTAATGCATAATTGACAAAATTGTTGGGTGTCAAAAGTTTTGATCCACCACTTGTGAAAAAGACAAATTTCTGCCGATTCAGTAGGAAGCGGGTCAATTTTGAACTGCATCTACCTTATAGTTTGCTCTTTATTTTTTACAAAAATCATTTATAGGTTTATAAGTATCTATTTAATCAGAAATGCATGGTTTGGTGGCGATACATCGAGGTTTGGATGGTGGACGAGGGCCCCAACTCCAGAGCGCGTAAACTCGCATGCCCGCCGCGTGGTCACCGCGTGACCGTGGTGTTGCCATGTGATCTGGGCGGCCTAGGCATGTCTAGGGGGTTGGGTACTCCCCAGGAAGGTGCTAGGAAGAAAATTACAACATAAGATTCTCACGAGGAGACCGAACTATGCTCAAACATGAATTAGCAGCCAAGTGTTTGATTAGTGATACGGGAAATGCACATGGCCAATGGGCGTGAGTTTTGGCTGAGGATGATCATCTACTAAGAAGACTGTCTTCACAATTTTTTAGCTCAAAAGGAGGAGCCTAGGTGGTACTTGCTTTGCAAAGTACCACACTGGACAGAAATATGAATGTTGAAGCTGGGCACAAAATAATGAATGGATTGAGCTGAAATTTGGTGGGGGTGATTATTTGGGCATAGGAAAGCACTGTAGAAAATTGATACCATTTGGACTTGCCAAAGTGGTACTTCCTTCACAATGCTATTCCCTGGACAAAAACTTGAGAAAATTAGCGAGAGAAATTGGATAAATGAAATGAGCTCAAATTTGGTGTAGGTAAGTTACATAGGTATGGTCATGCCTTGGTAAATTTTTAAATCATTTGGGTAAGCCTAGCTAGTACTTACTTCACAAAGCTTCTCTCGAGATAGAAACTTTGGAAATTTCCTGAGAAAGATTTACCAGGAAAATGGAGCTGAATATTATCATGTGGCAATAATTTGGGTATGGAAGAGTGCCCAAAAAGTTGGAGGGTAATAGGAGGGATCTGGATAACACTTGCTTTGCAATGTGCCAATCTGGCCATAAAATATAAATTGAACCTAGGCTCACATAGATGATTTGACTGAGCTGCAATTTGGAGGAGGGTGATAATTTGGGCATATGAAGGAACTGTATAAATTTCATGTCATTTGGATATATATATAAATGGTACTTCCTTCACAATGCTTCTAGGTGGAAAAAAAACTTTGGAAATTTGCCGAGGAAGATTTACTGGGCAAATGGAGCTCAATTTTGTCATGAGGCAATGATTTGGACAGGAAAGAGTGCCCAAAAATTTTGAGGACAATCAAGAATATATAAATAGCACTTCCTTCACAAAGTATTGTTGTGAACAGAATAGGAAAATGAATATTGTTGAATTATTTTTGAACTAGGCAAGGAAGGATGTTTACATATTTGACGAATATATGACCCAGAGAATTTATGAGATTTTTGGGGAATTTTGGGAATGACAGAAATATAGGTTGCTTCACAACCTAGGGCAAAAATTGACACATGGACATGACACATAGGCAAAACTGATGAGGTGGCGCCTAGTCATAGCAATAAGTACCAATGCATCCACGTTCACAACCGCATGACCATTTATATTGGTTGTAATCAGGTAGAAATAAGGTCATTGACCACTTTTTCTGCTTTATGACAATTTGGTGTAAGGCAATTTCAGGGTTTGAGCCTTCCAAACGAAATGTCCATGGATTTACGACCAATTCAGCTGGGGTCACTAAGAGAAGGTCACTAGTTGACATATTTCTTGTAGTGTTGGGCCATCCATGACGGAAAAAACCGTGGTAGAAGCGAGGGCGAGGAAAATATCAGGGTGTTCCCGGATATGGTGGGTGGTTGGGGTCGAGCGATGCATGGAGGTTTACGCGTTTCTCTCGTACATGCACGTGCGTGGGTGCGAGGCGTTGGGCTCTAACTGAACCCGAGCGAGGCGTTCGCCTACTAAACCCGAGCGAGTGCATTGCAGGCTACGCGTTACTGAACCCGAGCGATCGATCGATGGCTGTTAACTGAACCCGATCGAGTGATTCCTTCGCTACTGCTGCTAACTGATATGTCTCGGTCGTATCCACTTTTCCAAACACGTTTGCCCTTGTTTTGGACTCTAAGTTGCATGATTTGAATGGAACTAACCCGGACTGACGTTGTTTTTAGCAGAATTGCCATGGTGTTATTTTTGTGCAGAAATAAAAGTTCTCAGAATGACCTGAAAATCAACGGAGCATTATTTTGGAATATATATAAGGAATATTGGAAGGAAGATCCACGTCAAGGGGTGCCCCACCTGTCCATGAGGGTGGGGGCGCGCCTGCCCCCCTAGGCACGCCCCCTGCCTTGTGGGCCCCCTAACGCTCCACCGACCTCAACCTGGACTCCATATATTCACTTTTGGGGAGAAAAAACCAAGAGAGAAGGATTCATTGCGTTTTACGATACGGAGCCGCCGCCAAGCCCTAAACTCTCTCGGGAGGGCTAATCTGGAGTCCGTTTGGGGCTCCGGAGAGGGGAATCCGCCACCATCATCATCATCAACCATCCTCCATCACCAATTTCATGATGCTCACCGCCGTGCGTGAGTATTTCCATCGTAGGCTTGTTGGACAGTGATGGGTTGGATGAGATTTATCATGTAATCGATTTAGTTTTGTTAGGGTTTGATCCCTAGTATCCACTATGTTCTGAGATTGATGTTGCTATGACTTTTCTATGCTTAATGCTTGTCACTAGGGCCCGAGTGCCATGATTTCAGATCTGAACCTATTATGTTTTCATCAATATGTGAGAGCTCTTGATCCTATCTTGCAAGTCTATAGTGACCTATTATGTGTTATGATCCATTAACCTCGAAGTGACAATAATCGGGATACTTACCGGTGATGACCGTAGTTTGAGGAGTTCATGTATTCACTATGTGTTAATGCTTTGTTCCGGTACTCTATTAAAAGGAGACCTTAATATCCCTTAGTTTCCGCTAGGACCCCGCTGCCACGGGAGGGTAGGACAAAAGATGTCATGCAAGTTCTTTCCATAAGCACGTATGACAATATTCAAAATACTTGCCTACATTACATTGATGAATTGGAGCTAGTTCTGTGTCACCCTAGGTTATGACTGTTACATGATGAACCGCATCCGGCATAATTCACCATCACCATCCATTGCCTATGAGCTTTCCATATATTGTTCTTCGCTTATTTACTTTTCCGTTGCTATTGTTATCATCACTACAAAATACCAAAAACATTACTTTTGCTATCGTTACCTTTTGCCACTGTTACCACTACTATCATATTACTTTGCTACTAAACACTTTGCTGTAGATAATAAGTTTCCAGGTGTGGTTGAATTGACAACTCAGCTGCTAATACTTGAGAATATTCTTTGGCTCCCCTTGTGTCGAATCAATAAATTTGGGTTGAATACTCTACCCTCGAAAACTGTTGCGATCCCCTATACTTGTGGGTTATCACTAACTGAAGTCGATCGATGCTGCCTCTGGATGAACAGTGAGCATTGCTGGGTGGTTTGGATGAACAGTTCCCGGTGCTGGATGCTGCCTCTAGGCACTTGTAGGAGTAATTGCTATCAATATTGTTGAGGAAGAAATATGTTTAGGAACATGTACCAAGGTGGTCCTTCAAGGAAGCAAGGACCCAGGCTCGCAATGCGCAATGCCGACGAAGAACCACCGAGAGAAGCTCAAGTGCGAGCTTGTGAATGGCCTTCAGAGGACTTTATGGATCAAGCAGGAATCAAGGAAGAATTTAACACATTGGCGTAATGCTGATCTTGAGAGCTTCGAGGCAGACAGATGCCGCCAGTACCACCATCTCATTGATTCCTTTGTGAGGAGGTTTGAATTTTCTTCATCATGCAATTCTCAAACTGTCATGTTTGATCTCTATGAAAATTCTTATAGTATGGACTTAGAGGATTTTAACACTGCTTGCAAACTTCCACAATGGGGTAGTCCTAATGAACCTCGCAAATCTGAATTTAGAGACTTTATTGCTAGTATAACTACAGGGGAATCTAGAGACATAACACAAGCTACCATAGGGAGCATTCATTTTCCTGCTATACATTATTTTGCTCTCTTCATAGGTAGGTGCATAAATGGTAAGGATGAAGCATGTCACATGTGTGTCCCTGACCTTAGTGTTCTCAGGAGTGTTGTATTAGAAGATAGACATTATAATTTGGGAGCCATTGTTGCACGTAGGTTGCATAATAATAGATTTAGTGGAGATCTCTTCGGTGGAATTTATGCAACCCGTCTAGCTAATTTTCTTGGTGTACCCATACGTGTGTATGATATTGAGTTGCCTCCTATTTATTTGGATTATGATGCGATGGTTCGTCATCAGTTTGTTGAGAGGAACGACCAGTTCCTCTAGTACTGACTAATCTTTAATAGACGATGCACCTATCACGCCGCTCTCCCTGCTCCTGCTTTGTTTGACTTTCATGCAAAAGGGAGATATGTTATAACCAGGGAGGAGGCGGACGAGTATAAGAGGAGGACGGAGATGACCCGTCTCCAAGCGGCAGCTCATGAGGCAATAGCTGCTGCATCTCCCCCATAGACCAACTTAGGCCAAAAGCCTAAACTTGGGGGAGTACGTATTTCACATCGACATTACATTCATGTTCACACACTCATTGCTAGTTGTCGGTGCTCATACTTTTTCATTGTATCATCCATGCTAGTTCATTTTCCCTTTTATGCTTTCTTCTTGTGTGTTTAATAAACCTTAAGAAAAACAAAAAAAATTAGTTGTAGCTTTTAATTAGTTTACTTTCCATGCTTGTAGTAGTAATTAAAAAGAAAACTCAAAAAGATTTCTCGTTCTTCTTTTGCTTGTTGGGAGCTTTCTCGTGTAAATAGTTTTATTTCTTTTCTTGTTCTTTGGGGGTCGAGAGGAGAAGACCATAATCAAAATGTTAAAGTGGCTCTCATATGCATTATTGTTGATCTAACAAAGAGCCCATATTACCTTGTCTTCTCTCTTGAATTGAATGCTCACAGATTCCAGCTTAGTCCAATGCACGTGCACTATTACTATTATCCACACTATTCGGTCGTGCAAGTGAAAGGCAATAATGATGTTTATATGATGAACTTATTGAGATGAGAAAAGCTGGTATGAACTCGACCTCTCTTGTTTTTGTAAATATGATTAGTTCATCATTCCTGATTCAGCCTACTATGAATAAACATGATTGCAATGACAATTAGAGATTATAGTTGCTTATGTAATGCTTAATTAGCTAGGAGCTTATAATGGTTTACCTTGCGTGCCAACATGCTATTAAAATGGTTGTGATGTGGTATGATAGGGTGGTATCCTCTTTTGAACGATTCGAGTGGCTTGACTTGGCACATGTTCACGCATGTAGTTGAAACAAAATCAACATAGACTCTACGATATTTATGTTCATGGTGCATTATACCCTACTCCTGCTTGCATTCGGAGTTGATTAATTTTAATGCATGTTCATGATTGTTGTCGCTCTCTAGCTGGTCGCTTCCCAGTCTTTTGCTAGCCTTCACTTGTACTAAGCGGGAATACTGCTTGTGCATCCAATTCCATAAACCCCAAACTTGTTCCATATTTCCATATGAGTCCACCATACCTACCTATATACCGTATCTACCTGCCATTCCAAGTAAATTTGTATGTGCCAAACTCTAAACCTTCAAATAAACATTCTGTTTTGTATGGTCGAATAGCTCATGTATCAACTAGGGTTGTCCGTATCTTCCATGTTAGGCGGGTTATTCTCAAGAGGAGTGGACTCCGCTGCTCACTCATGAGAAAATGGCTGGTCACCGGGATGCCCAGTCCCATGCTTTATGCAAATCAAATCAAAATAACTGCAAACAAAACTCCCCCGGGACTCTTGTTAGTTGGAGGCACTCGTTGTTTCGAGCAAGCCATGGATTGATGCTTGTTGGTGGAGGGGGAGTATAAACTTTACCATTCTGTTTGGGAACCGCCTATAATGTGTGTAGCATGGAACATATCGCCATCTCTCGGTTGTTATGTTGACAATGAAAGTACACCGCTCAAAATATTATTCATATCTATTCCAAAACTGAGCTCTGGCACCTCTGCAAATCCATGCTTCCCTCTGTGAAGGGCCTATCTATTTACTTTTTTGTTGTGTCATCATCCTCTTATTAAAAGGCACCAGTTGGAGAGCACCGCTGTCATTTGCATGTATTACTATTAGTTTACATTGAGTATGACTTGACTGGATCTCTTTTACCATGAATTACAATGTCTAGTCAGTTCTTGATCTTTAAAGGTGCTCTACATTTATGTTTTGCAGTCTCAGAAAGGGCTAGCGAGATACCATCTTGTTATATCATATCATGATTGTTTTGAGAAAGTGTTGTCATCCGAGATTTATTATTATTGCTCGCTAGTTGATTATGCCATTGATATGAGTAAACATGAGACCTAAATGTTATTGTGAATATGGTTAGTTCATAATCTTTGCTAAAAACTTGAATGTTGGCTTTACATATTTACAACAACAAGAGGAAACAGAGTTTGTAAAAGTTTTTCTTTATCACTTTCAGTTTATCAATTGAATTGCTTGAGGACAAGCAAAGGTTTAAGCTTGGGGGAGTTGATACGTCTCCGCCATATCTACTTTTCCAAACACGCTTGCCCTTGTTTTGGACTCTAACTTGCATGATTTGAATGGAACTAACCCGGACTGACGCTGTTTTCAGCAGAATCGCCATGGTGTTATTTTTGTGCAGAAATAAAAGTTCTCAGAATGACCTAAAAATCAACGGAGCATTATTTTGGAATATAAAGGAATATTGGAAGGAAGATCCACATCAGGGGGTGCCCGACCTGTCCACGAGGGTGGGGGCGCGCCTGATCCCCTGGGCGCGCCCCCTGCCTCGTGGGCCCCCTGACGCTCCACCGACCTCAACCTGGACTCCATATATTCACTTTTGGGGAGAAAAATCAAGAGAGAAGGATTCATCACATTTTACGATATGGAGCCGCTGCCAAGCCCTAAACTCTCTCGGGAGGGTTGATCTGGAGTCCGTTCGGGGCTTCGGAGAGGGGAATCCGTCGCCATCGTCATCATCAACCATCCTCGATCACCAATTTCATGATGCTCACCGCCGTGCGTGAGTAATTCCATCATAGGCTTGCTGGACGGTGATGGGTTGGATGAGATTTATCATGTAATCGAGTTAGTTTTGTTAGGGTTTGATTCCTAGTATCCACTATGTTCTAAGATCACTAGGGCCCGAGTGCCATGATTTCAAATCTGAACCTATTATGTTTTCATCAATATATGAGAGTTCTTGATCCTATCTTGCAAGCCTATAGTCACCTATTATGTGTTATGATCCGTTAACCCCAAAGTGACAATAATCGGGATAATTACCGGTGATGACCGTAGTTTGAGGAGTTCATGTATTCACTATGTGTTAATGCTTTGTTCTGGTACTCTATTAAAAGGAGGCCTTAATATCCCTTAGTTTCCGCTAGGACCCCGCTGCCATGGGAGGGTAGGACAAAAGATGTCATGCAAGTTCTTTCCATAAGCACGTATGACTATATTCGGAATACATGCCGACATTACATTGATGAACTGGAGCTAGTTCTGTGTCACCCTAGGTTATGATTGTTACATGATGAACCGCATCCGGCATAATTCTCCATCACCGATCCATTGCCTGCGAGCTTTCCATATATTGTTCTTCGCTTATTTCCTTTTCCGTTGCTATTGTTATCATCACTACAAAATACCAAAAACATTACTTTTGCTATCGTTACCTTTTGCCACTGTTACCACTACTATCATATTACTTTGCTACTAAACACTTTGCTACAGATATTAAGTTTCCAGGTGTGGTTGAATTGACAACTCAGTTGCTAATACTTGAGAATATTCTTTGGCTCCCCTTGTGTTGAATCAATAAATTTGGGTTGAATTCTCTACCCTCGAAAACTGTTGCGATCCCCTATACTTGTGGGTTATCACTAACTGAAGTCGATCGATGCTGCCTCTGGATGAACAGTGAGCAATGCTGGGTGGTTTGGATGAATAGTCCCCGGTGGGGGTGGATGAACAGGACCCCGTGGTGTCGCCTCTGGATGAACAGGACCCCGATTGATCGAGCCGGTTGGGACTAGATGAACAGGACCCCGATTGATCGAGCCGGTTGGGGTTGGATGAACAGGACCCCATGGAGGGCTGGATGAACAGGACGACCCCGTGAGGGCTGGATGAACAGTAAACGGTGGAGGGCTGGATGAACAGTAGCCCTAGGAGGGGTGGTTGAACAGGAGCCCGTGGAGAGGGCAGGTTGAACAGTAGCCAGTGGATTAGCGCATGGTGGAGGCTGGATGAACAGGAGCCCGTGGATGAACATACGCGGGTCGAGGCTGGAGGAGGTCGACGGTGGATGAACAGTAGCCCGTGGAGGCTGGGGGTTCGACGGTGGAGATGAACAGTATCCCGTGGAGTCCCGTTTTGTGATACGCCACACCACTCCTAATGAACAGGACCCCCGTTTTGATCGTAGCGCTCCAACACAAGTCTGTTTCCTCTATTTTGCGGTACGCCACACCCCTCCTGATGAACGGGACCCCTGTTTCGACCGTAGGAGGTCCGTTTCCTCCGTTTTGCGGTACACCAGACCCCTCCCGATGAAAAGAATCCCGTTTCGACCATGGCCAGTCGAACACAAGGTCGTTTCCTCCGTTCTGCCGTACGCCAGGCCTTGTTTCCATCGGATGTTCCGCCCAAGCCCTCCCGATGAACACGACGACGCATTCCGTTCCGACCCAGCCGGTTGGCTCCCCATGAACACGATGACAATGATGATTCTCTGTTCTGACCCAACAATGTACAAGAGCCCTGGCCGTACGTATGCGCGAGTAGGCGTTCGAGACCCTGTCCGTATGTACGTATGTGGCCGTATCTTCTTTCTTGCGCACTGGCCGCTGTATGTACATGTACATGCTACGTGCGAGCCTCTAATACGACACGTGTGCGCCTCTACATGGACTAGTATGTACGTACACGTTCGCGACCAGAATGACAACGCTACGTACGCTTCGACCAGGTGGGTCCCGACTGTCAGGCACTTCCTTGCGTGCGAAGATGTAGCTGGTGGATCCTAGTAGTCAGGGGGCGAATCATTTTTTTGCCCGGATGCACTTCCTTGCGTGCGAAGATGTCGCTGGTAGGTCCCAACAGTCAGGGGGAAATGTTTTTTTCGCGAAATACGGTTGCCTGTTCGGTGGGTCCCTGCTGTCAGGTGGAGGAATCATTATTTTCCGTGTAATAAGGAGGCACTTCCTTGTTGCGGCCATGGACCCAGCTGTCAACCTCTCCACGTACAGTCCACGTCCGATGGAAGCCGTTCCTTGACCACGTTGACCACGCCGCGTCGAGAGCACCAGGGCGGTGGACGACGGCGAGGCCTAGGAAGGGGACGACGCGGAGCCGGGGAAGACGCGGTAGTGGATGCCCACGCGTAGAGGAGTATGAGGGTTCACTGGTTCGCTGCGGTGTGAGGCTGCCATCGCCGCAGAATAACAGGGGTGTGGGTGAGTAGAGGGATGGACTGGCCAGCGGTGGGAGTAGTAGGGGGTGGTGAGGCCTCCGCAGCATCGCAGCCAGCCACGGGAGGCAGGAGCACGAGGCACGACCGACGCTGGTTTGGGCGGCTGGAGCAAGAAGACCAGAGGTTGAAGAAGCACTACGGCCGTTGGATGAACATCGTACGGTCACTGAAGCTAGAATCGTTCATATTGACTAAGTTGACAAAGCCCTCCGTCCCCATCAACTTAGTTGGCCCAGAAGTCAGCCTCCCACTATTGTGGGTCCCAGCTAGCAGGGGGTATTCATTATTTTGTGCGTAATAAGGAGGCACTTCCTTGCGTGCGAAGATATAGCTGGTGGGTCCGACCTGTCAGCGGTGGGAACATTTTTTTCGTGAAATACAGAGGCCCTTCCAGTGGGTCCCAGCTGTCAGGCGGAGGAATCATTATTTTGCGCGTAATAAGGAGGCATTTCCTTGCGTGCGGCCGTGGACCCAGCTGTCAGCCTCTCCACGCACAGTCTACTTCCGATGGTGGCGTTTGTTGACCATGTTGACCACTCCGCGCCGAGCGCATCCAAGGTGGTGGTCGACGGCGAGGCCCCGGACAACAACGAGCCGGAGATGGGAAGACGCGGGAGTAGAGTCACGGACAAAGAGGTGTACGAGGGTTAACTGGTTCTAGTGCGGTGTGGTTCGGCAGTCGGTGGAGAAGAACAGGAGGTGTGGATGGGTGGAGGGATGGCCTGGCCAACGGTGGAGTAGCGCTTCATAACGAAGCGTGCTAAGCAGAGCTGCTAGCAGCAGGAGGCGGGAGCAGGTGGTCTCGGCGGCGCTGGAGGAAGAAGACAAGAGATTGAAGATGGATGCCGGTCGTTGGATGTAAATCCAACGGCTAATGATGTCAGAATCATTTTTTGACTAAGTTGATAACGACATGCATTAGCTTCGACCTATTGGCCCACATTTTAGCCTCCAAAAATGTGGGATGTATTCAACACATTTTTCAGAATTTACAGTCTTTTTTTGCGGGGTAGAATTTACAGTCAATTTGATCTCTTTGTTTTTGAATTATAGATCATTAGCTGGGCTGGGTGAACAAATAATGTAGCGTCCATGCGGCCCATTTATGTTTTTCCTAAAAAATTACAGGCCATTTGCACTTTCTTCGAATACACGATTTTGTTGGGCTGATTCTAATTATAATGTTGGGGTGGGCGCAGCAATGTTATCAAAAAATAAACAGGGGCTGAGCATTTTGTTATATATATTTAAATAATAAGTGATTTATTATTACATTGGTCCTTAAATCTTACCAAGCTTTTGTACACAATCACGAGCATTTTTGTTGTCAAAAAAATCCAGGATTTATTGTTAAGAAATTATTTTTATAAATTAATAAGATGTGGGATATTGTTTTCTTACATATGTAAGTATCTGTTAAATATATGATGACAGTAACAATAATATATAGTAACATATAAAATAATTTAAATGTATATAATATAGTTAGAAGGGAAACATAAGTTGGACCAGACGTTCCTATTCTTATATAGAAAAATAGAACATACCTCTGCGTTTTCTTCAAAATAAATACATAAATTGGGCTGCCGATGTTTTAGGAAAAATAAAACCTCGGATGGGAGGTCCATAGGCCGGTCAATACATGACGGCCCTCAAGAAAATATAAACAGGCCTATAGACCTCCCATCCGAGGTCGTGGGCTGCACATGTTAAAAAAGAAAGCTTAGACGGGGCAGCCCAAAACCCAGCTGATACTTGCTGCACCAGTGATAATAAATGATACCTGCCAGCTCCCCGGCTTCATTGTGAATTTATCTCCTATAGTAACTACGTTGAAGCACCTAAAAATGTAACTATGTTGACAAATCCGTGGGCCCCAACATCAGTATAGCATTAGGAGGAAGTATTTTTTCGATGAGGCACTTGCTTGCGTATGGCCATAGACCTGGTGGGTCCCGACTGTCCGCCTCTCCACGTACAGTCCTCTCCAGATTCCTCTTGTTTGTTCAGCATGTTCACAATGGCAGACAATGGCGTCGCGGCGAGCGCACAAAGGCGCAGGAGGAGATCACCACCTGAGGAAGTGCCTTATTAGTAACGAAACAACTGAACTAGCCTAGTGGCCGAGTGACACTACCCGACAGCTGTTCCACCCGGTGTCAGGGGTTAGGTGCGACATATGCCAAAGGATGGCTTATCATGGTGGGGGCGAGTAGAACATCGCCGGTGCCTGGAAACAGGATGAGGCGAAGACATGCACGCCGGCGAATCTTACCCAGCTTCAGGGCTCTCCGGGGAGATAATACCCCTACTGCTGCTCTGCGGGGTCCTCGCATGATCACTATGGCCAAGTGTTTACAGGATTGCTCCTTGAGCTGTTTTCTGGAGGTAGGAGAAGGCAAGGCTAGCTCTCTCCCTCCTATATGATCTGGTCTAGAGCTAATGGGTTCCAACCCTTTGCATGGGTGCCCTGGGGGGTTTATATAGGCCTACCCCCCAGGGGTACAATGGTAATCCGGCTGGGTGCGGGCCCAGCCGTCAGCGCCTCTGGCCTCCGTCTTCCCCGCCGACTGCTGGGGCCCACCGACTGGCCTGGTACGAAGCCGACAAGCCACGTCCGCCGCGGGCGGGTCTTGTCGGCTGCTGATTACTGTAGCCGTGCTTCTGATGACGCGGGCTTGATCATGGGGTCGTGGCAACAGCCCCGCCGCCTGGCGGGCGGTCACTATTGCCACTCTCCATCATATCTTGATTAATGGCGCATGGGCCCTAGGGGAGGGCTCGGCCGACTCCCCGGGGCCGGCTCCCGACGGGTCCGACTGGTGGTCCTCTTGCCGTCTCCTGGGGTCTGATTGACTGGTGGGACCCGCTGCCTCTGGGCCGTACAGATAAGCCGTCGTGGGTGCAGGATTCGGTCCTGCGGTGCTGATGTCAGGGCCGGCATGGCAACAGTGCCACGCCGCACGGAGATCTTCCGGGGTACGGCGTGCCGTGGCCATGCCTGCCCTTGGTAAGGGGCGGGAGTGGGCTTCACTGTAGCCACTCCCCTGCCCTGTCCCACTTGATGAGGTCATGGGGTTTGTAGGAGTCGCAGGCCGACTCCCCAAAGCCGGCTTCTCTGGAAGTCGCCAGTCAGGAGTCAGCTTTCCCTGAAGTCGTCCCTGGGACACGGCCGTGAGTGGTCATCCGACCATCTTGCCGTCGACTTCTCGAAGGCGGCTCTTTGTCCTGGGGTCTTGAGGGGCGCAGTCTGCCCCGATGTCTTGAAAGGTTCTGGGGCTCGGGTTGGCCTACCCGTGGCCCATTACTCCGACAGTAGTCCCCGAAGCTGGTGAGGCGCCGCGGACGATCGGCCGACAAGCCTCAGCAGTTTCTCTTTCCGGGTGCTCAACACATGGTTCTTGGTTGACTTCCGCCGGGCCGGCTAGAAGGAGTCGGACTCGCCCAACTCTGACTCGCACAATATTTTGAACGTCGCGGCGGGATCCAAGTAGCGTGCTGGCTAAGCTTCCGGGCCGCCGCCCGTTCTAGGCCTGTCATACGATAACGCGCGGCTGGGCCATACTGCCAGCCTATGCACGCGACGGGACAGGCCCGTAGGCGGGGCCCGCCACTACCACGCCTCGACGCCCGAGCGGATCCGCTGCGGCCCCGGCGGACAGTTGGGATTCCCGTGGAGGGGCGACTGGGCGCAGTAACTTTGTCGTGGAACATGGGGGTCGTGGGGCCGTGGGCACAGTAAATCCCACGACCGCCCCCTCGGCTTCGCAGCCCACGAGGCTAAAGTAGGGGAGAGGGGGGGGCGCGACGGAGCACGCGCGCCCCTCCTTCCCACTACTCCTCTCTCTCCTCCTTCTCACTGCCCCTCGCTCTCCTCCTCCTTCTTCTTCTTCCCACCTCCGTGCGCCCAAGCTTCGACGAACGCCGCGGCGATCAGCTCGCGATGAGCTCTTCCTCTGCCGCCGCGCCTCCCCCGGTGCGCTCCGGCACCTGGGACGGCTCCAAAGTTCATGACGACCACATCGAGTTCCTCCGCAAGACTCGTCGGCTCCCCGGCGGGGATCACGTGCGGGTGTGTCTTGCGCCGAGGGGGGAGATTTCCCCCGCACCGCAGGAGAGCGAGCGGGTCATCTTCCGCTCGCACTGCCTGCGCGGGTTGGGGCTGCCGGCGAGCAGCTTCGTCCACTCCTTCCTGGAGTTCTACGGCCTCCAGCCGCACCACCTCACGCCCAACACGGTGGTGCTGCTGTCCGCCTTCGTGGCCTTGTGCGAAGGCTTCCTCGGAGTCCTCCCCACCCTCAAGCTCTGGGGGGAGTTCTTCTTCTCCAAGCTCGGCACCCAGGCTATAGGCGTGCCGGCTCAATGCGGCGCTTTCATTGCCGTGCGAAGGTCGGGGGCCGACAACCCCTTCCCCTCCATCTCGCTGATAAAGTCGGTGAAGATGTGGCAGATATTGTACTTCTACATCAGGAGCGTCTCCGCGAGGGGCGACTGGGTCAACCTGCCGGCTTTCGAAGCCGGCCCGCTGGCTGGGAGACTGCCCAACTGGTCGTACTGGGCCAAGTCACTGACGCCTGCGGGAGCCGCGCCATCACGCGACTCCGAGTGCTGACGCAGTTGGAGGGCTTGACTGGTCCAGACCTGCTGGCCGCCTTCGTGGCGCGCCGAGTTCTCCCGCTCCAAGGCCGGACCCATATGATATGCCAAATGAGTGGGCAACGCGACCCGAGTCAGATGTGCACCAAGGACATGCCTCACGAGGAGGTGGCCTTCATGGTGAACTACCTCTCGGACAGCAAGCTCCTAGAGGATTGGCGGTTCGGCAAGGAGCCGTACTCCCGCGCCAACCCCCCGCCCGTGGTGAGTTGCCTTTTCTTTCTTTCTTTGGATTGTCTTCTTTCTCTCCGAGTTTGTTTTGACCAGTCGGATTTGGTCAGAATCCCCTCCTCCATCCACCAGCTGGCACCTCGGGGCCGGCCCGCGAGTTCCTTGCCGACCGGGCGGAGAGCGACGTCGACGACCCCGATCTAGGGGTGGCGGCTCTGGAGGACGACGCCGAGGGAGGAGGAGGAGCAGCAAGGGACTTCAGGCCTTTGGCCACTTTCGCCGACTGGCCTGACGACGATGCCGAGGGAGAAGTCACCCCCCGCAATCGGCGAGGAGCCAGCCAGCCTGGTGCGGGCTCTTCTGCCGCGCCGGGTGCTCCAGGCGGTGGGAAGAAGCGCAGGGCCGTGCCGACCTTGTTCGGCAGTCAGCCGAAGAAGCCCAAGGGTTCGGCTGCGGTGACCCGGCGGGACGAGGCGGCTGCGAAGGCCATCCGCTTCCATAAGGAAGTGAAGAAGCCTCCATTAGTCTCCGCGTGAGTATTCTGTTTCAATGCTTTATTCTTTCTTTGTGGCTTTGTCTGAGTCTTTTGCTTGCTTCCCTTGCTTCAGGGCTCCCCTCACTCTTGAGAGGGTCACCGCCGCCTCCGTCATGGGGTCAGCGGAGACGTCCGCCACCACTCGGCGGATTGACCCCGCTGCTGACCTCCGAGAGGCAATAGAGCAGAATGCGTAGGAGAAGTGCAACGAAGAAGAGGCCGCTCGCCTGGAGAAGGCGGAGGCCGATAGGGCGGAGGCCTCCGCCAAGAAAAAACTGGCGGAGGCCGAAGCGGCAGGCTGAGGAGGCCGCACGCCGCCAATCGGCGGTGTTCGTCACCCCGCTGAACTCTGCGCCACCGCCTCCGGAGTTCACGTGGCAGACTGGTGAAGCCGGCGGCGAGAACCCCGTCGTGGAGAGGGAAGGCGGCGACCCCTCTACGCCGGACGTGATCATTCCGTCGCCGCCTCCGCCGCCGTCTGAGAGTGCGCAAGGCAAGCAGCCAGCAGACCCTCTGGTGCCGCCGACCGAAGACGAGGCCGTGGCGAGGTTACTCCTCCAAGTCGGCTCGCCAACGCGCCTCCGTCTGGAGAAGGCAACTTCGGCACCCCGCCCCCTGGAGGCCGGCACCGCCATCTCGGCGATCCCAGACGCCGAAGCGACGAGCGCCGCGCCCATTGGGTGGGTGCGAGGAGGCGGCACAGGGCCGCTGAACCAGGCGCTTCTGGACGTCCAGGCGAAGCTTCGTGCTGTGGGCAACGCTCTGTAGAATTGCACCAAGGCGTACCTAGCATCGCGGGCTGCCGCCCGGGTATGTTTTTTCCTTTGGTCCTTGTTTTCTTGTTCCTCTCTGTGGGGGCGCATCAGCGCACCCACTAGGTGTAGTCCCCGAGTTTCGGGCTGGCTGCTGAGCAGGCGGCCTGGAACTCCAATTGATGAACTCTGGGTATTAAATTTTTGTCTGAAACGCTTGACGCGGGATTACCACAACCTCCGCGTCACTGCCTTCAACCGTAACGTTGAAGAGCTGGGCAAGCGGACCACCGATTTGTCGGAGAGCCGGAGTAAGTCCTTTTTCTTCTTTGCGGGGGCGCGCTGGCGCACCCGCGGGCTGTAGTCCCCGAGATTCGGGCTGACTGCTGAGCAGTCGGGCCGGATCTCCCCGGCGACCTTCTTTATTGATGACTTAACGCCTTCTTTCTTCCTTCTTTTCAGGAGCCAACGCTGCTCTTCAACAGCAGCTGAGCGAAGCCAACTCCGCATTGCGCGCCAAAGGGGAGGAGTGCAGCAAGCTCTCCACAGAGCGTGATCTGTTGGCCACTCAATTGGCAGAGCAGAGGGAGCTGCTTGCGAAGACGCAGAGGGAGGCGGAAGAGACGGAAACCGCCCTCCTGGCCGAGTTCACGAGCGAGCGCTCCTCCTGGTCTGACAAGGAGGCGATGCTGGCCTCCAGCTTCCATGAGATTGAAGACATCGTTGATGGTGAGTTTCTTTACTTTCTTTCTTCGAGCTGCCGATTATAAGTCGTGCCGACTCCTGGTTTTTGACTTGCTTCTTAGTTTCTTCCGTCTTGGCAGACTTCTTTCCTGGGCACTCGCAGGCCACCATCCAAGCCATCGAGGCTGACCGTGAAGGTCGGAGGGCGGAGGGTGCAGGGATCGCCACCGACGCCCCCCGAACCCTTGATGAGCACATCCTGAGCATCGAGGCTCACCTTCGGCCGACTCACCGGATGCTGCGCCGGCTTCAACGTGTCGGTGCCCAGGCGATTGCCGCCCTGTGGCCGGACATGCAGGCTCCATGCACCCCCAGCCTGACGGCCGACTGGCTAGAGGTCGCGGATGGTCGTCTTGAGGCCTGGAAGGGTTCTTCGGCCCGAGCTGGAGCGCGTCGGGCCTTGGAGTTCGTCAAGGCATGGTATCCGGGGCTGGATCTAGACTGGCTGGCCACACTTCGGTCGGAGGCCCAGCCGGAGCTGGCAGCTGCGGAAGACACCCTCATCAAGCGTGCTACGGCGATCGCCGAGTACACCGACACCAGCATCTTCGTCCCCGAGCGGTCTGAAGACGGCGAGGAGGTACCGCCGGAGTTGTTTGGGATGAACCCAGACTACGGCAAGGACTCGGCAGAGGTGATTGGCTCGAGCGTCGAGGAGGAAGGCGAGGCGGAGGACGGAGGCACCAGAAGATGGAGCAGACGGCCAGCCTCAGCTCGACCACGCCTCCAGCAATGAGCCGCGTGCGACCAAGCCGACTGCCGCCGGAGGCGATCAAGCCGAGACTACCCAGCCGGCCGCCCCGACGCCTGACGCTGCCGCCTCCTCCGACCCTCCGAATCCGTCTGCTGCTTCCTAAGCTGCCGCTTTATCTTTATTTTATCTGCTTTAGTAGTCTTTGAAGAACTTGTTAATTCACACAATTCCACCCGCGGGGTGTATTTTGAACTTCTGCTCGAAGATTCGGCCAAGGGCCTACGTTATGTAAATATATTTATCCAAGTTCTATCTTTTCTTGCTCATTACTCTTTTGGCTTTTTTCCTTTGCCGCTTTCTCTTAGTTGACTGCCTTGCCAATCGGACAGCCGCTCTGCGGACTGCCGCTGGATCAAATGCTTGGCTACTTTGGGAAGGCAAGTACTTAGCCGTTTTAAAGAGTTTTTGAGCAAGTTGAATAGAAGGCGGCAATCCGACTATTCGAGAGTTGGTTTGTGAAAAAAGGCTGGAGGCCGTCTTGAGCTATGCTTTATGCTTTGAGTCCTTAGCCATTTTTCATGCGAACGCCCATTCTACCTTACTTCTGCCCACCGTACAGTCGCTCTGCGAGCTGCGGCTTCTGACAGGAGACGGTTTAGGTGTTACACACTACTTGTCCGGCTGCAGGAAGCATTTCACAGTGCAAGGCGGCAAGTCCCCGGGCCGACTTGTCGAGCTCGGTGCCAAGCGGCATAACAAAGAGTAACATACTTGTAGGCATGATTTTTATCATACATACAGAAGAGGGCAGTCCCCGAGCTCGTCTCGGGGGGCCCGAAGTCTTGGTACTTTAATACAAAAGGTAGCGTGGTACATACTGCATCAACTGTAAAATCTTCGGAGGAGATTTGCATTCCATGGCCGCTCTGTCTCCTTGCCGGAGTCGTCCCTCTTGTGTGCTCGGGGCTTCTGAGCAGGTAGTAGGAGTTGTTGCCGAGCACCTTGCTGATGATGAAAGGGCCTTCCCAAGGCGCCGACAACTTGTGCTGGCCGGCTGTTTGCTGGATCAGCCGAAGCACAAGGTCGCCTTCTTGGAAAGATCTTGGCTTGACCTTCCTGTTGTGGTATCGGCGCAGGCTCTGCTGGTAGATGCTGGACCGGCTGACTGCCAACAGCCGGCCCTCTTCCAGCAGATCGACGTCGTCTTGTCGTGCTTCTTCTGCTTCCTCCTCGGTGTACATGGTGACTCGTGGGGAGTCGAACTCTATGTCTGTTGGGATGACGGCTTCAGCACCGTAGACGAGGAAGAAAGGTGTGAAGCTGGTTGACTTGTTTGGAGTCGTGTGCAGACTCTAGAGGACGGCTGGTAGCTCAACGAGCCAGCAGCCAGCCGAGCGCTCCAGAGGCTCGATCAGCCGGGGTTTGATGCCGGACAGGATGAGGCCGTTTGCTCGCTCCACCTGGCCGTTTGACTGTGGATGGGCGACGGACGCTAGGTCCAGTCGGATGTCCTGTGTTGCGCAAAAATGGGCCAAGGCGCCTTTGGCAAAATTTGTGCCGTTGTCGGTGTTGATGCTGTGTGGTATGCCGTACCGAATTGTGATATCGGAGATGAAAGTCACGGCAGTCGGACCGTTCAGCTGCTTGATTGGCTTCGCTTCTATCCACTTGGTGAACTTGTCCACTGCGACAAGTAAGTGAGTTAAGCCACCTCGTGCTGTCTTGAATGGTCCCACCATGTCTAGACCCCAAACTGCGAAAGGCCAGGCAATGGGGATGGTCTTGAGTGCAGAAGCCGTCTGGTGCGGCTTGGAGCTGAACTTCTGGCACCCTTTGCATTTTTGGACCAACTCCTTGGCCTCTTCCAAGGCAGTCGGCCAGAAGAAACTATGTCGAAAGGCTTTGACGACGAGTGCTCTTGAAGCCGCATGGTGGCCGCACTCGCCTTGATGGATGTCTTTGAGAATTGCTTGGCCTTGCTCTGGCTCTACGCAGCGCTGGTAGACACCAGTGACGCTGCGCCTGACCAGCTCTCTGTTGATTATGGTGTAGGCTGCCGCTCGGTGTTGTATTTGCCGAGCTGAGGTCTCATCAGTCGGCAGCTCTTTGCTCACCAGGAATTTGAGGATGGGCTGGGCCCATGAGGGTGCTACTATTTCTTCGACTGCCAGAACTGCGACTTGGACGAGGGCGGTTGGGCTGGGAGGCGGCGGGTTGGAGTCAACAACCGCTTGTTGGGTTAATGAAGTCCCCAGGCCGACTGGCGCGGCCCTTGGGTCGAGTTCTGGAGTCTTCGAGTCCGCCGCCGCAGTCCCCGGGCCGGGTTCGACTGTGGCGGCTTTGGAGCCATCTGCCAAAATCCCCGTACCGTCTGCCAGGGCTCTGGAGTCGGATCCGACGTCTTCGGGAGGAGCCAGCACAAAGATGGAGTCTGATTCTGGTGAAGGCTTGACAGACGGCTTGAGGAGGAGTTGAAGGGCGACGCCGGATGGTATTGCTTGGCGGGTAGAGCCGATTCGTGCCAAGGCGTCTGCTTGGTCGTTGTCGTTTCTTGGCACATGGAGGAACTCGCACCCTTCGAAATACCCGCTGAGTTGCTGCACGAGGAAACGGTAACTCGCCATGTTTGCATCTTTCGCGTCCCAGTCGCCAGATGACTGCTGGACCACTAAGTCCGTGTCGCCATACCACAAGATCCGGTGGATGCCAAGTTCTTTGGCAAGCCGGAGCCCGTGAATGAGCGCCTCGTACTCGGCGATGTTGTTGGAGGCGGCAAAATGGATTTGCAGTGCGTATTTGAGCTTGTCGCCTTTAGGAGAGGTGAGGACGACGCCGGCTCCCAAGTCGGTGCGCATCTTGGAGCCGTCAAAATGCATCCGCCAATGGGTGGAGTCAGGCACTGGAGGTAGGTACTGGGTCTCGGCCTAGTCGACGAGGAAGTCGGCCAGTGCTTGTGACTTGATAGCGGTGCGGGGCTGGTAGTGGATGGTGTAGGGAGCCAGCTCTATGGCCCACTTGGCCACTCGGCCAGAAGCATCTCGGCTACCAATGATCTCGGCAAGCGGGGCCGTGCAGACCACCGTGATTGGATGCTCTTGAAAGTAAGGCTTCAATTTCTTGGCAGTAAAGTGTACGCCATAGCACATCTTCTGGTAGTGGGGGTAGTTCTGCTTGGAGGTCGACAATACTTCGCTCAGGTAATATACCGGTCTCTGGATAGGTAGTGCCTTGCCTTCCTCCTTGCGTTCCACTACAATGACCGTGCTGACTACCCGGCTGGTGGCGGCGATGTACAGGAGCATAGGTTCCTTGGGAGTCGGAGCTGCCAGGACGGGTGGAGTAGTCAGCATCTTCTTCAACTGGAGAAAAGCTTCATCCGCCTTATGGTTCCACTCGAAAAAAGTGGTCTTCTTCATGAGTTGGTATAAGGGGAGAGCTTTCTCGCCCAGCCGACTGATGAATCGGCTGATGGACGCCAAGCAGCCGGTGAACTTTTGCACATCCAGCAGTCGGCTGGGTACCTCCATTCTCTCAATGGCCTTGATCTTTACAGGGTTGCATTCTATGCCGCGTTCAAAGACCAGGAAGCCAAGGAGCTGGCCGGCTGGTACTCCGAAGACACACTTCTCGGGATTGAGCTTGATCTGGAATCGGCGCAGGTTCTCAAAGGTCTCCTTGAGGTCTTCCAGCAGTGTTCCATGCTTTTCCGTCTTCACCACCACGTCGTCCACGTAGACGTGGGCGTTCCTGCCGAGCTGCTTGAGGAGGCACTTCTGCATGCAACGCTGAAAGGTGGCGCCGGCATTCCTTAAGCCGAACGTCATGGTGAGGTAGCAAAAGGCTCCAAATGGCGTGATGAAGGCGGTCTTCAGTCTGTCAGCTGGGTTCAGCTTGATCTAGTGATATCCTGAGTATGCATCCAAAAAACTCAACAGCTCGCATCTGGCTGTGGAGTCTATCACCTGATCGATTCTTGGTAGAGCAAACGGGTCCGTGGGGCAGGCCTTGTTGAGGCTCGTGTAGACAATACACATTCGCCACTGCTTGTTCTTCTTCAGTACCAGGACCGGATTTGCTAGCCATTCTAGAAAGAACACTTCCATAATGAAGCCGGCTGCTAGGAGTCGGGCTATCTCTTCTCCGACAACTCTTCTCTTCTCTTCTGATAGGCGGCGCAGGGGCTGCCTGACTGGCTTTGCATCAGATCGGACATGTAACTTGTGCTCGGCGAATTTCATCGGTACACCTGGCATGTCTTTGGGGGACCATGCGAAGATGTCCCGATTCTCACGGAGGAAATCGAAGAGCTCGCCTTCCTATTTGCTGTCGAGGTTTGCACCTACGACAGCGTACCTCTCTGGGTGCTCCGGATCCAAGGGTATCTTCTTCGTCTCTTTGGCCGGTTTGAACGAACCTTCGGCCTCCGACTCCTTCGGGTTGGCGATACCTCTGGCTGCTTGTCGGCCATCGCCACAACTCGCTCAAGGAGCCGCTTCTCGGCCGCGATTACCAGGGACTCGGCTAGCCGACTGCTCTCAGCCGCGCAGGCAGACAACTTCCGGTAGTCGCCAACCATAGTCAGAATTCCCCTGGAACTGGGCATCTTCATCTTGAGGTAGGTGTAGTGGGGGACCGCCATGAACTTGGCCAAGGCGGGTCGGCCGAGTAGCGCATGGTATGGGCTCTCGAGGTCCACCACCTCAAACCAAACAGACTCTCGGCGGAAGTGATCTTTGTCTCCAAAGAGGACGTCCATCAGGATCTTGCCGATTGGTGAGCAGGAAAGCCCAGGAACAATGCTGTGGAACACAGTCCGGCTATTTTGAAGCTGTCTTTGCTTGATTCCTAACTTCTCCATGGTGTCCTTGTACAGGATATTGATGTTGCTGTCTCCGTCTATCAGAACTCGCGAGAAACGCGTGGCTCGTCTATCCGTAGCAAAGGTGGCGTCCAAGACCAAGGCATAGAAGCCCGGACTTGGCATCACCTCTGGGTGGTCAGCCCTGCTCCAGCTGATGGGCTTCTCGGACCAGTGCATGAACTCTGGCGTCTCTGATGCTACCGCATTCACCTCTTGTCGCTGCAGCCGCCTGCTGCGTCGATCATCAGCCATAATGGTAAACACCACGTAGGCTCCGTGTTCTTCAGGGTATTCGTCTTGTACTGTGCCGACTGGCCTGACAGCTGGCTGCTGGGGCGGAGGCGAAGGCGGCTGCCCAGCAGGCGGGGGAGGCAGGAGGCCGTCTCCCTTGGTGATCCTGGTGAGCCAGTGGCACTTCCAGGTGGTGTGATTCGACGGCTTCGTGCCGCTATGGAACTTGCAAGGTCCATCCAGAGTCTGCTCGTAGGAGAAGGCCGGCAACCAGTTTGGCTTGCCGCCTTTCTGTCGCTTGAGCGGAGGCTGCCCATCCGGCTGCTGGGCTTCAACGGTCGCGACCTGCCGGCTGCTGGAAGCCGGCAGCGGGGCCTTGCTCTTGTAGTCGCCCTGCTGTTGTCGCCGGTTGGCGTCTCCCGCCGGAGTTCTTGGAGCTTGAGGGGCCACTTTGCCAGTTGTGATGATTTGAATCTCCGCCTTCATGGAGGAGTCGGTCGTGGCGTACTTGTCCGCTATGATCAGCAACTCATCGAGGGTTTCTGGCTCGTCGCAGAGGAGCTTGTGCTTGAGGAGGGTGCCTTCTCTGCACCCGGCTGTGAAGTACTCGATGGCCTGCACCTCGTGCACGCCCTCGCAGGAGTTCCAAAGCTCGGCTCAACGCGTGAGGTAATCGCGAGTCGACTTGTCGGGGCCTTGCACGCACAAGGAGAGCTGACGAGGCTTGGGAGGACGCTTGTACGTGTTGGTGAAGTTGTGGACGAACGCTTCGGTGAAGTTGACCCAGCTGTTGATGCTGCGGGGCTTCAGGCTGTTTAGCCATGTCCGGGCCGTGCCCTGGAGCATGAGCGGAATGTACTTTACGGCGACACGCTTGTTGCCGTTTTCTATGCTGACAGCCGTGGAGTAGTCGACTAGCCAGTCTTCCGGCTTCACGGAGCCGGTATACTTGGGCGTGTCTCTTGGGAGCGTGAACCCTTTGGGAAAGGGCTCGTCTCGAATGCGGGGCCCGAAACAAGGAGGACCCAACTCGTCTTCTTCTTCCAACACTAGGGATCGGTGAAGTCGGTCGATCCGGTGGCGGGCGTCATTCTCTCCAACTCCCTCTCAACGGCCAAGGCGGTCGCCGAGAGTTGGATGGTCAGCAGGCGGCGGGGAGACTCGCCTCTCCTTGCGAGGAGGGGGAGGCGGACAGTCGTCCCGTCGTTTCACTGCTCTCGGGCGGCCGTCTCGGTCGCGCTCTATGGTAATGCGAGTCCGACTATGGCTGACAGCCGGATCCTTGTCTCTTCTTCCTCAGGCGCCGCCAATCGGCGTCCGAGACGTCACGCCTTGATCTCGGCGAAGGTCAGCGTTTTGCCGCTGCGGCGCCTCCGTGCGGCAGCCGGCCTCATTCTGCGCGGCAGCCGCGTCGAGGAGCCGCTGGCCTCGCTCCATCATCAGGCGGTGTTCTTCGCCCTCGAAATTGTCCAGCTCGTCCGCCGCTGCCTGGGCGGCTTGGATGTTCTCCGCTTGTGTAGCGTACACTGGGCGGCTTGCCCCAAACAGGTTGGCGATGGCTACACCGCGCTGCTGGACCGTGCCAAGGCGGCTGGGCCCCGCCGGGGCCGGCGAGCCGCCGACGGCGCGATCCATCTCCCGCTGGTAGACTTCTGACAAGCGTCTCATGCTGGCCAGCTTCTTCGCGCCTTCAACGAGCTGAAGGCGGCGCGCCTCCAACGTCTCTGTGTCAGCGTCTTCCGGAATGGGCACAGTTAGGTCTTGTAGCGCCGCGCCGAGTGAGTCATGCGCTCCTCCGCCGGGGAGCTCGTCATGACTGATGACGAGCACCTCGTTGACGGTGCTTCCATCGCTCTCCGTGCGAGGGAGAGGTTCATCGTAGACCACCACATTAGTGGGGAACGCGTCGAGCGACGCGGTGTCGGAGTCGACCAGCATCGGGTCGGTGGAGCCTACAGACTCCAAGTCTACGGCAGGCTCGCCGGAAACGTGGAGTTGATCGAGAGGCCCGCGAGGAGGCTCTCGGATTCGCCCGTGCCTGCGTTGGATGTAGGTTCGTCGGAGAGGCGAACCTCGCCGACAAGTTTGGCGAGGCCACTGACTGCGCAGGCGATCTCAACGCCACGCAGCGCATCGGCGCAAACTCCGTCTGGCGTGCCTGGCTGGCTGTGCTCGCCAGGGAGGAAAAGGGTTCCCGTCCAGAACATGTCTCCGGACGGCGGTGCACCAGGCCCCACGGTGGGCGCCAAATGTCGGGGGTTAGGTGCGACATATGCCAAAGGATGGCTTATCATGGTGGGGGCGAGTAGAACGTCGCCGGTGCCTGGAAACGGGATGAGGCGAAGACATGCACGCCGGTGAATCTTACCCAGCTTCAGGGCTCTCCGGGGAGATAATACCCCTACTGCTGCTCTGCAGGGTCCCCGCATGATCACTGTGGCCAAGTGTTTACACGATTGCTCCTTGAGCTGTTTTCTGGAGGTAGGAGAAGGCAAGGCTAGCTCTCTCCCTCCTATATGATCTGGTCTAGAGCTAATGGGTTCCAACCCTTTGCATGGGTGCCTTGGGGGGTTTATATAGGCCTACCCCCTAGGGGTACAATGGTAATCCAGCTGGGCGCGGGCCCAGCCATCAGCGCCTCTGGCCTCCGTCTTCCCCGCCGACTGCTGGGGCCCGCCGACTGGCCTGGTACAGAGCCGACAGGCCGCGTCCGCCGCGGGCGGGTCTTGTCGGCTACTGATTACTGTAGCCGTGCTTCTGATGATGCGGGCTTGATCATGGGGTCGTGGCAACAGCCCCGCCGCCTGGCGGGCGATCACTATTGCCACTCTCCATCACATCTTGATTAATGGCGCGTGGGCCTCGGGGGAGGGCTCGGCCGACTCCCCGGGGCCGGCTCCCGACTGGTCCGACTGGTGGTCCTCTTGCCGTCTCCTGGGGTCTCACTGACTAGTGGGACCCGCTGCCTCTGGGCCATATAGACAAGCCGTCGTGGGTGCAGGATTCGGTCCTGCGGTGCTGATGTCAGGGCCGGCATGGCAACAGTGCCACGCCGCACGGAGATCTTCCGGGGTACGGAGTGCCGTGGCCATGCCTGCCCTTGGTAAGGGGCGGGAGTGGGCTTCACTGTAGCCACTCCCCTGCCCCGTCCCACTTGATGAGGTCATGGGGTTTGTAGGAGTCGCAGGCCGACTCCCCAAAGCCGGCTTCTCTGGAAGTCGCCAGTCAGGAGTCAGCTTTCCCTGAAGTCGTCCCTGGGACTCGGCCGTGAGTGGTCAGCCGGCCATCTTGTCGTCGACTTCTCGAAGGCGGCTTTTCGTCGTGGGGTCTTGAGGGGCGCAGTCTGCCCCGATGTCTTGAAAGGTTCTGGGGCTCGGGTTGGCCTACCTGTGGCCCATTACTCCGACACCCGGGTTCAATTCCACCTATGCAGAGAAAATATCTCCAAATTTTTTCCCTCTGCCTTTATTGACATGTGGGTCCCAATTGTCATCTACGCACACCATGTCCAACACTTGCCAAAACTTCGTCCCTCGTTTTCTTTGTTTTTCGCACACTCGACATTGTGTGGGCATTTTGAAAATAACATATCTCTTTGACTGTGCATCATATGAAGATGTGCTATGCATGAATGTTGATCAACATGATGTTAACTGGCTGGTAGTTCCAGTTTTGACCATGAATAAAACTTCCAACATGATGTTAACACTATTTGAAAAGGCCGTGTTAATATAAATGCTCTGCCTCTGAAAGTTGCAATTTCTTATCTGAAACTGAACTTGGAGTTTCTTATCTGAAACTGAAACTTGCAGTTTCTTCTCCGAGAATCACATTGTCTGCACTTTTATACTCCTATGAAACTACATTTTAAGTGCTAAAAATAGATCTCTAGAATTCATAAAATACTTCATATGCTCAATACTGCAAATCTGAAATTCAAAAGACATTCATATCTGAAAGTACTCTCAAAATACACAACACAAAACACAATTCACAACCTGTAAATACTAACAACCCTAAGATCCTCCTGACAATTCACAACCTGCCCGACTATTGGGCTGGGGGCAGTCCCTCCTATTCCTCGGCGGCAGATAGCCGCCCCGTGAGACGATGTGAACGGCGAGGCAGAAGATGGCGGGGAAGTGTCGTCGGGCCAACTGTTTTTCTCCTCTTGTAGTTGGGTTCGGTCGACGAAGACTCCACCGGCTCGCTCTAGCATGACACCCTCACAAATGGCACCCTGTAGATGCTCGATCCTTCAATCTCTGGTGGATGCTCCATCTGGGATCGATACTCCCACCACCGCTCCCTCACGATCGAATTCGGTGAATCTGTTTGCTCCATGGCCTAGAGGAGTAGCTCTATGTACTCCCGCATGACTCCCTCTAGGAGTATCGCCGCCTTTTCACTCTGTTGCAGATATTTGGCCATGGATGTCGCCATCGCCGCTAGTTGGTCCTTGTTGTCAAACCAAGACTGTATCTCCAACATCCTAGCTAGCTTCACAAGGTCGCCATCTGCGATCCTCACATATCGGTTGTACTCCTCCATCTATCTACTTCTCCACGGCACCTTCACTCACCGGCGGTGGTTTTTGAATGGAAGAGGAGAGGAGCAGCACTGGTTTTGGATTAAAACGGGAGAGGAGCGACGCTGGTTTTGGATTAGAACAGGATAGGAGGGGCGATGGTTTTGAAATGGAAGAGGAGAGGAGCGACAGTCACGCCGCAGTCCTTCGAGTTCATTGAGTATCTCCTCTAGGCGACGGAGCAGACAAATTCGCCCGACGCGAAAGTCAGGTGGAGGTGGTGGGCATACAGGTCGAAGGTCGAGCACCCAGAGGATAACAAATCGATCGAGTACGGTGTGCCGTTCGTGAGGGTGCAGAGCCAGTCAGAGCCACAGGAGCATTCCTTCTCCCACCGCAAGAGGAGGCCGGATGGCGCGATGTCTCTTCCCCGCCGTTCTCCACGGTTCCCTCGACGCTCGCCTCGTTTCAACGGTGGCGGTAGGGTTTAAGGTAAGCTTCACACTAACCTAATCTTCCACCTGCTCATGCTTACAATCAGTGTGACAGCTAATGAAAATCATGCTTACAATCAGTCTCCGAGTACTATGCCAATAACCCTTAAATAGCTCTGGACCTTTGGGTCAAAGTTGTGACACTGTGTACAAATAAAGAAAAATAGATTGGTGCTTCTTTAAGAAAAGAGTACTCCCTAGAAAACTGCCAATATAAGCTACTAGTATTTGGTTAGAGGATTTGCTGCCGAGAAAGATCCGTCCACAGAGAGCGCCACACCTTGCACACCTCGCATGCATGGAGCATGGTTGGTGTCGGTAATTTTTACTTGGCACACCTCACACTCTGCATATATGTCGGCTCCATCCGTACATTTGTGCAGTTCCACCAAAATGCAACAAAATAACCCTGTTTGCACATATAATGAAAAAGCGTGATTACATTATAGTGGCACTAGTTGATGAAACATGCAAAATAAATAGAATAAAATATTGTGATAGTATCATAGTTTGCCATGCTGCGAGGGCGAGATGGGCCCTGCGACGCCTCATATGTTACGCCACGCCTCATACTGGAAATCGTCCCAAGTCTCCCCGGTACACCTTCTGCCAGTGAAGAGCATCAGTGTACAGCGGTAGTACAAGGAGGGGCCTTGATACATTCAAATCTCTAGTTTTGTGCAGATCAACTAAAATTAAGCACCCCAGTTTGCAGAAACGCTTAAACATTAACAATGGGACTAGTTGATGAAACATACATTAACAAAGAGAAGCACTTTCTTTATCTACATTGGAAATGAAATGATAGAGAGGACACTCGCTCTATTTTAACTGTATTATTACTTCATTTTATCAGTGACACTAGTGTCGAGCAGGTGGAAAATGAGGTGTACCGTGCATCGCAAGGATGAAGGCCGGGGGTGCTTAGACTGGGATGTTGAAGCTGGCTCTTTCAGTCCCTATCTCCCCCCTGATGTTTCTGTGGTAGCATTTGGGTTGTAATCCAAACTTGGTCGAGCTGGTGCTACGTCCCCCTACCTGCCTAACTTATGTGGCGAACTTGTCTCCTGCTAGTACTAAGTCTGTTCTAGTAGTAGTTGCATAACTGCCCATTTACACTGAGATGTTGTCGGATAATGGTTCTCTATGGTTGGGTTTCTTCAATGAAAACGGAGGGAACCCCCTCTTTCGATATAAAAAAAATAGTGGCACTAGCGGTGCCAAAACATTGACTCAAATTAATAGTGCCACTAGATTAAGGTGCAAAATAATAACATTACTGCTTTATCATGGCAGTACCAAAATAGTAGCACAAGAGCAGGATCAACATGCAGGATCTTCGGCAAACGGCCAGACCAAAAAGGAACATACCTCATGATGGGAACCATATTTGCAGTCAACGCCATCGTAGAAGGGATGACACCAGTCACCAACATCGACGATTCAATTCATGGGACCTTTTGGTGCAGTTCACCAAGAATGAAGAAATGTCCCATGAGCTAGCAGCTTCTTCTTCTTTTTTTAAGAAAAGGGCTCCAGCCCCGGTTCCATTTCCATCAGAAAATGAAACCCACAGAGCTTCTTCTTCATTAGTTGCAATAAAATTGAGCAACATCAAGGTTGGTCGTGAAGCTCCTGGAATGTTCAACTATAATTTGGATATCATTTGTGCAGTTCAACTAAGATCAAGCGTGAAATATATATCTCTGTTTGCACAAAAAAGGTGGAAAGGAGGGTGACTAACAAGTGATGAAACAAGCATCAAATGAAAAAAAGCATGTTCCTTATCTAAATGGCAATCGTACAAGGACAGTAGCAATTTCTAGCAGCATTGCTAGATATTAGTGTGGGCATTAGGATTAACTATGACAACCGTTAAATACGACATTACTTTAATGGTGCCATTGCTTCATTTTACCAGCAACATTACATTAACAGCTGATGCAGAGTTAGTATTTGGGCACGGGAGAGTAGGCGGACCAGGACAGTTGCATCTCTAACGAAAAGAAGCAACTTATCTTAATGGGAAATTTAGCAGGACATGAAAAAAGTGCCATTGATTCATATTACTGGAGGCATTACACTGAAAACAACATTGGTTTAACGTGTCCTTACTTTTAATAGTGCGACTGCTACATTTTACCAGTGGCATTACATAAGAGCGGCTCGGGGCAACAAACATCAGAAGAGGATATCTGGGTTGGTCCCATTTTTGTTCGGTATATAGCCACCTTATACTATGTGAGGCTAGCAAATCTAGTGCTGGACTTACTCTGTTGACTTGTCCCCCAGTCCCCACTTTCTTTCCTTTTTCAACCAATAGATCGGGTTTATATTGAGTTTGTACTGCGTTCACTTTATTTCCCTATTAGACCTAGAGACCAGTTGGATAGCCAGTCTCTGCTACTTTTCGCCCCCATTATTTCCTCTTTCGACCAAGTCCTAGATTCAGATAACAAATCTTCCCTCACCCCCACCCCCTTTCTTCCTTGTTTGAACCAAGTACTACTAGATTCGAGTGCATGAACTAGTTTTACCTCTTAACAGTAAAAAATTAGGTGGTTTTCGAACAGCCGATCGATCCTATCTACAAGGGGGGCTGAGAAATAGTAAAAGATACAAATGCAGCGATGTTAGGAGCTCGGGAAGTAGAGCAAGGCCAGTTTCGAAGGAAGTTATACCTGAGGGTCACCGAGATGTCACTAGGTGGGCGGCGGGAGGCTGGATCTGCCTACACTACGGCAGCGAGGAAGAAGGGGTGGGAGGCCGCCCCCCCTCGCCAGCGATGCTTGGGAGAGAACAGCAAGGCACGCTGATCGGGACGCACCGGCAGTGGGTAAGAGCCGTCGCCGAGGATGACCACGTGAATGTTGCACCTTCTCACCTTCGCCGGCGGAGAGGATCCGGCTGGATCTGTGACTAGCGGTGAGTAGAGAGAGAGTGTGGCCACCGCTGTCGTGTTTAGTTCTGGAGAGGACGAGACAGTGTGAAGAGAGCAACACTAGCAAGCAAGCGCGGAGGCTCCTGCCTATATAGTGGAGTACTAGTTTTCTTTTGTCTACCGATCAGAGCCGGCTTGACCTCGGCAATGACTATCCAGAAGTCTTCATGCACGTGCCCCGGAGGCGCAGTTGTCGTCATTTTGATCTGAAGCACCGGATTATAACATATAACACGAATAAATGCCACATGACAAGAAATCATAACCTCACTGCCCAAAGGAGACAAGATGAATCCCAACGGACAAACTAGACGAGGATCAAAGCTCAAATTAAAGATAAACTCATAGAAAAGGGGTCCGTCGATATATGTCCTAATTAACATAGCTGGCTTGACCTAGATGGCAGTCGAGTAGTCTTCGTGCATGTGCCCCCAATGACTAGCCCAACTCAGTTGTCGCTGTTTAACCCTCGCAATGATCAGAAGCACATGACACCTAATTTCGCGAGATGACAAAAAACCTTTTTTTAGATTTCTCATCAGAACTACAGCCCTATACAACACAGCCTGCGCGATATGTAGATGATAGCCAATCCAGGCATGTCTGCTGGAGTCTGGTCACATGCATGGACGAACTGATCTTCCGTGTCTTGTAGGGATCGTCCAGGTACCAACGTATGTACTCCTACAACACTTCTCTAGTAGTACTATCGCTTGTCTCCCTCTTCTATTAACTCACCCGACTTGCGGGGCCGGGGAGTGTGCCTATGGTCAGTTCTCAATTGCGGTCCCACATGTGTGTGCAAACGCAATATGACACGCGTTCCATTCGGAGAGCGGCGTGCCAGACCTACCGACCGTCTTGGGTGCGACGCGAACACGACGGGCGTGCTGTATACCCCGTACATGTGTACCACCGTTTTCTTGAGGCTTTGCTCCATGGCGCAATCCATGGATACAAAATTAGTATATTGTGCTATTTAAAAATCAAGGGCGGGGCTTTTCCCATGCGGTAAGCGGGGCAGTTCCGCCTAGTCGGTTCGACAGAGACGCGAGAAGATGAGGGAGTAGGCTGCTGCAAACGTAGGGCGGTGTGATTTGACAGTGAGTTACTACTGGACAGGTGGGGCCCGGTGATTTGACTTGCCATTATCATTTTAACTGCGGTGCTACGACCGGCGTGAGTCTCCCGATTCCTGATCACCTCCATACAGGTGCCTCTCCCGATGCTCCACCATGTAGAGGCTGGCTCTTGCTTGAGAGCCCACTCCTCCACTTTTTCCTTGCCTCTTTCCCCCACATATGCAAAAATTCCATGTAAAGCGGGATTATAGCCCACTATTGTACTTGATCCTACAGGTGCTAAGCCTGCCACATAGGCATAAAGTCTGATGTGGCAAGTTAATTAAGAAGACAGAGACTAGTTTGGTGAACCCAGGAAGAAACGGTGATAAGCGCGTGTACCTAGATGAAGCAAACTTAGCAACAAAAAACTAAGCACCTATGCATTGGGGACTTGAGTTGCTTAGCCATTTAATCTATCTATCTATCTATATCTATCTATATCTATTTATCTATCTATATCTATATCTATACCTATACTAATTTGTGACTTCCTACAAATTCCTGTGTTAATCAGAATTTACGAGCCGTACATCTGAGGTGGGACCGAGTTATTACGGTTGTAGATTAAGTTTCATAAAAAAAACTTTCAATCAGATTAGTTTCGTTGAAACAAAGAAAACTATAAAGCGTATCATCTTTGAAGCCCAAAAAGAGGCCCATAACTCTCATGGTAGTGGTCTCTCAATCTCTCACGTCTCTCTTTCTCTCTCATATCTTACTCCTCCTCCCCTAAAAAAATATATATCTTTCTCCTCCAAAACAGATCAGGCCTCAATCTCCTTCCATCCTTCGGTTCGCCGCCCTTCCCAACTGCAACATCATCCAGCTTCCCTGTCGTCGCTCTTCCTTGCCGCATCTTTATCCACGTTGGAATCGATCTGAAAAAACAAGGAACGATTCAATCCATCCTCTATTGCTGCTAGGTATTCATCCACATTGGAATCCATCTGAAAAAACTAGGTACGTCCAACTATACTGCTGCTAGGTACGATCCAATCCATCATCCGCTGCTGCTTGGGATGCAGCTTTCAACTTCTGGCCACGCAGTAATCTAACATGTATGCGTCTGGGTCCGGGCTGAGCATCCCGTCTCTCTGCTCTGGGTCCCATGTCCACACCTTCTCATGTATGTGTTCGTGCTATGTGGTATACCCGCCGATGAATCTGTCCATTGTGATTGATGCAGCGGAGGAGGTGTACCATGTACAATGACTGTTTGAAGCAGATCGGATGGTAGTCTCTGTCAACCAGGCTGCCTAGCAAACAAGGATGGAGGTTTGGTAGCAAAGTTGTTTACTTGCTCGACACCATTCAATTTTTTTCACCTCTCACCTCTGCATCTTGAAGAATTTCCTAATTTGGATAATTTCTACTCATATAATTTATCTCTAATACACTGCCCAGATGGTTGATGCGAGCTCTGCAATTTTGTAAGGAAGATTTGTGGTAAGTGCATATCTAAGTAAACTGGGATGGACTAATATTTGTTTATCACTTTTATCACTTTATTAGACAAAAGGCCCCATGCACATAGTGGGCAGTCATGTACAACTGATATCGTTGATGTTTGATAATAGCTGGTTCAAGGTATGTGGCCTTTTGCATTTTTTCAGACCTATCTATTCTCTGAGTTCTGCTGAGCCAGTAAAGACAATAGATCGAGATATTTCGGTCCATACAGATGGGTTGTTATTTGAGCACTAAGCATTAAACATGTTCCAGTTTCCAATCCATTACATTTAGATTAGTTATTTATTGAGTTACTAGAAACTGTTTAGGCTTCCAATTTATACTCAGTTATGTTGTGATGGGCTGTGCACGTGAATTGACATAGTAAACCACTTATTTTGATATGCCTAAAGAATGTACATTTACTTTCCTATTAGGAAAAATTCAATCATCAATTTACTGGGTCAAAGAAACCATTCGATATATCAGTTTTTGTTGGTATTGAAGGTAAATTATACAAAGCGATCCCAGCTTATTATATTTTGGTATACTGTAGATATGGTGTGTGTAGTTTTTTTTGTTAAATCTTCCACCAGAAATGTTATTTCAGAAGGTTGGTGCTGACACCCAATAAGATCCTCCTAGATATGCCCTCTGTCTAGCACATTATTCAGTGGATATGACGGGCAACCTTCAGTTTCAGGGAGAGTACATTTTGGCATGCTGCTATTCTTATGAAGAGTAATCTCCCCTTGCACCTAACTTACATAGAATTGTTGGATCATCACAAGGTTTCCTTTATGAGTAGGGACATAACTTTTATTACCGTAAATTCATCTACAATCATGCATCGATCCATTGGTACACATATTAGATGGAAAAACTGTTATAGGCTCACTATGTACGTGAACAAATCTGGAGCCTATGGAGTATTGAATGGTAAAGAGGGATTTATCGTTTCACTTTACTTCACACAATAATCCTTTGTCCCTGCATTCTTACTATTGTGAAAGGAGGCTGCTTTAGCTTTTAGTCAGTGTCTCATTAAACTATATTCCAATACCCGATGAAAATGCTAATTCAGCTACTTTTGTGTGTGCTTCATGTTGGTATTTGTACCCAGCAAACAACCTATGACTGAACAATATATATTTTAAGCTTTATCTCGATGGTACTCAGTGATACAAATATGGAATTGATGGATAAGTATAATTGATGGATGCATAGTTAGATACTTGATGATGAATAGATTGAATAAATAGATGCATACATGGATGATTGGATTCCCGGTGGAGAAGTCACATATGCCTCCCCGTGTCATCTCGCACGAACTCTTGACGTTCTCAGGTGAGCTCCCTGATATGACTAATGCAGTTTGTTTAGATTTAATATAACATGCTACCACAGGTTGTTTCTAGCGAGCTGATTTCCTTTGTTTGTAGTGAATTAGGCATCTGCTCAAGTCTTGGAGATGACTCTAGCACTAAAGTACGTAATGCAAAGTATTAGGAAATATAGTAGCTTTTAAGATATTCACCATGATGCCAATTTCGTTCTTTGATCTTCTCTGTCAGTGAACTGATCGCCACTTGCAGGAAAAGGTGTCGACCGGCAGGGGTAATAGTGCGTCAATGAAGGTCAGAACAGGTCTGGAACATGATTAGCGGACTTACAGGTTCGCACAGTATGATCCTATCAGTATGATCGTACACCTGAATTGAGTGTTATTTGACATCGTATGACATCGTATTTTCCACCTTCATTGACGCACCTTCAGTATGATCATACTAATTCCACCTTCAGTATTATCGTATTTTTCTATAAGATATGGCCATACGATGCCAAATAACAATCAATTTTCCCATGTATGTTAGATGAAACGCACAAGGAAAAGAAGTCGTGGACTCACTTGCAGGTGCCTAATGTGTTCTTTTGTTAAGTAGCAATGCATGCTTCAGCTTATAATCTATTCAGTGAATTTGATGGTCTTATCTCATATGTTTAGTTGTTCTACAATGTCCAAGTTGACATCAAGGACCACACCCTCCTGTTCTTATAGGAAAAACTTCTTGCTAACATTCCGAGACATGACTGTATTTAGTCTCTCTTCAGATACGCTTGAGTTGATACCTTTTCTGTCCTCCTAATTCTGTTTCCTCGCCTGAATCGAATGTAAGTTGGCTATGCCTAGCCATGGGGTACAGATTACCTTTTCTGTTCTCCATAATTACTATTGAATAAATTGGTTGGTCAGTGCAATGGCAGTGCCAGGAAACATCAGCACCGCAATGCAAATCTTGAAAAAACAAATGGTGCGCATGCGGATGGTGGTAGGACACAAATGTGGACCATACAGGTTGAAAACAAGAGAGATACCAATATACTATGTCATTGGTCGTATTTTTCTATGAGAAAGTCATTGGTCGTACTAGGATAGGACAATAGGTGTAGCACCACTTAACTAGAGTAGCAGCGAGTCCATTTAGAAGCTATTGCTTGGCAAAGTTTTACTTCGGGAGGAGTTGCCTATTGGAGTTATACGACAACTTGAAGTTAGATTGTTTTTCTTGGAGTTATAAAGCAAGGTAATATTATATCTACTCACATATTTCAAGTACATGCGTGACTTTTGTTTCTCCTTACTAAAAAAAACAACACATAATCTTGGTTCATGTTGAAAAGACCAAAAAATGTTTCTAAAATATTTTTGATTCACCTATATTTTTCTTTGCTTAATTCATTATATTACTCTTAGCCCACTCCATTCCTCTTTCTTGCAGATATATAATCAATTTTTCATATTTTATAAAGTGATGTGGATCACATGACACCAGGGAACCAATGCATGTGGTGTGTATAAATATTTGAATATTTGATCGCACTTCCACTTGATTTATGAGATTGGGCAAATAATTATGTGGCCGCTACTGGGCAATTCTCTTTTAGGTACATGGAAAAGATGACATGGTAGGTGTACCGTTGTCTGTGAAAATTGTGTATGTTTATATTTTATATATGATTTTCTAATAATTATATAGTCGAAAACAAACTTATTGTGTTTGTGATGTTCAGTGTGTACAATCGTCCAACAATTCCATGTGGACACTTCCTAATGAGTATATGAAGAAATCATGTGTTTCTCAACATAACAGCATGGCAGAAACTCATGGACTCAAGTTTATTTAATTGCTTGACAGTATGGCATGATTACAAACATCATGCTGCTCTATGTGGTCCAATAATTGTACAATATATTTAAGAAAGTATTGTCAGCAATTTTGTTTGTAAACATCTGAATATTATTTATTTCCCCAATTGAAGCATTAGTGATTGTATGCTTCACTTTTTCCGCGGAACATATTTATATAATTAATACACACGGGGGAGTAAATAAATGGTGGAACTTCTATCATACACTAAGAATATTTTAATTTTTTTTTGTTTTTGGCAGCTTTTGACACATGTTGAAGAAACCATTAAGATCTTCGAGGCTAAGGAAAACTAACTATTTTGTTTTAATGGGACATACTAATGTTACTTAAATGTATGACTAAAGAAAAAAATTATAGTAAGAATTCAATTTCAAGAGCACTAGAAAGTGTATGAATTCATAAACGTGTGTTCTTACATATAACCAATATTTAAAAATTTATTGCTCAAAGTTTTTGCCAAAATAACTAGCCCGTGCGGTTGCACGGGTTGACGACTAGTGCCCATAGCACCTCATCTAAGCATCAATTCATTGGAAGAGGTCACTCCTTGACAAATGCAATAAATACTACGAAGAAAGAGATAGAGATAAGTAAACAAAAAATACTCTTATAGACAACCTTATAGCTAACCTTGTTGTATGAGTGACTAAGTGATGACTATGTATGACATGCCAACATCAGATAGCCTAACGCACCGTGTTAAATCTCCAAGGGCGCGACCGCACGAGCGAGGTGACGGTTGTGGTAGGTGCGGCCATGATACGGGCTGCTAGCAGCCCTTGGACCTGAGATTGAACGGTCGCATGCTAAGTTGCTGAAAATTTGCAGAATAACCCTCTAGGATAGGATATTCACCCATAGGTCTAGAATCACGCCATGCAACCGTTCGATCTCAGATCCAAGGGCTCTCGGAAGCCCGTATCATGGGAGAATGGAAAGCTTCGTATCACCTGTAATTTTCCCGATGCTTGACATGAAATCGAAAGCCATTTAATTGGGCGTCAAGTAGAGATGACATCTAATTGGGCCCCCATAGTACTGTGCATGAATCCATTTATCCACCAGGCAAGCCACTACCCTGCCATTCGCACGCCCCCCCCACTCGACATTTTTACAATCGATAAACCGCTCCTAGTCATCCCGTCCTTTCACATTACGGTAGTTCCACTAATCCTAACCCTCCTCCCAAATCCATGGCGTCCCAAATCTCCATGATCGGCGGTGAGTACAAGGTTAGAACCATCACCGGTGATGAGTTCGACGTCATCTACACCCGTTCTTCCGCAAAGGTGAAAGAATGCCTTGCTCGCTTCAAACGCATGTTCAAAAACTCAAATGATGAGTGAGTCGCTGGGCTAGATGTTGAGTACACCACAGTCCTGGGAAGCGAGAAGAATCTAAAGGAGGCAGAGAAGAAGAAGCCTGCCGTGATCCAGGTTTGCGTGCATGACTTATGCTTGGTCTACCACATATGCCATGCCGACATTGAGTGCGAGGAATTTAAGAAGTTCCTCAAGGGCAGCCAAGTCAAATTCGTTATTGTAGACTTTAGGAACGACAAGGAAATCCTGGGTCAGATAGGCCTCATTGTAGGCGACCCCTTCGACCTCTAGAAGGAAGGGCTGGTGCCCTCCCTTGATCGGCCTTCAATGCTGACCCTGGCAGGAGCCATGGTTCATCCTTCGTACGGTGAACTGAAGAAAGCTCCGCACACATTTCATCGTGCATGGCAGTGGACTGTACTAGATATAGACCACATCCACTACGCTGCAATGGATGGCTACCTTTGTTTTAATATCTACAAGGGTTGGATGAAGAGCAAGAGCCAAGTGTGCGGTTCAAGCAAAGAAGTATCGCCCAAGAGGAAGAGGGACAAGGACGAAGTCGAGGACGTGGACGAGGACTCCGAGTAAGGTGGCAGTGCCGTTGCTCATGGTGGTTCTAATGCAGTGTCTACCGAATTAGTTGCTTAGTTTAATTTCTGGTGTGCTTAGTTTTATTTGAGGGGTGTGTTGTGCTGAGCCCCCAGCAGAACTATGTTATGTTTCTTCTCGTTATATTTCGTACATTTCATCTTTTAGTTGGTATAGTACTACCACTCATTTCTTCACATTATATACGTACAATATATATGGCCAACATCATATAGCCAGTAGTTTAGTTGTCAAAGAATTTCAGGGTGCTTAATTTTGTCAAAGAATTCCAGGGTGCTTAGTTTTATTTGAGGGGTGTGTTGTGCTGGACACCATTAACTTATCATTGTGAGAATCGACTTATTTTTGTCATGTAACATGGTCAACGGGTTTGATGTGAAAATAACAATGTCTAATGGCATTTCTGAGCAAACATCTAACTTAACGATGACATTTTTTAGATATCTAATTGCATTTTTGAGCAGGCATCTCACAGATCGATGGCATTTTTTTGAGTAGTAGTAACTTCTAATGGCAAAACTGAGTAGTGATACACAACTAGTGGCATAAATAATAAGAACTCGAGAATTAAATAGGTATGCTAATTTCTTTATTTCTTTATACCTTTGTGTGCAAAACAATATACGCTGCCTCCCCTAGATTTTCTTACAGAGGCAACATAGAACTATATGAGTGCCTTGTTAAATTTTGGAATTATTCTGGGTTCGTTTGGCTTTTTTATACATTAATTGAATTTTGGTCATTTAATGTGCATAATTCAAATTTGAACTACAAGCACATGCTCCCGTGCACCAAAGTTGATTGAAAAATCACATGTGTGTCCTCGGGTGAATTTCTAGGTCTCATGCAAGAAATGGTAATGAAATTCAAACATCTGGGCATCGTGGTTCGGCCGAGAACATTGAGAAGCTTGGTTTTAGAATTCTTGTAAATCCAAAACACGCCTGAAAATCATGAAACTTGGCATGGTGTCATGTCATGGTACTGCCATGCTGTGGTAAAAAATGCAGAATAGGGACAAGTTTTGGTATAAGTTTCTTGCAAACCGGAGCTTCTCTCAAGAAGGCTCGTGGTTCTGAGAGGGAACGTGTCACCTTTGTGTGCATAATTCAAATTTTAAATACAAGCACATGCTCCAGTGCACCAAAGCTGGTTGAAAAATCACGTGTGTGTCCTCAGGTAAATTTGTAGGTCCCATGCCAGAAATGGGAATGAAATTCAAACATCTGGGTGTCATGGCTCGGCTGGAAACATTGAGAAACTTGGTTTTTTTAATTCCTGTAAATCTGAAACACGCATGAAAACCATCAAACTTGGCTTGGTGTCATGATATGGCACCAACATGCTGTGGTAATTTTGCTGTCCGGTTTGCGAAGGCGCACACATTAACAATCAACAAAGTCATTTTGGAACAAGTGTTGTCACGTTACAATCAGAAACACAAGTATTATTGAAACCATGGGCATTCTATTTACCATTTATGTACCGCCACGCGTCCCCTTTTTTTATTAGCTAGGAGGCGCCGTGCTGGGTAGCTCTTTGAGTACGGGAGGCGTGCGAGCCCTTTGACCTCCATCTGCCATCCACCTCTCTCCCAAGGTCTCCATTAATGGCGCCCGAGCCTCTGTTTAATGGCATGGCAATGTCTCACTCGACTGAGATTTAAGAGAGAGAACAGAAAATCTGAAAAGAAAATTTTGCACGGATCTTGATGTAAGATCCGACGGACCTATATAGCATCTACTGCGACTTATAGCAAGACTGATGAATATATATAAGGACGACGAGAGTGGATAATAATTGTCTTACATAATTAGGAAGATAATTAAAAAATCCACATGCGGCTACGCCCGAAATACACAAGGGAAAAAGAAGAAGGAAGACGCATACAACGATCTGGCTTGCTGATCTCTACTTTCTTTATGAGCTGCAGGTCACGGAGACTAGTTCTCGCGGCGGGCGATGAACTCTTTCATGTCCTTAATACGCTGCTTGGCAGCATCCATGGATTCCTCCACCAGCCTGTTGCGCTCGATGCGGACAATGGCATTCTTGATGATGACGCCTGTCCTCTGCAACAAGGCAGCGGTCTCCTCCTCCTGCTTCGCCCTTCCGGTGATCTTCGCCCTCAGCAGGTCGTGCTCGCCCCGGAGCTTCGCATTGCCCTCCCCTAGTTGCGGATGACGCCGGTAGCCTCGTCCTGCAACCTCGCCCAGCCGGAGATCTGATCCATCTGGCTATGGACCAGAGCATGCATGCGCCTGTAAGAGTCCTTGCCTACCCGCGAGCAATTTTCCTAGGCCGCCATGGCACGGCGGGGCCTTCATGCTGCTTCAGCGGCGCGGCGAGACATCTCTGCTGCTTCCGCAGCATGGTCAGACCAGTCTGCTACATCAACGGCGCGGCGGGACCTCTGTGCTGCTACTGCTGCGCGGCTGGACATGTCGGCTGCTTTCGCGGCGAGGCGGGACATCTCTCGTGCTTCCTCTTCCATGCTCACCTCTCCCTGGTGGAAATCTCTCGACCCAGAACTCACGCTGGCTATGGCTTGATTGTTTTTTGTGGATGAGGAGTTGAGGAGGAATGTGCAGTCATCTTAGCATAATAGTATTTATAACCGAGTACTACTAATACGCTCCTAAGTGGGAAACCATTTAGGTTGTGATCGGTGTGAACAGGTTTGCAATTAAATATAGCGTGGTAGTAGTAGTAATTTGGAATGTGGCAAGACGCGCTCAAAATTTATTAACGGTTCTAGTTTCGAAGTGCGGCACTATTCCCGGATGGCGTAACGTCAGCACGTTTTCTCGGCCGTGGTGTAGCATATGCCATGGTACTAGTTATTTTTCTACTGATGTGTACGTGCAAAAACTGGCACCATCAGATACATATCTTATGTTTGACGTTCGACAGGAATAGCCTCGTGGCGAACTATAGACTAGTCTTTTTTTTCAGACGCATTACACCTATCTCTCGGGACTTCTCGCACGCACCATCACTGCTCCCTAGGTCGATGCCACCCACATACGCTTGTACTCAGAGAAGAGGTGCACGCATGCACTCGTCCTCTCTCACACATGCATCTGTAGCTACAAATTGTAGTGTTCTCAACCATCCGATTGGCTCTATCATAGGTTTCACGTTGCTCCTTGGCCTTGAGATTGAGAAGTTTAAAATGCGGAGGCTAAGATGGAGGCGCGAGGTTTTGGTTAATGTGCGGGCCGCACATGGCACCAACATGACACGAGCTTCGTCTGCCTGGTGCGCATGCAGTCGGGTGAGTTGTCCAAGTATAGACACAACCAGGCCCTCGTTGGTATCCGCACCTTGACTTTGGTTGCTCATAGTGGAGAGTAAAATAGACTAGTTACTAGTCTATGTTACTAGTACCTTCATAGTGGGTAGTGTCATATAGTATATGCATAATTTGGCGACGAGCGCTCTCTATATGTACCACCTTTTTTCTTTAATTTCATCTTGTTAGTTTCGCTCCATGGCGCAATCCATCGATACTACTGCTGTACAAATGTATAGATTTTTAAAAGGCTAGAGGGAGGTGTAGTCTAGCTTGGTCCTTTTCACGAGAGGCGAGGGCCTTTGTGATTTGACGGCTCATTACTGCTGGAGGGCGGGGCCTTGTGATTTGACTACTCGTATAAATGTGGCGATGACCTGAGGAGGAGCAAAGAACCGTGTGGTATACTCAAGTTTTCCACTGGAGTAGTACTACGACGGAGGAGCACGAAACACGGCAGCCCAGTGCCATATGGCGATAAAAAATGATCTAATTTGCTAGTCATCTCATTGTTAGCATTGTTTTATTCATGCCTCGCAGAGAACGTGACACGTGCGACGAAACACCCGAAGCAAAAGAAGAAACACATGAGCAAAAGAAGAAGGAAGATTATCACCCCAAATGATCTAATTCGCCGTGGAGTTGTAACTGCTTCTTCATCGCCTCCACGACCTCCATCTCCTTGCGCGTCTCCTCCGCCATCTTCTTCATTCTGTCCATGACGCGGGATTTCTCGACACGAGCCTTCATCATCTGTTCCACGGTCGCATTATGTACCTTGACAGCAGCCGGGTGCTCGAGGCGAAGCTTCGCCAACTCCTCCTTCTGTTCCATGACGAGGGCATGTAGCATCTTCATCGAGGAACTACTACTCTCATGCAGCTTCTTCCAGCCGGCGTTCTTCTCCTTCAGCAGGTCGAGCTTGTGGCAGAGCTTCGCCTTGTCCTCCTGAAGTTGCAGGATTTCGCCGGTCGCCTTCTTCTCCGAGGCAATGCTCTTCTTCAGCAGCATCACCAAGCCGGCAGTCAACTCCCCCTACTTATTGAGCTCAGCGGGCATGTCGTCAAGGCTCTCCTTCAGCAGATCCACCAAGCCGTGGATGAACTCCTTCTACTTATTGAGGTGCTTATTGAGCTGATCGGGCATGCCGTCGAGGGATAACGACTCCAGCGCCACCAGCTCGGCATGTTCGCCTCCGCGGCTAGGGCGCTCCTGGGAGCCATCGACAGCCCATGAGAGATCTTTCGAGGTCTCTGCGTGGCGGCGAGCCCTCTCTTTTTTTCCGCAGCCTTGGTTGTCGCTCCCTTGTTACGGGTAGTTCTCGACCTAGAGCTGTGCGCACCGGACATGGCAAGGACAGACGAAGAAGAAGCACTTATGAGGAGGAAAGGTAGAGTAATTTTCGGTTAAGTAGTTACCCTTTTTATAACATAAGTACTAGCACTAGTACTAATACCTGCATAGTGGGAACACGTTCAGGTTTGGTACGTACTAGTAGGTGTGAGCAGGCTTGCACTTAATTGTAGCACTAGTACTTTCGAATGTGATGGGAACAAGGTAAAGATAAGGTTTCGAGGCCCAAAACGGCTCCCGATGAGTTTAGTGGAACATAAATTTCAAGTAGACTACACTGCTCAGATGCGTAAATATTATGTTACTGTCAAAAATTGGCACAAAATACGAAGGAGACCAATGGAAGTACTACTAGCAACCCATGATTTAACTAATCGCATGCGCGTAGTGGAGTAGTAATGTCTTTCTTCCACCCTAACGTCCACTCAATTTGCATGCGCTGTATTAATTGACCATCAATGAAGTGAAGGACTTTACACGCGTCAAATTATCACATGGGGTGGATCTTGGTACAAAATTGCGTCCGCCCGTGTACCTGCGTGTGCGTGCGAGGGAATGAGTGTGTGCATGGCGTGCGTGCACATCTTCGCTTCATGCATGTACCGCCAGTGTGGCTCAGGGAGGACGAGTACATTCTTCTGGAACCAACAACACGTCACTGTGATCAATCCACACAAGGATGTCGCGACAACGCCTCCACATGTGCCACGTGGCTTCATGAACTGTAAGAGAGACACTGTGTAGCGTGCCATTGTGTTTTGCACATACTCGAAGTACTAGTAAGGTACACGTGCATTGCACGCGTCAGATTTTGCAACCAAATTATGAATAAATACCACACTATAGCATGTAAGCTCTGAGTCATATATGCCTGATGTAGACCTTTGTTTAATTCTTATAGTTCATCTCATTCAAAATCAATTAGTTTTTATAAAAACCTATGGCCTCTTTGATTCGTAGGATTTCCAAAACGCGGGAATAGGAAGAACATGGGATTAGAGTGGAATGTCGTGTTGAATCCTACAGGATTGTACGAGTGTTTGATTGTGCATAGAAAAAACGCAGAATTCTTTCAAAGAGGTTTGAGTGGATGGGATGTTTCCTATGAAATCTAGTGCAAATGAATCGTATGAAAAAATTCCTATGGTTTACAATCCTACAAATCAAACAACCAAGATAGGAAAAATTCCTAAGGATTAGAATCCTCCAAAATTCCTTTGAGAATCCTTTGAATCAAAGAAGCCCTTAATCTATTTTATGATTCATGGAATTGTGCGTTGTAAAGCATAAAGTAAAAACAAATAATGGCAATTCATCTAGAAAAAAAGTTTGGGCAGTTATGATATGGAAGATTCTAGAACAAAGGAGAACCACTGTTGTTTTGAGATTTGTGCATTATGCTTAAGTTCAAACATGGAGTCTGCTAGATTGTACATGTGAAAAAATCTGGTGGGGGGCTAGAAGATGGTGCGAGGGGCCGAGTGGAGGGAGACTATGAAGGAGTGCACAACTACGAGATTGATATTTAGAGAGAGGGGGCGAGAACGTGCGATGTTGCATGCAGGGGCGGAGCCATGAAAAATGTCCCATGAGCTAGGGGGCCAAGCATTGCTAATCCTTTATGAGGAGGGCCAATTCATCAACTTAAACCATTTTTACAAGCAATTGTCTAATGATCACATTCATATTAGCCTCGATATATAGTGATGTTAGGGGGGCAGGGCCCTTGCTGCCCCTGTCTTTGCCATTGTGCGCGCGTCTGAGAGATGAAGCGGGAGGCATAGATGATGAGAGGGGGGGTTGGATATATAATTAATGTGGGTGTATTAGCTATAGATGTAATCCTATATAGAGAGGTATAGATTGATCGATGTGGACGTGGGAAAGAGGGGCGAGACCTCACAAGATATATAGATTGATCAGTTTATGTGGAAAACTATGAAAGACCTAGCTATACACACACACACATAGAGGAACATCGATCATTGTGCAGGCATGTGAGAGATAAAGAATGCCCGATATGATGGAGAGGGGGATGTGTGTGTGTCTTCATGGGAGACCGACCTGAAGAAAAAGATTGCATGTGTGTGATGGATAATGCTGACTGGTAGTGTGTGCATGCATGCATGAGAGAAAGTTAGTGGTACAATTATAAAGAGAAGACCAATGTGTGGGTGTAAAAGACTATGTGAGGTCATAATCAATGTAAAATTGAATTCAAATATTTGAATAAGAGATCATGATGTTTGAAACCCATGCATGCATGAATATAACGGATATTTGCGCGGTGTGGTTTGGAAACGAGCATGTTGTATTGTATACACATTGAACAAGGTCAGACTGGTTTGAATTTGAGATACCGATGACAGACATCGTTTGGCCACATTGCATCCGTGCATGGACACACTATTCTAATTGGATATGATGGGTGGCTTTCGCATCACATATCTATATCTATACCCCTATATATTATATTATATAATATATAGTGTGCAGATAACTTTAACTTTGAAAGATGGTCGTTCGATGAGGCCAATCCGATGGTGCAGAGCTGGCAAATTTGAGCACTACTGGCCGTTGGATATCATCTAGATTCCACCAAATCTTGCCACATGTACAATCTAGAAGACTATGGTTGAACTTAAGCATAATGCACAAACCTGAAAACACAAGCACTTCTTCTTTGTTCTAGAATCTTCCGTATCAGAATTGCCCAAATGTTTTTCTACATGATTTGTTTTTACTTTATGCCTTACAACGCACAATTCCATGAATCTTAAAATAGATTAGCTTTCTTATAAAAACTAGATGATTTTGAATGAAATGAAGTATAAGAATTAAACGAACGTCTACATCATGCATATATGACTCAAAGCTTACTTGCTATAATGTGGTATTTATTCATAATTCGGTTGCCAAATCTCATGCGTGCAATGCACATGTACATTACTAGTCTAAATGGTGTATGTGTGTGTGTTGTGCGTGTTAAACACATTGTACGTAGTATATCATACTAGTCTAAATTGTCTTTTTTTGGTACACGTTAAGCTTGTTCTCCTGAAATTTCAAGTCGTGCCTTGTTATGCTGAAATTTCAAGATAGCGTCTCTGTCTATCATGCTGCGAAACTCCCGCCGCTTCAACCCGTGCCTTGTTACCCCGAAATATTTAAGATAAATATTTGTCTCGTTGTTCTCCGACAACTCCCTCCATCTCAACCCGCGCCTTGCTATTCCAAAATTACAATGCGTGCGAAAACTCCCACCTCCTGTGAAATCCCGACACGAGAAATGCCCGTGATACCCCTAAACCGAAAGAACCGCCTTAAATCGGTGGGGGTACTTTTGTAACTTACCCCACATTTCGGGCAAGTGCGTCCCTAAGCCATGGTTCCCCACTCCCATCCCATCCGCCCACCCATTCATACACCGAGGCCGGGAAACCCCGCGAAGCCCCACACACTCCTCCGTCCGCCACCCAGCCGGAGCCTCTTCCCCGATGATGTCGTCCATAGCAACACCTCGACGTCCCTCATCCACCGTACCGGATGAGGATCCGTCGTCGATCTGGTCATCCCGCCTGTTCAGCCACCCCGTCCTCCACCTCCAAGGAGTTGCCCCGACGTTCCCCTCGTCTTTCGCGCCACCTCCATTCCCACACCGTCATCTTCACTGCACCATCGGAAGAGCATCATCATCACCATTTCCTCGGATGAAGTTGCGGCCTAATTGGCGCCACCAAAGAGGTTGTACACTAATCACCACATTTTCTTCTTGATTCGATCTCACGGTGCTGTCGGCGCTCGGTCCCGAGCAGACATGGCGCGGCTCCATCCACGGCGGCGTCACCGGCCACTTCCTCCATGGCGTCGCTCCCTCGGCGGCGACGTCCATATCAGTAGGAGCTGCCGCTGCTTTAGCTCTCGCTCATGCTGCTACTCTGCTCTTACTCTCAGTCCCCTACCTTGTCTGCTCTTGCTCGCGCTTCTGCTCTCGCTCTTGCTCTTGCTTGCGATGCTGCTCTGATTTAGCTACACTTCAGTCGACTGAATCGACTTTTGGGTCAGTCAATTTTCAGGGGGCGGGGGCCTCGCTGGAGTTAAGGAAGAACCAGCCGTAGCGGGAAGGGGGGCTCGCCAGAGAGGTGCCCCACTATCTATCTTAGGGTTCAGGGTGGGGGCGGTGGTCGCCGGCGGTGGTGGGGCGGTGGCGTGGGTATCGCTGGAGAAAAAGCTCGGAACGGGGGGGCTAGAGGGATGGCCGGGGCGGCGGCGGACCGGCAGTGGGGAGTGTTTTCGGGGCGGGCGAGGCGGTGCACCGCCGGCCACGGGCGACTGTTTGGCCAGTGGTGGCTGGCGGCTCAGGGGGGTGGAGGTTGAAGATGAACTGCAGGCCCTTAATTTCGTATCCAACGGCTGCAAAATCGACTGACCAGATATGAAAAAGTCAGTCAACTAACATGTAGCCTCACCTCTAGTGCGTTTAGTTTCGACAGTAAAATTCAGTTTCGACAGCAAAATTCAGTTTTGACAGTCAAGTTCAATTTCGACAGTTAAATTCAGTTTCGACAGTTAAGTTCAGAGATGAGCGGCTGATGTATTTTACATCTAGCACTTTGTGGTTATGTATTTTACGTCATCTATTGGAGATGCTATTTGAATTCCACTCAGGTTAACATTGTCTCTCTTGTCCTGCTTCAGCCTCGGCGTTGTACAACTCACCAGAGCTGCTCCAACGATGAAACCCTCCATCACAGCGGAGCAGTACCTTGGGCTCCATCTCCAGACGCCTAAGATCTTCTCCCCCTGCTCTGACAGCCAAGTCAGCTGGAGCATCCTCATAGGCCAACCCAATCACGCTAAGATCGACATGGCTTCACGAAAGAGGTTGTACACTTGTTGCATATCTTTTTTACTCTACATGTTATATATATTGTCCACTGAGCACACGGAGTAACGGGAAATATGATTATTTTATCCTACTATATGACAAGCAGTGAGGTACCAGGCAACTTAGCTATCCGTGATGGACTCTCTTGAACGCCATCATTATTTATCTCTGCACATTTGAGCTATGCATTTGTCGATGGCCCTGGGAGTTGAGCTAGTAGGGTAGTGGCCTGGGTCCAAAGTAATAGAAGTAGCACAAAAACATTTTTTAGTGTAGGCTTTTCCTTACTCAAGCCTGCCTACTAGAATCACCAGTGCTTGAAAGGAAAAGTGAATGAAAACATACGAATTGGAAAGTTTCCTATGGTACTACTTTTCATGAATTTGGTGCAAAGAAATGGAGCAAAGGAAAACTGTACGATTTGTTCCTTTAGTGTCTCCTTGAAAGAAAAACCATAGGAATTTTAATTTCCACTTGTCCTCCTTTTCAAATTCCTATTCATGAAGCACAAGACTAAGAGATAATAGCATAATAGCATTATAACCGTACATTTTCTTGTGGTTTGACTTAATGTGACCATGCTTCTTTGCATCCTGTGATCTTCCACTTCTTGTGAACCAAACACCCAGATTGGCAGAAATCATGTGTTTTTAAATTCTTTGTTTTGCATGTGCATTCCTATCATATTCATGTCTATTTCCTATCCCTGCATTGTTAGAATCCTCAAATTCAAACAAGCCCTTACACAGTTACTTCTGTTACAGATATGTGTCAAAGAAAACCTTGTGTGGTTTGTCCTTCTCCTGCGGTGCTGTGTTCCACCCCAGCTCAGCTGCTCCAATGACGGAAGGGTTCACCACAGCAGGGATCCGCTCTCCAGACTGTATTTCGCCACCTCAGATCTTCTTCCCCGCTGCCGGCAGCCACGACAACTGCATTACCATCGTCAACTGAGCAGATGACCTTGAGGACTACACGGGTCCGCAAGAGAGGTTGCACTCTTCCGTGTATGCTTACGTTATGCATCGCTTAATATGATGACATGCTACTTTATCGTCGTGTTCACCTATTAGACTCCGAGTCAGGTCCAAACTTATGCTAAAACTTGAGTTTTTAAATGGTTGTGGGGTACATATTGGGGCAACAATTAGTACTATTTGTCTACTATCTGGTTAATCTCGGGTGTCTACCATGAGTTTCATGTTGGGTGCAAACAAACATTAAAGGAGCCATTATCTGTATTTTTTAACTAAAGCTATTATCTGCCTGCTATCATTGGTTTTGGGTCTATCCATAGTTTGCTACCATCACTCTGGATTTGTGCATGCACTCCTTACATAATCTCACTATGTTTTATTCCTATGCATGTCAATTATTGTAGACAATGGAACTGAACATGTAGAGCAAAAGAGACAAGCCTTGCGTGGAAATAAAATTTCATGCAGACGTCGCTCCATGGTGAACGCAAAGGCAGCCCCCCTCCACCCATTTCAGATCGTAATCAAGAGGAAGATAACTGTTCTGAGGGGGATTCAGAAGCAGAAGACTACTCCTATTTACCCCATGACGTCTTCGCTCTAACTTGGCATGCTGATATTGGTAATAGCATGCATATGGTGCCTTGCATTGCTTACTGTATACATCAAAGATGTCATCTACTTAGTTTAGACATGATTTGTGTCAATGCCATCTGTTTAGTTTCTTTATCGTATATGTGAATCATGCAATGCCATCTTGTTTAGCCAGGCATCATATATGTGAATTTTGCAATGCCACCCTGGTTAGCCAGTCATCTTATATGTGAATTATATCATGACATCATTTTTTATTATGTGTTAAATTTGTCAACAATTTTAGTACATTCAATTACTCTTCCTGTGCATCAGCCATTCGGCACGGTCATGGAAAAATCTGGAGTGGAAACAAGGTCTTTAGAGCAGACAATACTATCTGACGAAGCGCATGTCTTGCTGGTTACAGATAGCTCCTCAGAGGAGGATTCAGAGACAGATGACTAGTCCTATTTCCCCCCGAGGTGCATGCTCGAACTTGGCAGGGTTATGTTGCTCATATCGTGTGTATGGTATCTTGCATTGCTATGTCATTTGCTTAGTTTAGACATGCTTTGTGTGAATGCCACCTGTTTAGTGTCTAATTACCACATATATGAATTATGCAATGCCATCTTGCTGCAAGACATTATATATGTGAATTATGCAATGCTATCTTGTTGCAAGGCATTATATATGTGAATTATGCAATGCCATGTTGTTTACCAAGTGTCATATATGTGAATTATATCATGCCGTCATTTTTTTGTATTTCTCATTGCTTTTGTCGACAATGTTTGTATATTCAACTACTCTTCCTGTGCATCGGTCATTTGAATTGGTGATGGAGAAATCTGGAGTGAAAACAAGGTCTTCAGAGCAGACAATGCTACCTGCTGAAGCAGATATCTTGCTGGTTACAGATAGCTCTTCAGAGGAGGATTCAGAGGCAGATGACCGGTCCTATTATCCCCCTGAGGTGTATGCTCAAACTTGGCAGGGTTATATTACTCATATCATGCATATGTTGTATTGCAATGCTTAGTTTTTACATCATATACACGATATTGAATGCCATCTCCTTAGTTGACACATCATATATGTGATTGCCCTCTGCTCACTTCCTTAGTACATAAATCATATATTTGAATTATATCATGCCATGATGTTTACATAGACAGCATGTATCTGAATTATGGCATGCCAACCCATTTTCTAAAGACATAATATAGTTATATCATCTCATCCTGTTCACATAGTCATCATCTTTTTAATTATGTCATTCTATCCATGAATTATATCATGCCATCATGTTTCCATCGACGGCATGTTTGTGATTTATGGCATGCCAACCACTTTAATAGACACATCGTATAGTTATATCATGTCATCATGTTTACATAGTCATCATATTTTGAAGTATGCCATTCTATCCTGTTTAGTTAGCCATCATACATGTGAAATTGTGTCATGCTATCCTGTTTAATTAGCCATCATATATGTGAAATTATGTCCTACTATTCTATTTGGTTAGACAACATAAATGTGAATTATTTCATGCCCTGTTTTCTTCCCTACTATCCATTGCACCTGTCTATCTTACAATGTCTATACATTCAATTACTTTTCTTGTTTATCAGCCATTTCAATTGGAGGGGGTGATGGCAGTATCTGTGGGAGTAAAAACACGGTCTTCAGAAAGATCGTGCTACCTGTCGATGGAGATAGAACCACGGTTGTACTTGCCCAAGAACCAGCCCCACCACACATAACCCAGACTCACGCAGATTGTACCCCTACCCAGTTGGATAGAGAACGAGCTACACCCCTTCTAACCCCAACCCCAGCAGATAGTAACCCAGTTCCCATTGACACAGCACCGTCTCCACCACAGAGCACCCAAACACGAGCAGTTAGTAAGGCAAATGCAGTGCCCAAAGCACGAGGACCACCACTCCAAACCCCGATTCAACGCTTAAAGCAGAAGAAGAATTGTTCTCAGGTCAAGTTCCGTAGCTATGGTTCATACTACTTTGCTCTTGCATCACTGTATTTACTCATACCAACTAATTTCAAATTTGAAGGATGCAATTGAAACTCCAATGGCACAACAGGTATGTTTTAAACCTGTTTCTTTAACGTGTTTGCTGTCGTAACTTGCTCTATGTTGATTTCAGTTTCAATTGAATAAACCGTTATGTTCTCATGTCATGCACATTACAAGTGTTGTTATTGTTGTGTAGTTTCCCACACTTATATTCTGTCTATGCTTCGTTGTCTTAAATAGATATGATTCGAACTGTATATTTGGCAACATAAACTAGAATGATATAGACCATACAGTGACCATACTACATAGATATATGTTTGTTTCATGCTGTTATCCTGTCCACCATACTACTGAACTGGTTTACCAAAATGAGTTTCATATCCTACATTGTAAACATGTGATGTGTTTGTTTGTTTCTCTTTTAGAATGCAGATAAAATATTGGAGAAGAGTACCCCGTTATGCAATGGTAAAGGAAGTAATGCAGATAAGGTTAAAGATAGTGAGACATCCCTGTTGGTCTCCAAGAAAGATGATAAAAACTATATTGAAGACACTGAGACAACCCCAAAGTCCTGTCTTGATGTAGTGTTCGAGTTACTAGCTACTACTGCTGGCACCAGCTCTTCTAACTCGTTGCCTGAATCAGTTCGGCTTCTTGAGTCTCTACTTCAAGTTGAAAGACATCGATCAGATGTTATGCGATAGGAAGCCGAGTGACTGAGGAAGTCCCTGCAGAATTCAGATGCATACTTTCTGGTGCAACAGCAAGTGCTGGAGGATTTAAGTGCCAAACAAGAGAAAGTTAATAAGCTTGCTAAGCATCTTGCCAGCATTATGGGTACCTAGGATATTGTTTCTTGAGCTCTTCTGAAGTGGTTTTAGTTCTGGACTTGTTTTGCTGCGGCGTTTATATGCTGCTTTGTTCCCTATATTTGCACTGGTGGCGAACTTGGATGCCCAATGGATGTAATATGTGTAATAGCCGTGATAGCCTAGCGTAAGTTGCTTGCTTATTTATTTCCTTATTGTCTTGTTTATTTGTTTTCTTGTAGCCAGTGCAATTCTTTTTCTGTGGTTTTCTAGTGGCCACAGTAACCTATTTTTTAAAACTAGGCCACATTAACCATGGGCTACATATTTACTGTAGTTAACATGGGCCTCCTATGGGCCTTCTAAGGGCCGCAGAAACAATGGGCCTTCTACAGGGCATAGAAACAATGGGCCTTATACGGGCCATAGACACAATGGGCCTTCTATGGGCCGTATCATCAATGGGCCTTCTACGGGCTGTATGATCGGTTGGCCAAACATGGGCCAATAACAGACCACATTATGTCCGTAAATGGGCTCGAGTTGAAATCGTCCGTTCATGGGCCAACCATAATGGGACGTCATTAATCGGTCGTATTTGATGACGCAGTGAAAACGGCCCAACGTATTAACGGGCCACAAACGGGCCGACTGTAACCACGGGCTGAATTTGGCCCACAAGCAGAAAATGACAGTAACGGGCCGAAAGTAAACGAATGCTGGAAATGAGCCCAAGAATAAATGGGCCCTGAGAAGGCCGAAAGATAACATGGGCTTGAAATGGCCCAATGGAATAATGGGCCGTTAATGTGTATAAAGTGATACACTGTTTATTACGGGCCAGTTTTACCACGGGCCGTTAATGGGCCGAGGGTTACTAAGGGCCTCATATGGGCCGAAAGACTTCATGGGCCATACATGGGCCGGAAGTTAAAACGGGCTGGAATTATATTGGACGGCCCATATGACGCTACTGGGCCTAATTCGGATAGGCCATAAACAGGCCCTGGGTTAGCGGGCTGTAAATGGGCTATATGCGAACAGGTCGTTAACATGCTCATCATGGGCCGGCCCGCCACCTTTTGACCAAGTCAAACGGGTCAGCCTTTTCATAGGAATGGGCCTCTGTTGGGCCGTGCCACATGTCGACATATCATAGGCGCTTTGGTTCCAATGAGTGGATGACATCTGTCCCAATGGTGAGGCGACGCGTGTTTCCCCCAGCCAATGATGATTTTACACGTGGAAAATCCCCATTGGTCGGGGCTGTTAACGGGTTATTGGATCCAAAACTGGACCCGGTAGCTTAACAACGTTCCGTTACGGTGGATGCCACGTGTCAGTCACCCTTGACGAAAGCACTTCTGTGACGCACAATTTATCGTCATGGAAGTGGACACTTCCGTGATGATAATTTTGGTAATGTCTTGGAACACTTGTACGACAGCACAGGTATGACTATCTTGATCCTGTCATAAAATTGTCATGGATGTACATGCATGACAGAAAACGTGACCTACTATGACAAACACGTATCATCACAGAAGTGTATTTTTTGTAGTGAATCCACCTCGGTCATATCGTAGCATTGCTTAGGCGAAGCCCTGTTCCGATAGCACCATCATCACCGTCATCACGCCGTCGTGCTGACGAAGCTCTCCCTCGACACTCTACTAGATCGTGAGTTTGTGGGACGTCACCGAGCCGAACGTGTGCAAATCGCGGAGGTGTCGTACCTTCGGTGCTAGGATCGGTCAATCGTGAAGACGTACGACTACATCAACCGCGTTGTCATAACACTTCCGCTTACGGTCTACTAGGGTACGTAGACAACACTCTTCCCTCTCATTTCTATGCATCACCATGATCTTGCGTGTGCACAGGAAAATTTTGAAATTATTGCGTTCCCCAACAATATGCCTTCCTGGCACACACGCTCGACAAAATGAGTTCGTGTGCGACTGGCGAGCGCTCAAATACGGAAATACGTATAGTAGAGCTAAAAAATACAATTATACACACGAAATTGTTTCTTGTCGCAAGTACATCCCACATAGTCAGTCCTCGCTAAACGTTTTCGTTCGTATGTACATCCCACACAGTCGCTCCAAGGAAAACGTTTCCGTTCACGGTACATCACACATAATTTTTCATGTTAAATCGTTTGTGATAGCGTTGCAATTGTAGATGATATTAACAATTTTATCGTTTGCGTTATTGAATGCATCTCACACGGTCCATAGAAGAAACTGTGTGGCAAAGGATGTCCATCACACATAGTTTCTATGTGGTAAACGTTTGCGCAAGGTGGCCTAACGCAAACAGTTTTCAAGAGAAAGTCGTTGTCGGATGTGGGGTTCTGGCAAACCCTTAAGGTTCGAACACTAGGGTGCACGCGAAGTCTTTCCCTCGTACCAATCTATGCCCTAGCTCACTAAGATCTCGTGGACGAACTCGACGAACTCACAACACAGAAAGACACAAGATTTATACTGGTTCGGGCCACCGTTGTGGTGTAACACCCTACTCTAGTGTGTTGGTGGTGGATTGCCTCTTGGGCGGATGATGAACAATACAAGGGGGAAGAACAACCTCCTCGGGTTGAGGTGTTCTTGTGCGTGGCTACTTGTGTGGGTGAGAGAGGTATCTAACATGCCGTCTCCTCGCCCCTCCTTCTTCCTTCTGTTTCCGATCCCCTTTTTTCTCTCCCTCTCTCCCCTCTCTATGGTGGTGGCTAGTGTTGGGGAACGTAGCAGAAAACAAAAATTTTAAATTTCCTACGTACGTTTCACCAAGATCAATCTATGGAGTCAACTAGCAAGATGAGTGCTCATACCTTGTAGATCGCGAGCGGAAGCGTTCAAGAGAACGGGGTTGATGTAGTCGTAACTCGACGTGATCCAAATCACGATGACTCAAGCCGAACGGACGGCACCTCCGCGTTCAACACACGTACGGAGCGGATGACGTCTCCTCCTTTCTTGATCCAGCAAGGGGGGAAGGAGAGGTTGATGAAGATCCAGCAGCACGACGGCGTGGTGGTGGATGCAGGGCGTCACAGTAGCAGGGCTTCGCCGTGTACTACGAGGGAGAGATGTAACAGGGGAGAGGGAAGCACCAAAGGCTGAGGTATGAAGTCCTCCCTCTCCTCAACTATTCAACTATATATAGGAGGGCCAAGGGGGGGTGCGCCAGCCTAGGAGATCCAATCTCCTAGGGCCGGCGGCCAAGGGGAGGTTTCCCTTCCCCCCAAGGCACCCAGAGGTGCCTTCCACCATTGGGACTCTTCCCTTTTGTGGAAACCTAGGCGCATGGGCTTTTGGGGCTGGTGCCCTTGGCCCATGCAGGCCAAGGCGCACCCCCTACAGCCCATGTGGCCCCCCGGGACAGGTGGCCTCACCCGGTGGGCCCCCGGGACCCTTCCGGTGGTCCCGGTACAATACCGATGACCCCGAAACTTGTCTCGATGGCCGAAACTGCACTTCCTATATATAATTCTTTACCTCCGGACCATTCCGGAACTCCTCGTGACGTCCGGGATCTCATCCGGGACTCCGAACAACATTCGAGTTACTGCATATACATATCTTCACAACCCTAGCGTCACCGAACCTTAAGTGTGTAGACCCTACGGGTTCGGGAGACATGCAGACATGACCGGGACGACTCTCCGGTCAATAACCAACAGCGGGATCTGGATACCCATGTTGGCTCCCACATGCTCCACGATGATCTCATCGGATGAACCACGATGTCGAGGATTAAACAACCCCGTATACAACTCCCTTTGTCAATCGGTATGTTACTTGCCCGAGACTCGATCGTCGGTATCCCAATACCTTGTTCAGTCTCGTTACCGGCAAGTCACTTTACTCGTACCGTAATGCATGATCCTGTGACCAGACACTTGGTCACTTTGAGCTCATTATGATGATGCATTACCGAGTGGGCCCAGTGATACCTCTCCGTCATACGGAGTGACAAATCCCAGTCTCGATCCGTGTCAACCCAACAGATACTTTCGGAGATACCTGTAGTGCACTTTTATAGTCACCCAGTTACGTTGTGACGTTTGATACACCCAAAGCACTCCTACGGTATCTGGGAGTTACACGATCTCATGGTCAAAGGAAAAGATACTTGACATTGGAAAAGCTCTAGCAAACGAACTACACGATCTTATGCTATGCTTAGGATTGGGTCTTGTCCATCACATCATTCTCCTAATGATGTGATCCCGTTATCAATGACATCCAATGTCCATAGCCAGGAAACCATGACTATCTGTTGATCAACGAGCTAGTCAACTAGAGGCTTACTAGGGACATATTATGGTCTATGTATTCACACGTGTATTACGATTTCCGGATAATACAATTATAGCATGAATAAAGACAATTATCATGAACAAAGAAATATAATAATAATACTTATATTATTGCCTCTAGGGCATTTTTCCAACAGTCTCCCACTTGCACTAGAGTCAATAATCTAGTTACATTGTGATGAATCGAACACCCATGGAATTCTGGTGTTGATCATGTTTTGCCCTAGGGAGAGGTTTAGTCAACGGATCTGCTATATTCAGGTCCGTATGTACTTTACAAATCTCTATGTCTCCATCTTGAACATTTTCACGAATGGAGTTGAAGCGACGCTTGATGTGCCTTGTCTTCTTGTGAAACCTGGGCTCCTTGGCAAGTGCAATAGCTCCAGTGTTATCACAGAAGAGTTTGATTGGCCCCGACGCATTGGGTATGACTCCTAGGTCGGTGATGAACTCCTTCACCCATATTGCTTCATGTGCTGCCTCCGAGGCTGCCATGTACTCCGCTTCACATGTAGATCCCGCCACGACGCTCTGCTTGCAGCTGCACCAGCTCACTGCTCCACCATTCAATATATACACGTATCCGGTTTGTGACTTAGAGTCATCCAGATCTGTGTCGAAGCTAGCGTCGACGTAACCCTTTACGACGAGCTCTTCGTCACCTCCATAAACGAGAAACATTTCCTTAGTCCTTTTCAGGTACTTCAGGATATTCTTGACCGCTGTCCAGTGTTCCTTACCGGGATTACTTTGGTACCTTCCTACCAAACTTACGGCAAGGTTTACATCAGGTCTGGTACACAGCGTGGCATACATAATAGAACCTATGGCTGAGGCATAGGGGATGACACTCATTTCTTCTATCTCTTCTGCCGTGGTCGGGCATTGAGCTGAGCTCAATATCACACCTTGCAAAACAGGCAAGAACCCTTTCTTGGACTGATCCATTTTGAACTTCTTCAAAATCTTATCAAGGTATGTGCTTTGTGAAAGACCTATGAGGCGTCTTGATCTATCCCTATAGATCTTGATGCCTAATATATAAGCAGCTTCTCCAAGGTCCTTCATTGAAAAACTCTTATTCAAGTAGGCCTTGATGCTGTCCAAGAGTTCTATATCATTTCCCATCAAAAGTATGTCATCTACATATAATATGAGAAATGCTACAGAGCTCCCACTCACTTTCTTGTAAACGCAGGCTTCTCCATAAGTCTGCGTAAACCCAAACGCTTTGATCATTTCATCAAAGCGAATGCTCCAACTCCGAGATGCTTGCACCAGCCCATAAATCGAGCGTTGGAGCTTGCACACCTTGTTAGCATTCTTAGGATCGACAAAACCTTCCGGCTGCATCATATACAATTCTTCCTTAAGGAAACCATTAAGGAATGCCGTTTTGACGTCCATTTGCCATATCTCATAATCGTAGAATGCGGCAATTGCTAACATGATTCGGACGGACTTTAGCTTCGCTACCGGTGAGAAATTCTCATCATAGTCAACCCCTTGAACTTGTCGATAACCCTTAGCGACAAGCCGAGCTTTATAGATGGTCACATTACCATCCGCGTCTGTCTTCTTCTTAAAGATCCATTTATTTTCTATGGCTCGCCGTTCAACGGGCAAGTCAGTCAAAGTCCATACTTCGTTTTCATACATGGATCCTATCTCGGATTTCATGGTTTCTAGCCATTTGTCGGAATCCGGTCCCGCCATTGCTTCTTCATAGTTCGTAGGTTCACCGTTGTCTAACAACATGATTTCCAAGACAGGGTTGTCGTACCACTCTGGTGCAGAACGTGTCCTTGTGGACCTTCGAATTTCAGTAGGAGCTTGATCAGAAGTATCTTGATCATCATCATTAACTTCCTCTCTAGTCGGTGCAGGCACCTCAGGAACATTTTCTTGAGTTGCGCCATTTTCCGATTCAAGAGGTAATACTTCATCAAGTTCTACTTTCCTCCCACTTACTTCTTTCGAGAGAAACTCTTTCTCCAGAAAGAGTCCGTTCTTGGCAACAAAGATCTTGCCTTCGGATCTTAGGTAGAAGGTATACCCAATAGTTTCTTTAGGGTATCCTATGAAGACGCATTTTTCCGACTTGGGTTCGAGCTTCTCAGGTTGAAGTTTCTTGACATAAGCATCGCATCCCCAAACTTTTAGAAACGACAGCTTAGGTTTCTTCCCAAACCATAATTCATACGGTGTCGTCTCAACGGATTTCGACGGAGCCCTATTTAAAGTGAATGTGGCAGTCTCTAAAGCATAGCCCCAAAAAGATAGCGGTAAATCGGTAAGAGACATCATAGATCGTACCATATCTAATAGAGTGCGATTACGACGTTCGGATACACCATTACGCTGAGGTGTTCCAGGCGGCGTGAGTTGTGAAACTATTCCACATTTTCTTAAGTGTGTGCCAAATTCGTGACTCAAGTATTCTCCTCCACGATCTGATCGTAGAAACTTGATTTTCCTGTCACGTTGATTCCCAACCTCACTCTGAAATTCCTTGAACTTTTCAAAGGTTTCAGACTTGTGTTTCATTAAGTAGACATACCCATATCTACTCAAGTCATCAGTGAGGGTGAGAACATAACGATAGCCACCGCGAGCCTCAACACTCATTGGACCGCACACATCGGTATGTATGATTTCCAATAAGTTGGTTGCTCGCTCCATTGTTCCTGAGAACGGAGTCTTGGTCATTTTTCCCATGAGGCATGGTTCGCACGTGTCAAATGATTCATAATCAAGAGACTCTAAAAGTCCATCTGCATGGAGCTTCTTCATGCGTTTGACACCTATGTGACCAAGGCGGTAGTGCCACAAGTATGTGGGACTATCATTATCAACCTTACATCTTTTGGTACTCACACTATGAATATGTGTAGTAATACGCTCGAGATTCATTAAGAATAAAGCATTGACTATCGGAGCATGACCATAAAACATATCTCTCATATAAATAGAACAACCATTATTCTCGGATTTAAATGAGTAGCCATCTCGTATTAAACGAGATCCTGATACAATGTTCATGCTCAAACATGGCACTAAATAACAATTATTGAGGTTTATAACTAATCCCGTAGGTAAATGTAGAGGTAGCGTGCCGACGGCGATCACATCGACCTTGGAACCATTCCCGACGCGCATCGCCACCTCGTCCTTCACCAGTCTCCGTTTATTCCGCAGCTCCTGTTGTGAGTTACAAATATGAGCAACGGCACCGGTATCAAATACCCAGGAGTTACCGCGAGCACTGGTAAGGTACACATCAATTACATGTATATCAAATATACCTTTGGTGTTGCCGGCCTTCTTGTCCGCTAAGTATTTGGGGTAGTTCCGCTTCCAGTGACCCTTCCCTTTGCAATAAAAGCACTATGTCTCAGGCTTGGGTCCATTCTTTGACTTCTTCCCGACAGCTTGCTTGCTGGGCGCAGCAACTTCCTTGCCGTCCTTCTTGAAGTTCTTTTTACCCTTGCCCTTCTTGAACTTAGTGGTTTTATTCATCATCAGCACTTGATGTTCCTTCTTGACTTCTACCTCTGCTGATTTCAGCATAACAAATACTTCAGGAATGGTCTTTACCATCCCCTGCATATTGAAATTCATCACAAAGCTCTTGTAGCTTGGTGGAAGCGACTGGAGGATTCTGTCAATGACCGCGTCATCCGGGAGATTAACTCCCAGCTGAGTCAAGCGGTTATGTAACCCAGACATAGTGAGTATGTGCTCACTGACAGAACTATTTTCCTCCATCTTACAACTGAAGAATTTGTCGGAGACTTCATATCTCTTGATCCGGGCATGAGCTTGAAAAACCATTTTCAGATCTTCGAACATCTCATATGCTCCATGTCTCTCAAAACGCTTTTGGAGCCCTGGCTCTAAGCTGTAAAGCATGCCGCACTGAACGAGAGAGTAGTCATCAGTACGTGTCTGCCAAGCGTTCATAGCGTCTTGGTTCTGTGGGACGGGTGGATCACCTAGCGGTGCTTGTAGGACATAATCTTTCTTGGCAGCTGTGAGGATGATCCTCAGGTTCCAGACCCAGTCCGTATAGTTGCTGCCATCGTCTTTCAGCTTGGTTTTCTCTAGGAACGCGTTGAAATTGAATACAACGTTGGCCATTTGATCTAGAAGACATATTGTAAAGATTTTAGACTAAGTTCATGATAATTAAGTTCATCTAATCAAATTATTAATGAACTCCCACTCAGATTAGACATCTCTCTAGTCATCTAAGTGTTACACGATCCGAGTCGACTAGGCCGTGTCCGATTAACACGTGAGACGGACTAGTCATCGCCGGTGAACATCTTCATGTTGATTGTATCTTCCATACGACTCGTGTTCGACCTTTCGGTCTCTGTGTTCCGAGGCCATGTCTGTACATGCTAGGCTCGTCAAGTTAACCCTAAGTGTTTTTGCATGTGTAAAACTGTCTTACACCCGTTGTATGTGAACGTAAGGATCTATCACACCCGATTAACACGTGGTGCTTCGAAACGACGAACTGTAGCAACGGTGCACAGTCAGGGGAGAACACTTCTTGAAATTGTTGTAAGGGATCATCTTATTTACTACCATCGTTCTAAGTAAACAAGATGCAAAACATGATAAACATCACATGCAATCAAATAATAATAGTGACATGATATGGCCAATATCACATAGCTCCTTTGATCTCCATCTTGGGGCTCCATGATCATCCTGTCACCGTCATACTCATCGACATGTAAGTTGTGATTCCTTGTACAATAGCATGAACATCTCATACATCACATATAGATCATTCATCATTCATCACAACTTTGGCCATATCATATCACAAAGCACTTGCTGCAAAAACAAGTTAGACGTCCTCTAATTGTTGTTGCAGGTTTTACGTGGCTGAAGTAGGGTTCTAACAAGAACGTTTTCTTACCTACGTGAAAGCCACAACGTGATTTGTCAACTTCTATTTACCCTTCATAAGGACCCTGTTCATCGAATCTGCTCCAACTAAAGTAGGAGAAACAGACACCCGCCAGCCACCTTATGCAACTTGTGCATGTTAGTCGGTGGAACCGGTCTCACGTAAGCATACGTGTAATGTTGGTCTGGGCCGCTTCATCCCACAATACCGTTGAAGCAAGATAAGACTAGTAGCGGCAAGAAAGTTGACAACATCTACGCCCACAACAAATTGTGTTCTACTCGCGCAAGAGAACTACGCATAGACCTAGCTCTGATACCACTGTTGGTGAACGTAGTAGAAAACAAAAATTTTCCTACGGTTTCACCAAGATCCATCTATGAGTTCATCTAGCAGCGAGCGATTGGATGCATCTACATACCTTTGTAGATCGCGAGCGGAAGCGTTCAAAGAACGGGGTTGATGTAGTCGAACACGACGTGATCCAAATCACCGATGACCAAGCGCCGAACGGACGGCACCTCCGCGTTCAACACACGTACGGAACGGATGACGTCTCCTCCTTTCTTGATCCAGCAAGGGGGAAGGAGAGGTTGATGAAGATCCAGCAGCACGACGGCGTGGTGGTGGATGCAGGGCGTCACAGTAGCAGGGCTTCGCCGTGTACTACGAGGGAGAGATGTAACAGGGGAGAGGGAAGCACCAAAGGCTGAGGTATGAAGTCCTCCCTCTCCTCCCACTATATATAGGAGGGCCAGGGGGGGGGGCGCCAGCCTAGGAGATCCAATCTCCTAGGGCGGCGGCCAAGGGAGGTTTCCCTCCCCCCCAAGGCACCTAGGAGGTGCCTTCCACCTATGGGACTCTTCCCTTTTGTGGAACCCTAGGCGCATGGGCTTTTGGGGCTGGTGCCCTTGGCCCATGTAGGCCAAGGCGCACCCCCTACAGCCCATGTGGCCCCCCGGGACAGGTGGCCCCACCCGGTGGCCCCCGGGACCCTTCCGGTGGTCCCGGTACAATACCGATGACCCCGAAACTTGTCCCGATGGCCGAAACAGCACTTCCTATATATAATTCTTTACCTCCGGACCATTCCGGAACTCCTCGTGACGTCCGGGATCTCATCCGGGACTCCGAACAATATTCGGGTTACTGCATATACATATCTTCATAACCCTAGCGTCACCGAACCTTAAGTGTGTAGACCCTACGGGTTCGGGAGACATGCAGACATGACCGGGACGACTCTCCGGTCAATAACCAACAGCGGGATCTGGATACCCATGTTGGCTCCCACATGCTCCACGATGATCTCATCGGATGAACCACGATGTCGAGGATTAAACAACCCCGTATACAATTCCCTTTGTCAATCGGTATGTTACTTGCCCGAGACTCGATCGTCGGTATCCCAATACCTTGTTCAGTCTCGTTACCGGCAAGTCACTTTACTCGTACCGTAATGCATGATCCCGTGACCAACCACTTGGTCACCTTGAGCTCATAATGATGATGCATTACCGAGTGGGCCCAGTGATACCTCTCCGTTATATGGAGTGACAAATCCCAGTCTCGATCCGTGTCAACCCAACAGACACTTTCGGAGATACCTGTAATGCACCTTTATAGTCACCCATAGTTACGTTGTGACGTTTGATACACCCAAAGCACTCCTACGGTATCCGGGAGTTACACGATCTCATGGTCAAAGGAAAAGATACTTGACATTGGAAAAGCTCTAGCAAACGAACTACACGATCTTTGCTATGCTTAGGATTGGGTCTTGTCCATCACATCATTCTCCTAATGATGTGATCCCGTTATCAATGACATCCAATGTCCATAGCCAGGAAACCTATGACTATCTGTTGATCAACGAGCTAGTCAACTAGAGGCTTACTAGGGACATATTTGTCTATGTATTCACACATGTATTACGATTTCCGGATAATACAATTATAGCATGAATAAAGACAATTATCATGAACAAAGGAAATATAATAATAATGCTTTTATTATTGCCTCTAGATATTTCCAACAGTCTCCCACTTGCACTAGAGTCAATAATCTAGTTACATTGTGATGAATCGAACACCCATGGAATTCTGGTGTTGATCATGTTTTGCTCTAGGGAGAGGTTTAGTCAACGGATCTGCTACATTCAGGTCCGTATGTACTTTACAAATATCTATGTCTCCATCTTGAACATTTTCACGAATGGAGTTGAAGCGACGGCTTGATGTGCCTTGTCTTCTTGTGGAAACCTGGGCTCCTTGGCAAGTGCAATAGCTCCAGTGTTATCACAGAAGAGTTTGATTGGCCCCGACGCATTGGGTATGACTCCTAGGTCGGTGATGAACTCCTTCACCCATATTGCTTCATGTGCTGCCTCCGAGGCTGCCATGTACTCCGCTTCACATGTAGATCCCGCCACGACGCTCTGCTTGCAGCTGCACCAGCTCACTGCTCCACCATTCAATATATACACGTATCCGGTTTGTGACTTAGAGTCATCCAGATCTGTGTCGAAGCTAGCGTCGACGTAACCCTTTACGACGAGCTCTTCGTCACCTCCATAAACGAGAAACATTTCCTTAGTCCTTTTCAGGTACTTCAGGATATTCTTGACCGCTGTCCAGTGTTCCTTACCGGGATTACTTTGGTACCTTCCTACCAAACTTACGGCAAGGTTTACATCAGCCCTGGTCCTCTTCCCAAATGTTGAGCGGGAAGGGAGCCAACAATGGCGGGCAAATTTGAAGGGGGACAGCTAGTACAAGCCATCCTGACAAAAGGCGGTCTCCGCCTACGAAAGGCTCTGGTGGTGACGCTGTCTTGGGCTCCACGATGACCTCCGTCTTGCCGTCCTTCTGGTCTTGGTCTTGTTGCACCGAAATGGCAACCTTTGCCTGAGGCCTTGGTACTCCGCGGCTGCGCTTGTCTCCTTTGCACCAAAGAGGAAACAAGGACGATGTGTGCGCTGGCGCCTGCCTAGTGTTGACCGTCATGGCTCACGTCACGAGAGCCTCGTGAGGTTCGCCTCGCCTTGATATCTCCACTCCTTGTGGGCCTGCCTGACTAGGCCACTCGAGAGGAGGTATCGTGTCATCCACCTCGCGAGGCTTGGCCCCTCGCGAGGCTCTTGGGTGCCTTGTTGGTGAAGATGGGCCGTACGGCCTGCTGGCTCAGCCATGCCGCAGGCCGCAGGCAGGCAAGTCTGGGGACCCCCGTTCCCAGGACACCAACAGTAGCCCCCGAGCCCAAGGTGCGCTCGGGCTTGGCTTCGCGGTGAAGCCAAGGGCCAAGCACGGAGCACCGTGGGCCCCAAAAGCCTACGGCCTCGATTGACGCGTGGCGATTGATTGGACGTGGGCGTCTCCTCTTCCCCATGCTGCCTTGGCAACTGCATGACTTGACGAGTCCCTGCGACATGCAATGGAAACCATCATTACCTGCGATCGTGGGAGGTGCTGGTTGGCCTTCTCTTGCTATAAATGGGGAGGGGGCGGAGCCCCCGTCGGCCATCTCTTCTTTGCTTCCTGCTTCTTCTTCCTCACTCCGCTCCTAGATTCTTCTTCCTCGCTCCACTACTTGCTCCAATGGCGCCTATCAGAAGGTTCTCCACCGAAGAGAAGGGGAAGGCTCCCCATGATGTCCCGGAGCCACTTCCGCCGAAGAAGAGTTCGATCCATTGCCATGAAGAAGCGGCGATGCAGGTGGTGGCGAGGCCTTGGTGCGAGCGGCCTCCTCCAGGGTATCCTCTACCCCTGTATGCCCAAGCCGAGGGCTCAGGAGGGCGGGGCGACGAGCAGCGCCGCCGGCGCCGTGCTTGGGGTCGCTGCGCCACGGCGACGTGAGCCGTCGCCCCCGGAATCCACGCCGCGGACTCCTCGCGAGGATGGGCTGACGTCAGGCACGGCGCAGCCCCCAGCCCCCAACCGGGAGGTGGCGCACCACTTGATGCTCCACCCGCAGCCCCCGAGGTGGAGGACGAGGTGGGTCGAGTGTTCAAGCTCGAGCGCGGGCGCATCATAGTCCGTCACGAGCTCTTCTAGGAGGCAATGGACGCGATGAGCCGCCTTGGTGAAGAGCTTGCTGGTGTCGACTCGCGTCTTGAGGCTGAAGGTCTTCGGTTGGCAGAGGAGCGGCGCAAGCTGAGAGTGGCCATCAACCTTGGTCGCTATCAGCGTGACCTCGAGAACGCAAAGGCCGAGGCATCCCTCAAGATTGCCAATGAGGCCCGCTCGTGAGCTTTAGAAGAAGCTCGCGAGGCCGATCGTCGCCGCGAGGCTGCAAAGGAGCGTGCGTGGGGGCTTCAGGCCTGGAGTGCGTCCCTTGAGCAGTAGGTGGAGGCGCGTGGGGCCGCTCTTGCATCGCTGAGGGGGACGCCCGCGGAGGAAGAGGAGGTCCGGAAGCGCGAGGAAACGCTGGCCCTGGAAGCCGTGGAGCACAGCCTCGAGCTCGAGCGACTAGAGACGAGGGAACGCCAAGTTGCTCAAGCAGAAGATGCCGTCGGGGCCCGCGAAGCCAGAGTCGAGGAGGAGATCAACCGCCGGGTGGATGAGGTTCGCGCAGGTCTGGAGGGCAGGTACGACTTGAAGCTGAAGCTCGCCGGTCTGGAGGGTGCGGGCAGGGCCGCCGCCCTCGGGCCCAGGTTGGACGAGGCCGAGAGGCGTGCGGAGGCCACAACCGCTGCCCTGGTTAAGGCGCAGGCGGACTTGGCCTCCGCCCGCGCTGAGCTGCTTTCCCTCCGGAAACGAGTTGATGATGCCGAGGCCGTCGCACGGCAAAACATGGAGGAAGTGCTCCAACACCGAACGCTGGAGCGCGAGCATGCTCCTATGCTTTAAGACCTTCGGAACAAGGCCAACACTGCCCTGGGTTACATCTGCGACGAGAACGCCCCGTCCCCTCACTCGAATGACTACGCCAGCCACCTGACCTTCTTGACTGAGGTGGTGACACGCCTGGAGGCTCAATCTGCCAGAGCTCGACAGCTTGTGGAGGAGAGGGGTCGTGGCCTGCTTCAGTGCGCCTTCTCTCGTGTCTTCAGCCACCTTCTGAATGCCGACCCCAACTTCGACTTCGACACCGCCATTGCCCCCGTACCCACGGCCGTCCGGGGCGACCTGGCGTGTTGGGTAGAGGGCCATGTCGACGCGTTGGTTAGGGCCTTCACCTCGGAGGATGACGCGGTGGTGGTGTTGGGGAACGTAGTAATTTCAAAAAAATTCCTACGCACACGCAAGATCATGGTGATGCATAGCAACGAGAGGGGAGAGTGTGATCTACGTACCCTTGTAGATTGACAACGGAAGCGTTTGGTTGATGTAGTCGTACGTCTCCACGACCCGACCGATCAAGCACCGAAACTACGGCACCTCCGAGTTCTAGCACACGTTCAGCTCGATGACGATCCCCGGACTCCGATCCAGCAAAGTGTCGGGGAAGAGTTCCGTCAGCACGACAGCGTGGTGATGATCTTGATGAACTACCGTCGCAGGGCTTCGCCTAAGCACCGCTACAATATTATCGAGGACTACGGTGGAAGGGGGCACCGCACATGGCTAAGAATATACGTGGATCAACTTGTGTGTCAAGGGGTGCCCCCCTGCCCCCGTATATAAAGGATCAAGGGGAGGAGGCCGGCCGGCCCTCTATGGCGCGCCAAGGAGGAGTCCTCCTCCTAGTAGGAGTAGGACTAGGACTAGGAGGGGGAAAGAAGTGGGGAGGGAGAGGAAAAGGGGGGCGCCGCCCCCCCCCTCTCCTAGTCCAATTCGGACCAGGGGGGAGGAGGCGCGCGGCCCACCTTTGGCTGCCCCTCTCTCTCCACTAAGGCCCATATGGCCCATTACTTCTCCCGGGGGTTCCGGTAACCCTCCGACTCTCCGGTTTTCTCCGAAATCACCCGAAACACTTCTGGTGTTCGAATATAGCCGTCCAATATATCAATCTTTATGTCTCGACCATTTTGAGACTCCTCGTCATGTCCGTGATCACATCCGGGACTCCGAACTAACTTCGGTACATCAAAACTCATAAACTCATAATATAACTGTCATCGAAACCTTAAGCGTGTGGACCCTACGGGTTCGAGAACAATGTAGACATGACCGAGACACGTCTCCGGTCAATAACCAATAGCGGAACCTAGATGCTCATATTGGCTCCCACATATTCTACGAATATCTTTATCGGTCAGACCGCATAACAACATATGTTGTTCCCTTTGTCATCGGTATGTTACTTGCCCGAGATTCGATCGTCGGTATCTCAATACCTAGTTCAATCTCGTTACCGGCAAGTCTCTTTACTCGTTCAGTAATACATCATCCTGCAACTAACTCATTAGTTGCAATGCTTGCAAGGCTTAAGTGATGTGCATTACCGATAGGGCCCAGAGATGCCTCTCCGACAATCGGAGTGACAAATCCTAATCTCGAAATACGCCAACCCAACATGTACCTTTGGAGACACCTGTAGAGCTCCTTTATAATCACCCAGTTACGTTGGGACGTTTGGTAGCACACAAAGTGTTCCTCCGGCAAACGGGAGTTGCATAATCTCATAGTCATAGGAACATGTATAAGTCATGAAGAAAGCAATAGCAACATACTAAACGATCGGGTGCTAAGCTAATGGAATGGGTCATGTCAATCACATCATTCTTCTAATGATGTGATCCCGTTAATCAAATAACAACTCTTTTGTTTATGGTTAGGAAACATAACCATCTTCGATTAACGAGCTAGTCAAGTAGAGGCATACTAGTGACACTCTGTTTGTCTATGTATTCACACATGTATTATGTTTCCGGTTAATACAATTCTAGCATGAATAATAAACATTTATCATGATATAAGGAAATAAATAATAACTTTATTATTGCCTCTAGGGCATATTTCCTTCAGTCTCCCACTTTATTATCGCCATGTGATTCAACACTAACAGTTCACATCACGATGTGATTAACACCCATAGTTCACATCGTCATGTGACCTATACCCAAAGGATTTACTAGAGTCAGTAATCTAGTTCACATCGTTTATGTGATTAACACCCAAAGAGTACTAAGGTGTGATCATGTTTTGCTTGTGAGATAATTTTAGTCAACGGGTCTGTCACATACAGATCCGTAAGTATTTTGCGAATTCTGTGTCTACAATGCTCTGCACGGAGCTACTCTAGCTAATTGCTCCCACTTTCAATATGTATCTAGATCGAGACTTAGAGTCATCCAGATCTGTGTCAAAACTTGCATCGACGTAACTTTTTATGACGAACCTTTTTTCACCTCCATAATTGAGAAATATTTCCTTATTCCACTAAGGATAATTTTGACTGCTGTCCAGTGATCTACTCTTAGATCACTATTGTACTCCCTTGCTTAACACAGTGTAGGGTATACAATAGATCTGATACACAACATGGCATACTTTATAGAACCTATGGCTGAGGCATAGGGAATGACTTTCATTCTCTTTCTATCTTCTGCCGTGGTCGGGCTTTGAGTCTTACTCAATTTCACACCTTGTAACACAGCCAAGAACTCTTTCTTTGACTGTTCCATTTTTGAACTACTTCAAAATATTGTCAAGGTATGTACTCATTGAAAAAACTTATCAAGCGTCTTGATCTATCTCTATAGATCTTGATGCTTAATATGTAAGCAGCTTCACCGAGGTCTTTCTTTGAAAAACTTCTTTGAAAACACTCCTTTATGCTTTGCAGAATAATTCTACATTATTTCCGATCAACAATATGTCATTCACATATACTTATCAGAAATGTTGTAGTGCTCCCACTCACTTTCTTGTAAATACAGGCTTCACCGCAAGTCTGTATAAAACTATATGCTTTGATCATCTCATCAAAGCGCATATTCCAACTCCGAGATGCTTACACCAGTCCATAGATGGATCGCTGGAGCTTGCACATTTTGTTAGCACCTTTAGGATTGACAAAACCTTCTGGTTGTATCATATACAACTCTTCTTTAATAAATCCATTAAGGAATGCAGTTTTGTTTATCCATTTGCCGGATTTCATAAAATGCGGCAATTGCTAACATGATTCGGACAGATTTAAGCATAGATACGAGTGAGAAACTCTCATCGTAGTCAACACCTTGAACTTGCCGAAAACCTTTTTGCGACAATTCTAGCTTTGTAGATAGTAACACTACTATCAGCGTCCGTCTTCCTCTTGAAGATCCATTTAATCTCAATGGCTCGCCGATCATTGGGCAAGTCAATCAAAGTCCATACTTTGTTCTCATACATGGATCTCATCTCAGATTTCATGGCCTCAAGCCATTTCGCGGAATCTGGGCTCATCATCGCTTCCTCATAGTTCGTAGGCTCGTCATGGTCAAGTAACATGACCTCCAGAACTGGATTACCGTACCACTCTGGTGCAGATCTCACTCTGGTTTACCTACGAGTTTCGGTAGTAACTTGATCTGAAGTTACATGATCATCATCATTAGCTTCCTCACTAATCGGTCTAGTAGTCACAGGAACAGATTTCTGTGATGAACTACTTTCCAATAAGGGAGTAGGTACAGTTACCTTATCAAGTTCTACTTTCCTCCCACTCACTTCTTTCGAGAGAAACTCCTTCTCTAGAAAGGATCCATTCTCAGCAATGAATAATTTGCCTTCGAATCTGTGATAGAAGGTGTACCCAACAGTCTCCTTTGGGTATCCTATGAAGACATATTTATCCGATTTGGGTTTGAGCTTATCAGGATGAAACTTTTTCATATAAGCATCACAACCCCAAACTTTAAGAAATGACAACTTTGGTTTCTTGCCAAACCACAATTCAGATTGTGTCGTCTCAACGGACTTAGATGGTGCCCTTTTAAATGTGAATGCAGCTGTCTTTAATGCATAACCCCAAAACGATAGTGGTAGATCGGTAAGAGACATCATAGATCGCACCATATCTAATAAAGTACGGTTATGATGTTCGGACACAACATTATGCTGTGGTGTTCCAGGTGGCGTGAGTAGTGAAACTATTTCACATTGTTTTAACTGAAGGCCAAACTCGTAACTCAAATATTTTACCTCTGCGATCATATCGTAGAAACTTTTATTTTCTTGTTACGATGATTCTCCACTTCACTCTGAAATTCTTTGAACTTTTCAAATATTTCAGACTTGTGTTTCATTAAGTAGATATACCCATATCTGCTCAAATCATCTGTGAAGGTCAGAAAATAATGATACCTGCCATGAGCCTTAACACTCATCGGATCTCACACATCAGTATGTATTATTTCCAATAAGTCAGTTGCTTGCTCCATAGTTCCGGAGAACGGCGTTTTAGTCATCTTGCCCATGAGGCATGGTTCGCAAGCATCAACTAATTCATAATCAAGTGATTCCAAAAACCCATCAGCATGGAGTTTCTTCATGCGCTTTACACCAATATGACCTAAACGGCAGTGCCACAAATAAGTTGCACTATCATTATTAACTTTGCATCTTTTGGTTTCAATATTATGATTATGTGTATCACTACGATCGAGATCCAACGAACTATTTTCATTGGGTGTGTAACCATATAAGGTTTTATTCATGTAAACAGAATAACAATTTATTCTCTTACTTAAATGAATAACCGTATTACAATAAACATGATCAAATCATATTCATGCTCAATGCAAACACCAAATAACACTTATTCAGGTTCAACACTAATCCCGAAAGTATAGGGAGTGTGCGATGATGATCATATCAATCTTGGAACCACTTCCAACACACATCGTCACTTCACCCTTAACTAGTCTCTGTTTATTCTGCAACTCCCGTTTCGAGTTACTAATCTTAGCAACTGAACTTGTATCAAATACTGAGGGGTTGCTATAAACACTAGTAAAGTACACATCAATAACATGTATATCAAATATACTTATGTTCACTTTGCCATCCTTATCTGCCAATCACTTGGGGTAGTTCCGCTTCCAGTGACCAGTCCCTTTGCAGTAGAAACACTTAGTCTCAGGCTTAGGACCAGACTTGGGCTTCTTCACTTGAGCAGCAACTTGCTTGCTGTTCTTCTTGAAGTTCCCCTTCTTCCCTCTGCACTTTTCTTGAAACTAGCGGTCTTGTCTACCATCAACACTTGATATTTTTCTCGATTTCTACCTTCGTCAATTTCCGCATTACGAAGAGCTTGGGAATCATTTCCGTTATCCCTTGCATATCATAGTTCATCACGAAGTTCTACTAACTTGGTGATGGTGACTAGAGAATTCTGTCAATCACTATCTTATCTGGAAGATTAACTCCCACTTGATTCAAGCGATTGTAGTACTCAGACAATCTGAGCACATGCTCACTAGTTGAGCGATTCTCCTCCATCTTTTTAGCTATAGAACTTGTTGGAGACTTCATATCTCTCAACTCGGGTATTTGCTTGAAATATTAACTTCAACTCCTGGAACATCTCATATGCTCCATGACGTTCAAAACGTCTTTGAAGTCCCGATTCTAAGCCATTAAGCATGGTGCACTAAACTATCAAGTAGTCATCATATTGAGCTAGCCAAACATTCATAACGTCTGCATCTGCTCCTGCAATAGGTCCGTCACCTAGCGGTGCATCAAGGGCATAATTCTTCTATGCAGCAATGAGGATAAACCTCAGATCACGGATCCAATCCGCATCATTGCTACTAACATCTTTCAACACAATTTTCTCTAGGAACATATCAAAATAAACACAGGGAAGCAACAACGCGAGCTATTAATCTACAACATAATTTGCAAAATACTACCAGGACTAAGTTCATGATAAATTTAAGTTCAATTAATCATATTACTTCAGAACTGCCACTTAGATAGACATCCCTCTAATCCTCTAAGTGATTACGTGATCCAAATCAACTAAACCATGTCTGATCATCATGTGAGATGGAGTAGTTTCATTGGTGAACATCACTATGTTGATCATATCTACTATATGATTCACGCTCGACCTTTCGGTCTCCGTGTTCCGAGGCCATATCTGTATATGCTTGGCTCGTCAAGTATAACCTGAGTATTCCGCGTGTGCAACTGTTTTGCACCCGTTGTATTTGAACGTAGAGCCTATCACACTTGATCATCACGTGGTGTCTCAGCACGAAGAACTTTCGCAACGGTGCATACTCAGGGAGAACACTTCTTGATAATTATTGAGAGATCATCTTAAAATGCTACCGTCAATCAAAGCAAGATAAGATGCATAAAAGATAAACATCACATGCAATCAATATAAGTGATATGATATGGCCATCATCATCTTGTGCTTGTGATCTCCATCTTTGAAGCACCGTCGTGATCACCATCGTCACCGGCGCGACACCTTGATCTCCATCGTAGCATCATTGTCGTCTCGCCAATCTTATGCTTCCACGACTATCGCTACCGCTTAGTGATAAAGTAAAGCATTACAGCGCGATTGCATTGCATACAATAAAGCGACAACCATATGGCTCCTGCCAGTTGCCGATAACTCGGTTACAAAACATGATCATCTCATACAATAAAAAATTAGCATCATGTCTTGACCATATCACATCACAACAAGCCCTGCAAAAACAAGTTAGACGTCCTCTACTTTGTTGTTGCAAGTTTTACGTGGCTGCTACGGGCTTAAGCAAGAACCAATCTTACCTACGCATCAAAACCACAACGATAGTTTGTCAAGTTGGTGTTGTTTTAACCTTCGCAAGGACCGGGCGTAGCCACACTTGGTTCAACTAAAGTTGGAGAAACTGTCACCCGCAAGCCACCTATGTGCAAAGCACGTGGGGAGAACCGGTCTCGCGTAAGCGTACGAGTAATGTCGGTCCGGGCCGCTTCGTCCAACAATACCGCCGAACCAAAGTATGACATGCTGGTAAGCAGTATGACTTATATCGCCCACAACTCACTTGTGTTCTACTCGTGCATATAACATCAACATATAAAACCTAGGCTCGGATGCCACTGTTGGGGAACGTAGTAATTTCAAAAAATTTCCTACGCACACGCAAGATCATGGTGATGCATAGCAACGAGAGGGGAGAGTGTGATCTACGTACCCTTGTAGATCGACAACGGAAGCGTTTGGTTGATGTAGTCGTACGTCTCCACGACCTGACCGATCAAGCACCGAAACTACGGCACCTCCGAGTTCTAGCACACGTTCAGCTCGATGACGATCCCCGGACTCCGATCCAGCAAAGTGTCGGGGAAGAGTTCCGTCAGCACGACGGCGTGGTGACGATCTTGATGCACTACCGTCGCAGGGCTTCGCCTAAGCACCGCTACAATATTATCGAGGACTATGGTGGAAGGGGGCACCGCACACGGCTAAGAATATGATCACGTGGATCAACTTGTGTGTCAAGGGGTGCCCCCCTGCCCCCGTATATAAAGGATCAAGGGGAGGAGGCCGGCCGGCCCTCTATGGCGCGCCAAGGAGGAGTCCTCCTCCTAGTACGAGTAGGACTCCTACTAGGAGGGGGAAAGAAGTGGGGAGGGAGAGGGAAAGGGGGGCGCCACCCCCCCCTCTCCTAGTCCAATTCGGACCAGGGGGAGGAGGCGCGCGGCCCACCTTTGGCTGCCCCTCTCTCTCCACTAAGGCCCATATGGCCCATTACTTCTCCCGGGGGGGTTCCGGAACCCTCCGGCTCTCCGGTTTTCTCCGAAATCACCCGGAACACTTCCGGTGTCCGAATATAGCCGTCCAATATATCAATCTTTATGTCTCGACCATTTTGAGACTCCTCGTCATGTCCGTGATCACATTCGGGACTCTGAACTAACTTCGGTACATCAAGACTCATAATATAACTGTCATCGAAACCTTAAGCGTGCGGACCCTACGGGTTCGAGAACAATGTAGACATGACCGAGACACGTCTCCAGTCAATAACCAATAGCGGAACCTGGATGCTCATATTGGCTCCCACATATTCTACGAAGATCTTTATCAGTCAGACCGCATAACAACATATGTTGTTCCCTTTGTCATCGGTATGTTACTTGCCCGAGATTCGATCGTCGGTATCTCAATACCTAGTTCAATCTCGTTACCGGCAAGTCTCTTTACTCGTTCCGTAATACATCATGCTACAACTAACTCATTAGTTGCAATGCTTGCAAGGCTTAAGTGATGTGCATTACCGAGAGGGCCCAGAGATACCTCTCCGACAATCGGAGTGACAAATCTTAATCTCGAAATACGCCAACCCAACATGTACCTTTGGAGACACCTGTAGAGCTCCTTTGTAATCACCCAGTTACGTTGTGATGTTTGGTAGCACACAAAGTGTTCCTCCGGCAAACGGGAGTTGCATAATCTCATAGTCATAGGAACATGTATAAGTCATGAAGAAAGCAATAGCAACGTACTAAACGATCGGGTGCTAAGCTAATGGAATGGGTCATGTCAATCACATCATTCTTCTAATGATGTTATCCCGTTAATCAAATAACAACTCTTTTGTTTATGGTTAGGAAACATAACCATCTTCGATTAACGAGCTAGTCAAGTAGAGGCATACTAGTGACACTCTGTTTGTCTATGTATTCACACATGTATTATGTTTCCGGTTAATACAATTCTAGCATGAATAATAAACATTTATCATGATATAAGAAAATAAATAATAACTTTATTATTGCCTCTAGGGCATATTTCCTTCAGGTGGTCGTCGCAAACGAAGGTGACGTGGTCAACAACAGCGATGGGGGTGTCGCCGATGGTGGCGACGATACCGACGAAGATGGCGGCGACGCGAGTGACGCGTCCGCGGTGATGTGGTGAGTGATATCTTTGGCTGATCCCATGTTCTCTTGTTGTTTTATCCTGCACGCAAAACTTGGGCGTGGCCCTTGGAAGACTTGTAAGAGAATTTTGAGAGGGGGAGCCCCTCGTATAAGCAAATTGCAGTATTTACTTTCCTATGCGATGTGGGTATGTGTCCTCGTGAGCTCATGAAGCTGGGGGTGAGCTCCCCCACGTGGTTTACCTTAGTCAGCGCCAGCTTAGGGTTGGGTCATGAGGCGACGAGTTCCTGAGAATCCTGCGGAGCTTATCACCACGTTTGAGGGGGGCCCGTAAGAGGTGAGCACCAGGCGCAGTGCTTGTGCGTGCTTGACGAGCGTGTGCTTTGCGCGGTCTGGCTCGCGAGGAGCTTGGCGAGGGAAAGGTGATGGACATGAGTCCCAAACCAAACAAGATCCAGAAGGCGAGAAACGGCTCGAACGAGAAAAGGCACCCCCCATGCACATCAATAAAAATTCAGCTTCAACTTAAGTCCAGATTCAGAAAGCAAAGCCACAGAAAGAGAGATCCAAAGAAAAAGGCCGCGTCCGGCACCTAGTCTAGTATTCGGGTCTTCAAGTCTTCTCACCAGCGCGGAGCTAAGTGCTGCCACTAGGCGTGGGAGGCAGCCCCAGGGCCTGAGACCGGCGCTCCTGAGACTCCGGGGCGTGTACAACCCCAACTCATTATTACGTGAGAGTGTCACGGGCGACGAGCTTCACAGGCATTGTGCCTTCTTCACAAGTACCGACCTTGCTTCATATCGCCAGGCGAGGGTCCCGCCTTGCGCCACCCTCGACCTCCTTTGAGCCAACCAGTCACCAGGACGACACAAAAGAGGGAAAGGGGACGCCAACTGTCGGTGTCAAAACCGGCGGATCTCAGGTAGGGGGTCCCGAACTATGCGTCTTAGGTGGATGGTAAAAGGAGGCCGGGGACACGATGTTTACCCAGGTTCGGGCCCTCTTGATGGAGGTAATACCCTACGTCCTGCTTGATTGTTCTTGATTATATGAGCAGTACAAGAGTTGATCTACCACGAGATCAGAGAGGCTAAACCCTAGAAACTAGCCTATGGTATGATTGTATGTTGTCCTACGGACTAAAACCCTCCGGTTTATATAGACACCGGAGGGGGCTAGGGTTACACAAGGTCGGTTACAAAGGAGGAGATATACATATCCGTATTGCCTAGCTTGCCTTCCACGCCAAGTAGAGTCCCATCAAACACGGGACGAAGTCTTCAATCTCGTATCTTCATAGTCCAGCAGTCCGGCCAAAGGATATAGTCCGGCTGTCCGGAGACCCCCTAATCCAGGACTCCCTCAGTAGCCCCTGAACCAGGTTTCAATGACGATGAGTCCGGCGCGTAGTGTTGTCTTCGGCATTGCAAGGCGGGCTCCTCCTCTGAATACACCATGGAAGAGTTTGAATACAAGGACAGTGTCCGACCCTGCAAAATATCCACATACCACCGTAGAGAGAATAATATTTCCACAAATCTAATCTGCTGACACGTGTTGACAGTATGACATGACGCCATGGCCCTGTTATTATTCGAACCGCTTTTCTCAACCAGCTTCGCACATATCGCAAGGCAGTTTTCTTGACACGTATTGTCGAAGCAGAGATCGTGTCCCCCTTATCACGGGATTCTCATCAATACAAACGTGGGTAACCCAACCGTGCCTGTTGGTATGACTCCTAGATCTTAGGCAAGTCCCAAACGGTCACGAGGAGGACGCCTGATATTCACCCTCTTTATAAAGGGGACAAGGCTTTTTCTTTTTTTCCCTCCCGCGCTCAATCGAATCCTTCCCCCACCTCGAGTTCTAACACCCAAAGCTAAGGTCAGGTGCTTCGGACCTTCAACTATGTCCGGATCCGACCTTCAAGGTCGGTGGATGCCTTCCTCCGTCACAGAGGAGGACATCAAGAAGTTGAGAGAGGCCAGATATCTGACCACCAAAATTTCGCATAGGCTGCCCGCCTGAGGGCAGGTCGTCCCTACTCCCGAACCCAACGAGAGCGTTCTGTTTGTCTCCCACTTCCTCCGAGGACTAGGCCTCACTCTAGATTCCTTTGTTAGGGGTCTTATGTTCTATTACGGGCTGGACTTTCATGATCTGGCCCCGGATTCCCTTCCTCACATCTCGTCATTTATTGTCGTATGTGAGGCCTTCCTCCGCATTACCCCTCACTTCGGCCTGTGGCTCAAGACCTTTGATGTGAAGCTGAAGATGATCGAGGGGCAGCACGCAGCGTGCGGAGCTGCTTTAATAAGCAAAATCGCTGACACTCAATGGCCAGAGGGTTCCTACCCAGGGGTGTCCGGATTGTGGCAGCGGGAGTGGTTTTACATCACAGCTCCCCGAAGTGCCAAGTGGGTAGCTGCCCCCACCTTTCGCTCGGGCCCCCAACCGCAACTGATGTCATGGATCAGCAGGGGGCTGAGCTGGGGTCCAGCAAAGGACGTGCCAATACTACAGAGCCGCATCCGAGATCTCTTTGAGAGAGATTTCAGTCTGGTTATGGTAATGCAAGTTATGCTAGTTCGTCGAATCCAGCCTTGCAAACGCCGGCCCCTCCGCATGTGGGAATTCAACCCGGAAGGACCATGAGCTATTCAGCATTTCCTCGGCATAACGCTCGAAGAGATGTACAAATCGTTCTTCGGACCCCAAATAGAGTGTCCGGACACCACCGAGGACGTGGGTCTGAGCTGGAACCGCCCCGCTGCCCTAGTAAGTAATCCCATGCCGAACCTGCTGTCCTTTTATTCATCATGGCATCATTCTAAAGAGCCGCTCTTTGACCAGGACTGGATAACAAAGGCGATGATGATCAGGTGTTCGGCCCCCCTTCCTGAGGGCTTGAACAATCCGGTACTGGACAAGATGCTCGAGCCGGCGCCGTATCCAGTGCCCTCAAAGGAAGATGATGGGGGAATAGAGAGGGCGAAAGCGGGCCTCACTCGCTATTTATTCCAGCCGGGGGAATGAGCGCCTCCGCGAGGGAGGACAACCAGAGGGAAGAGTCTGACATTCTCGCTCCCCGGGGAAGGAAGAGGACTACCTCTGAAGATCTGGAAACTAAGGTTTCCAAACGGGAGAAGAAATCTTCATCAGAGGGTCCTGCCTCGGAGGGTATTCTTGCCGCACAATATCCGCGCGGGGATCAGCCCTCTACCGAGCTGTAAGTAGTCAAAAAGTACTTCATAGTGGAAACATCCTACCTTACTTCCGAAGACAATAACCAATGTTTATAAATTGTAGTCCGGATCGTAGCCTGTCTCGACAGAGTTCATCTACGGGGGATCTTCCGGAGATGATGGAGAGTGAAACGCCCCCCCCCCTCGACACCCCGCCTCATGAAGCGGGTGTGACGCCCCAAGACCGACGCGCCAGGTATCTTCCAGTGATTCGTTGTTGTTGCCTTGTCATTTGCTCGCGTGTCGCATCTTGCCATGTCATCATCCGCATTGCATCATCATGTTTTCAAAACTTGCATCCGTCCGGGTTCCCCCAGTTCCGTCCGTTGTCCGTTCTGAGCCCAGACACACTTGCATGCGCCCGTGGCATGTCCGAAATATTATTTTATAAGTGGCCGGAAAATGTTCTCGGAATGGGTTGAAAGTTGGCGTGCGATGTTGTTATGTTGTCAGTAGACCGCCCGCCAAGTTTCATCGCATTCGGAGTCCGTTTGACGCCCCAACGGATAACTATAGCTGCAGTATAGCCGGTCAAACGTCGGACGTTTTCGGTCTCCGGAAACAGTCGCCGGGTCTCTCTCTTCTCTTCTCTCAGCCCAAGGCTTTCTGCATAGCCCACCATCACTCACTGCCAGGTCCAACCTAACCTCTCTCGTCAGCCCGCGGCCCTCCTCGCGCGCGTCTGAAAACTGTCCCGAACCCGACCCGGATAGTCATCACCATTGGGTCCGGAACATCCCCAAACATATACAAAACATCTCCGATTCTTTGTTGGACTCCCCTAAGCTATTTATTCTCGTCCGCCCGATTACAATCGGAGGGACAAGGTAGCCTCTAATCTAATCCATGCCATGTATATATGCGTCCAAACCCTAGTCCTAGGATCTGTCCCAACCATCTTTTCCCATCGCGTCGCCGCCACCCACTCACCATCTCCATCGGAATCCTCCTAGATCCCCTTCTCACCCAACCAGCTAGCTCCTTCGAGCATCCCTCAATCCCCTCCAGAACCGCAAACAACCACCTCCTCCCTGTTCGATCTAGAGGAGTGGAGCTCCTCCGCGCCCATAGGCTCTCCCGCTTGAGGGCTCCATGCTGTCTTCGCCAAGCTCCAGGAGCTTGAGCCCCTTCTCCCGCGCCCCTGCTCCACCTCATCGTCGGATCTCCATCGCCGTACCACCAATCCATGGGCCCGAGGAGCCCCTGCGCCGTGCTCCTCCCTTGCCGCAATAGGAGAGCATCCCCGAGCTCTTCCCCAACCTCCTCACGTCGCTGCCTTGTCAGCTCTACCTCGCCCGCGCGTTGCCAGGTCGTCCGTCCGCCAGAGCGTGCCCCGCCTCGACCTCGGCGGTGACCATCGACACTGCCGCAGTTGAGCACCAGCGTCCCTCATCCTCCCTTCCTTTCTTTGTCTCCTTCCTAACCTCTGTTTCCCTCTGTCCAGCAATGACAGGAGCTCCATCCCCGAACGCCTTCGCGCCTCCGACCTGAACTCCTCTTGCGCCCGCACCTGGAGCCATGGACGCCTCAAGCTAGGTTTGACTTGCCGCCCTAGTTTCCTCGGCCTCGTCGTCGCGCCTCCGAAGACCGGCCTCGTCGTCACCGGAGACCCCAGGCTAGCCGCCGCCGCGCTAAGTTCCCTGCTCCACGCCGGACTCGGCTTCCTCGTCGTCTCCAGCAACGGCCAGAGCGCCAAGTCCCTCCGCCTCGCCCCGCTTGCCCGCGCCAGTTGTCGCCGGCGGCCATCTCCAGCCCCTCCTCTACTTCGTTCTACGGGGAGGACGAGGTGCCCATGCCTCGCGTGGTCAGCGCCGCCACTCTGAACCTCGCGCTCCCCGCTCGTTCTGCGTTGACCGCAGCCACACCGTACGTGGGCCTCCTCTTGCAGCGCCTCAAGGCCCAGCCTGCTTCCCCTCAAGATCCGGCCTGCCAAGCCTCTTCCCCGACTGGGCTTGGCCCATGTGAGCAACAACCCTTCTCTCTATCGGGCCAACCAGATTCGGCCTGTTTAGGTTTTTTCCCAGATCTGTGAATTTAGTTATTTTTTCCAGAGTTGACAGATTTGCAGAAAAAACCCTAAACATCATGCATATAATAACTTCTTAACCATGCATCGGTTTAAAACAAATTATATACGTAACTTGACTAGAATTTCATCTAGTTTCACAATATCCAATTTTCATGCATGTTTGAAATGTTTATAATGCTGTTTGGTTCAATTTTCTCCTATGACATGTTAAAATGCTTTATTTCATAACTTAATAACCGTAGCTCCAAATTTAATAAACTTTATATGTAAATGGGATAGAAAAATGCCTGGTTTAACATGGTGACATTACTTTGTATGTTTAACAACTCTAAAATTTGCTTTAGGGCAGAACAATACCAAACCTTAAAATATGCATATGGGGTTTTACCGGAATTGTTGTTTGTTATTTCCGGCCTCATTTAAACTTGACTAGATAGTTAGTTTACTAATGCTTCACCCCTTGCCATGGTTAACAACATCTAATTTTGTTGAGTACATAAACGGGAGAGAACTAAATAATTGATATGGTGTTCCTTCAATATGTAACTCGTTGCATATTGAGCTCCACTTAACTTGTAGTTTTGTTTATGCACTTTGCCATGCCATGCTTCATTAAACCGGACATGCATCATACTTGGTTGTGCATCATGTCATGATTATGTGGTGGATGTTTACTATGTTGTTTGCTTCTTTCCGGTGTGGCTTCTTCGGGTTGGTTCCGATAACGTCGCGTTTGTGAGGATCCGTTTGACTACGTCTGTTTGTCTTCTTCATGGACTTGTTCTTCTTTCTTGCGAGATCTCAGGCAAGATGACCATACCCTCGAAATCACTTCTATCTTTACTTAGTTGTTCGCTCTATTGCTATGTCGCGATACCTACCACTTGCTATATCCTGCCTCCCATATTGCCATGTCAAGCCTCTAACCCACATTTCCTAGCAAACCGCTGTTTGGCTATGTTCCCGCTTTGTTCAGCCCCTCTTATAACGTTGTTAGTTGCAAGTGAAGATGAAGTTTGTTCCATGTTGGAACATGGATATGTTGGGATATCACAATATCTCTTATTTAATTAATGCATCTATATACTTGGTAAAGGGTGGAAGGCTCGGCCTTATGCCTGGTGTTTTGTTCCACTTTTGCCGCTCTAGTTTCTGTCATATCGGTGTTATGTTCGTTGATTTTGCGTTCCTTACATGGTTGGGTGTTATGGGGACCCCTTGATAGTTCACTTTGAATAAAACTCCTCCAGCAAGGCCCAACCTTGGTTTTACCATTTGCCTCACCACCACCTACTTTTCCCTTGGGAGTCGCGCTCCTGAGGGTCATCTTTATTTTACCCCCCCGGGCTAGTGCTTCTTTAAGTGTTGGTCCGAACCAGAACCACTTGCAGCGCCACCTCGGGGAAACTTGAGGGTTGGTTTTAGTTGTACGTAGTGTTCATCCGATGTTGCCCTGAGAACGGGATATGTGCACCTCCTATCGGGATGTCGGCGCATCGGGCGGTCTTGCTGGTCTTGTTTTACCATTGTCGAAATGTCTTGTAACCGGGATTCCGAGTCTGATCGGGTCTTCCTGGGAGAAGAAATATCCTTCGTTGACCGTGAGAGCTTGTGATGGGCTAAGTTGGGACACTCCTGCAGGGTTTGAACTTTCGAAAGCCGTGCCCGCGGTTATGGGCATATGGGAATTTGTTAATGTCCGGTTGTAGAAAACTTGACACTTAACTCAATTAAAATGCATCAACAGCGTGTGTAGCCGTGATGGTCTCTTTCCAGCGGAGTCCGGGAAGTGAACACGGTTTTGGAGTTATGTTTGAACGTAAGTAGTTTCAGGATCACTTCTTGATCACTTCTAGTTCACAACCGCGCTTTGCTGCTCTTCTCGCTCTTATTTGCGTAAGTTAGCCACCATATATGCTTAGTGCTTGCTGCAGCTCCACCTCATTGCCCCTTTCCTACCCATAAGTTTAAATAGTCTTGATCTCGCGGGTGTGAGATTGCTGAGTCCCCGTGACTCACAGATAATTCCAAACAGTTGTAGGTGCCGATGTTACCAGTGCAGCTGACGCAACTGAGCTCAAGTGGGAGCTCGATGAAGATCGTGTTCGTTGTGTTGTTTCGCTTCCAGTTGATCAGTAGTGGAGCCCAGTCGGGGCGATCGGGGATCTTTTGCATTAGGGGTTGTCTTTCTTTATTTGGTTCCGTAGTCGGACCTTTTTGTATCTGGATGATGTAATGACATATTTATGTATTGTGTGAAGTGGCGATTGTAAGCCAGCTCTTTATCCCTTTCTTTTTTAGTACATGAGATGTGTAAAGATTACCCCTCTTACGACATGCCTACTACGCGGTTATGCCTCTAAGTCGTGCTCCGACACATGAGAGATATATCCACATCGTGGGTGTTACAGTGGGCGACCTTGAAGTGTCGTCGTGAAGGGCATCTCCGGATCCACTAAGGCCAGAGGACAGCCCTATGGCTACCCGGGATCCCCAGTATCCGGCTCCTAAGGAGAGCGACAACAAGGGTCCGTACAGTGTGCGGTCGGACGCGCTGAAGGATCTTCTGGGGCAAGCGGCCGTCTCGGAAGCGCATCGTACGCTAATGGGTACGGTAATTGAAATGATTTCATCCGCTGAAAGCGCTTTGCATGAAGCCTTTATGAGTCTATTGAAAGGCTTCAAAGTACGTGAAATAATGTATGTTTTTTATAGTACCGCATACGTTAGGTGTGCCCTATGCAGATAGTAGCCCCTGAGACTCTGGTTGTCGTCGAAAACAGCGGCAAACAGAGGATCATAGTCCCAGGTAATAACCAGACCGCCTCGATTTGCAGGTCGCTGAAGCTCCGGTGGCTAGCCGGAGTGATGGGTTTGCCGAGCTAAAGCGGCAACTAGATGCGGCAGATGCCGACATCGTGCTTGTCAACAAGCGTCTTGACGAGGCACAGGGTAAGTGATTTTTTCGGTGACCAACACATAGTAAGGGGAGCATGATGCTAGTATCTTTAATATGTTGTGACTGCAGATGGAGCTACCACCGTGGAGACCCTTCGGGCAGAGCTTGCCCGAGCCAAGGAGCAAGCAAGGAGGAGCAATGCGGCCGCTCTAAAGGCGGCCGAAGAGTTAAGGGCCGAACAAGCCGTGCATTGCGAGAGCAAGGAAAAAATAGCCAAGATGTCTGTAGAGTTAAAAGATGTCGCTGACCGTTACCAGCTTCTTTAAGAAGAAAACCGGGCGAAGGCGACGGACCTGGAGAAGGCCCTGGTGGCTGCAAGGAAGTCCACTCCAAAATTAGAACGACGAAGGAGGAGCTGAATCAAGCTGCAGATATCGTGTCTGGGAAGCCCTTCTTGTTGCGGACTAAGTTCGGAGATCCGAAGTATGCTCCTCTGGACCGGCTCTGGAGTTCTGCGGATGCCTACATGAATTTAGCTGCAAGTGCTGCTGATGCAGCCGAGTACTTCAAGGATCAGAAAGGTCCCAAAGTGGAAAAGCTGTTCTGGTCACAGTTTCACGCTCCAGTCCGTCCGCTGCTGTTGAATGAGCCATTGGCCGAGTGGGCCGAGCTCCATAGGTTGTCCGGACTTGTCATGAGGTCCGTTGTGGATCACCTGTGGCCGGGAGGGCCAAGGCCGAATAGCTACCTTAGTTTAGTGCAACAATTCCTTGGTGTTGTGCCACGCATCGATGCTGTAAAGAGATCGGCGTGCATAGAGGGTGCGCGGATGGCCTTTGCCCGTGTCAAGACATACTGGGCGGAGATGGAGGCCACCACTGTTGCGACACAGGGTTCGGCCGTAGGTCGAGTAGCTGCCGAGCACTACTTTGAAGAAGTTCTTGAAGGCGCTTGTTCGATAGAGGCTCAGTGCTTGAAGAATATTATGTTCTAGTGACATGTATTCCCATTGTAAAAACAATGTTTTATTGAATTATCAAGGTTGTATTTATACTTTTGCCTGAAAGTACTATGATGCCTCCTGTGCGGCCGTTTATGTATATATGTATATAACCTGAAAGTTTGCAGTCGTCGGCTTCCGCCCCCACGCATATAATGCGGGGGTGTTTGCAAAAAATGCATATCCACACTTGATCCAACGTCTTGGTCCGTTAAGGAGGTGGTAGCGCAGGGAACGAGGCAATCGGACTATATTTCTTTAACACTTTCACTTAGCCATAGGAGTTTGACGGTGGGGCTACTATATAGCCCCTGGTACTTCTACGCTTGTTCGAATACGGGGCGCGTACGTACATGACCGGGAAACCGCCCTTCGTTAATGTGGAGGAATCCCGAAGATTCCGCTGAGTCATCGAGTGGTTGACCAGTCTCTCGCTATATCATGACAGTCAGTTTTCGGCTTTCTCTACTAAGGTGCTCGTCCGGATGAACCAGGGCACAATCGCAGTAGTTCTCCCAGTGCTACCTTAGCCGATATAATGGAACGTAAGGTACCAAAACGTGGGAGCCAGGCAAACCCAACATTTGACCAAAGACATGATTCGGAGCTGATGCATATAGGGCCAAACTCGCGATGCCGAACACTCCCTAAGGTGTTCGGTCTTCATAACATATACCGGGCGAAACAATGCCCTTAATAAGAAACCCCATGTGTCCAGGTACGTGCAATATCCTGACGTGGCCACATGCCAAGAACGTCAGCATCCTTCTCGGTTGTGTGGAGTATCCGGAGGATGTGAGCAACAAGAGACAGTAAAAAAAGGTTTGCACATGGTCTTAATCTAAAAAGAAACCTTTGGGCGGGTCCCTGTTGCACGTCTGCGCCTGTGTCTCCGTTGTGCCGTGTCCTGGACCGGTGTAGCACGATTATCATCTGTAAAAGGAAAGAACTTAGGTGAAAGTTGCCGTGCCAAAAAAGAAGAATTGGTTATTATCAATGAACTATCAAAATTCAGGAGAAGTCAAGTTGAGTCGGGCTGGCCCTGATTGCACGCGGGGAGCCCCTGGTATCGTTTATGAGGGTTTGATCATCATCAAACCCGTCTCGTGTGTATGTGATGGAACTCCGGACTCGTCTAACCATGTCCGTGGTCTTGACGACCTGCCATTTTTTCTGGTTGGTGAGGCCGTCTAGTTCGCGGCTGTTAGAGCCGCCGCGTCCTCTTCCATACGTAAACAACATTCGGTATTTCCGCTAACTATGATGATGCCACGTGGACCGGGCATCTTAAGCTTGAGAAAGGCATAATGCAGTATTGCGTTAAAATGAGCGAAAGCCACCCTTCCGAGTAGTGATTGATAATCACTTCGGAATGGAGCGATGTGAAAAGTTAACCTTTCGCTTCGGAAGTTATTGGGAGAACCGAATACCACCTCCAGTAGTAGAGAGCCCGTACAGCGGGCCTCTTGGCCTGGTATTACTCCCTTGAAGGTAGTATTACTGTGGCTTATTTGTGTCGGGTCTATCCCCATTTTGCGGACTATGTCCTGATATATCAGATTTAGATCACTGCCGCCGTCCATGAGGACTCGTGTGAAATGCTACCCGTTTATTATTGGGTCTAACACCAAGGCCGCCAGTCCTTCATGCCGGATATTTGTATCATGATCCCTACGATCAAAAGTGATCGAGCAGGCCAACCAGGGGTTGAACCTAGGGGTGACGGGCTCTATGGCGTGTGTGCCTCAGAGTGCATGCTTGCTTCTCCTTTTTGTCACATGGATCACGTTTACTGTTTTAACCTCTGGTGGGAACTTTTTCTGTCCTCTGGCGCTTTGCTGGCGAGGTTCATCCTCGTCTTCGCTTGGCGTCTCTTCCCCTTTGTGTTCGGCGTTTAGCTTACTGGCTTGCTTGAAGACCCAACATTCTTTGTGGGTATGATTTGCAGGTTTGTCTGGGGTGCCATGAATCTGACAGAGTTTGTCAAGAATTTTGTTTAGGCCAGATTGTCCTTCTCTGCTGCCTTTGAAAGGGTTTTTCCCCTGACCTGGTCGGGAGCCCCTGAATCCGGCGTTTATCGTCGTGTTATCTAGGCTACCTTCTTTATTTCGACGCTTGTTTTTGTTGCGTCTTGGTTTACCATTGCCATCCCTGACTTCGGATGTGCTTGGGTCGCTGGTGCTGCTACGGGCCAACCAGTTGTCCTCGCCCGCACAAAAGCGGGTCATGAGGCTTGTTAGGGCTGCCATTGTTCTCGGTATTTCTTGACCGAGGTGTCTGGCGAGCCATTCGTCTCGGACGCTGTGTTTAAAAGCTGCTAAGGCTTCGGCGTCCGGACAGTCGATGATTTGATTCTTCTTGGTGAGGAACCTGTTCCAAAGCTTTCGGGCGGACTCTCCGAACTGTTGGATTATATGACTTAAATCGTCTGCATCCGGAGGTCGGACATAAGTCCCTTGAAAATTGGCCCGAAAAGCGTCCTCGAGCTCCTCCCAACTTCCAATTGAGTTTTCGGGGAGGCTTTTCAGCCAGTGTCGAGCTGGCCCTTTAAGCTTGAGGGGCAAGTATTTAATGGCATGGAGATCGTCTCCACGAGCCATATGAATATGGAGGATGAAGTCCTCTATCCAGACTCCAGGGTCTGTGGTCCCGTCGTACGCCTCTATGTTCACCGGTTTGAATCCCTCTGGGAATTCGTGATCCAGCACCTCATCAGTGAAACATAAGGGGTGTGCGGCACCCCTGTATTGGGATGCGCCATGGTGTTCGGACGGTTGTAGTCTTCGGTGTTGGTTTTGTACCGTAGCGTGCTTCCTAGATCCATAGATAGATCTGGTCACGCCAGATTTTTGACGCAAGTTCTCACGTAGATCGTGTGTTGACTTATGCGCGATTTTGTTAGCTGCTCTATCGCGTTTACAAGGTGGTGGATCCGGGCGGTTGGCCGTATCACTCTTCGGCTGTATGGGCTCTAAGGCCTCATCATCGAATTTCGGTAATAGCTTGTGCTTTGGATAGCTATTTTTATGGTAACTTCCACCATACTTTGTTACTTTGTTCCACCTGCTGTTGAGCGTATCTTGTGCGGCCTTAAGCCTTTGCTTTTGTTTCTTCAGGCTCCTCGATGTGGCAATAAGCCTTCTGCGGAGGTTCTCTTGCTCCAGGTGCGTTTCCGGGATGATGTGTGCATCTTCGTCCGGACTGCTTTCTTCCCCAGACAGGGCTTGATGAGGCTTATCCTTGGCGTCATCGTGTTCGGACGTCGGATCCATACTATGTTTGCAGTTTGCATCTTGATCGTTTTCTGCCACCGGGGTGGTGCAGTTGTCATTTCTTCCAGACTCGAGTGGGCTATTATTCCCTATTGCGCTGTTATCATTGTTTTTGCTATGGCAGGACTTAGAGCGGCGCCGCTGACGTCGGCGCTTGGGTTGCTTGGAGGGTGCATCCTCCGTTGTCTCTTCACCATTGCCCTCTCTGGGTGCATCCACCATGTATATGTCATGTGATGAAGTGGTGGTCCGGCGCCCTGTGGGCGGTGGTTCCTGTTCGTCTCCGGCATCATCGTCCATACCGTCGTTGTCTTCGGAGTCGAAGTCGAGCATGTCGGTTAACTCGTCAACAGTGGCTACTAAGTGGGTGGTGGGTGGGCAGCAAATTTCTTCGTCGTCCGCATCCCATTCTGGCCGGACATAGTTCGGCCAAGGTTCTCCTAACAGGGAGAGAGACCTTAATGAATTTAGCACATCTCCGAAAGGTGAGTGCTGAAAGATATTCGCGGAGGTGAATTCCATGATCAGTGCCCAGTCGGATTCGACGGGCACGGATGTGAGCGGCTCGGAGTCCGTGGTCGGAGATGAATCCAGTGGTTCGGCGACACGGCTCTTGTAAGGGGTGAAGTCAGTGTCTGGCTCTATCGCCACTGAGAGTGCGGCCTCCATGGCGGGTTCTATACCTCCGCTCTCGGATGGCGCGATTTGCTCCGGATTAACGGCCGGAGTAGCTGCGGATGCGATCTCCCGAGCACTGTCCGACGACAGAGTTACGTCTTGCTCATCGCGGTTGTGCGGCACGTCCGTCATGGGCTCGAATCCGTCGAAGATCAAGTATCCGCGGATGTCGGCCGTGTAGTTCAAGTTTCCAAATCTGACCTGATGGCCAGGGGCGTAGCTTTCCATCTGCTCCAGATGGCCAAGCGAATTGGCCCGCAGTGCAAAACCGCCGAATACGAAGATCTGTCCGGGGAGGAAAGCCTCACCTTGGACCGCATCGCTAGCGATGATCGAAGGAGCCATCCAACCTTATGGTGACGACACAGTGGAACTCTCAATGAAAGCTCCAACGTCGGTGCCAACATCGGCGGATCTCGGGTAGGGGGTCCCGAACTGTGCGTCTAAGGCGGATGGTAACAGGAGGCAGGGGACACGATGTTTACCCAGGTTCGGGCCCTCTTCATGGAGGTAATACCCTACGTCCTGCTTGATTGTTCTTGATAATATGAGTAGTACAAGAGTTGATCTACCACGAGATCGGAGAGGCTAAACCCTAGAAGCTAGCCTATGGTATGATTGTTGTTGTGTATATGTTGTCCTACGGACTAAAACCATCCGGTTTATATAGACACCAGAGGGGGCTAGGGTTACACAAGGTCAGTTACAAAGGAGGAGATATACATATCCGTATTGCCTAGCTTGCCTTCCACGCCAAGTAGAGTCCCATCCGGACATGGGACGAAGTCTTCAATCTCGTATCTTCATAGTCCAACAGTCCGGCCAAAGGATATAGTCCGGCTGTCCGGAGACCCCCTAATCCAGGACTCCCACACCAACGGTTCCCTCGGCGACCACGGGTCCTCTGCCGGGGGAAGGGTTGTCGAAGCCACCCCGGCATAGGGCCTACCTCCGGGTGTCCCCTGGTTTCGCGTGCCTTGGGGAGGGGCCTGGCTCCCGACCCCTCTCCTACAGCCCCCAACGCGATCCTCCTATTGCCAGGGGGCTGTCGAGCTGGGGCCGCCTGCCGCCGCGGTGACCTGCTCCTCCTATGACTCATGGTTAGCGTAAGCTTGCTCCTGAGGGATTAGGGGTACCCTGTAGTGGTCATCGCACACGTGGTCGTGGTGGTTCCCCGGCAGCACCTGGAAGGCTTCGGCTCCTTGCGCTCCTTCTTCCCAATCTTCTCCAGCGAACGAGCCCGGACCGTCCTCCGGTGCGTACTCCTGGTCCGTCATGCGGGGCACGTAGGCCTCCGGGGCTGTTACCCCGAATACCTTGCCGTGGTGCCCCGCACTCCATGCCGCTCGGCCCATCGTGGCGTCCTGGGGGTGATAGGGTGTCATCCCACTCGGGCCATGGAAGGCGACGCTTGTGCCCATGCTTGTTGCGGGCGGTACGAGGGCGATAGAGCCCCCGGCGCCGCCGGCCGTGCCGGCTTTGACGAAGCCCCCTGGCGCACTCGATGGTGTGTGATGGCGGCGTGGCCCACCAAAGACCCCCGTAGCGGCCTGAAGGGGGAGCTGATGGCAGAAGGGCGGGGCTCCCGAGGCCGCCGCGTCCAGCAGCTCGGCGACGCGCTCCAGCAGTGTGTCCCGGCTGCTTTCCATCAGCCGGTACCGCAGCAGCTCCCTTGCCATAGTGAGTGTTGTCCGCATGTTTACTTTCTCCTGTTGTGAGTGCGGCGCCGTCGCTGCGACGTGGCTTGCTGCTTTGGTAGCGGCTCGTACTTGCCGTGGAGTGAGGGTAGCCGACGCCCCGCCGCGTCGCCCGTGCCCCGCAGGATTGGGTGGCGCTCGGGCCGCCTGGAGCGCGGGGTTGAGGTCTTCATAGGCGGGGGGCGCCGACCGGGCTGGCCAGGCTGCCCAGCGGTCGGGATCAGCTCTTGGGTCGTCGGACATCGTGGTCGCGGTGCGTCTGCAAGTCGATTGTCGGAGAAGAAGCTCCGGCTCACCCCTACCTGGCGCGCCAAATGTCGGATGTGGGGTTCCGGAAAACCCTTAAGGTTTGAACACTGGGGTGCGCGCGAAGTCTTTCCCTCCTACCGATCTACGCCCTAGCTCGCTAAGATCTCGCGGACGAACTCGACGAACTCGCAACACGGAAAGACACAAGATTAATACGGGTTCGGGCCACCGTTGTGGTGTAACACCCTACTCCAGTGTGGTGGTGGTGGATTGCCTCTTGGGCTGATGATGAACAGTACAAGGGGGGAGAACAACCTCCTCAGGTTGAGGTGTTCTTGTGCGTGGCTACTTGTGTGGGTGAGAGAGGGATCTAAGATGTCGTCTCCTCGCCCCTCCTTCTTCCTTCTGTTTGCCAATCCCCCTTTTTTCTCTCCCTCTCTCCCCTCTCTATGGTGGTGGCTAGTCCTACTTATAGAGGCCCTGGTCCTCTTCCCAAATGTTGAGTGGGAAAGGAGCCAACAATGGCGGGCAAATTTGAAGGGGGACAGCTAGTACAAGCCATCCTAACAAAAGGTGGTCTCCGCCTGCGAAAGGCTCTGGTGGTGACGCCGTCTTGGGCTCCACGATGACCTCCATCTTCTCGTCCTTCTGTTCTTGGTCTTGTTGCACTGAAATGGCAACCTTTTCCTGAGGCCTTGGTACTCCGTGGTTGCGCTTGCCTCCTTTGCACCAAAGAGGAAACAAGGACGCTGCGCGCGCTAGCGCCTGCCTGGCGCCCGCCTGGTGTCGACCGTCATGGCTCACGTAAGAGAGCCTCGTGAGGTTCGCCTAGCCTTGATATCTCCACTCCTTGTGAGCTTGCCTGACTAGGCCACTCGAGAGGAGGTATCGTGCCATCCGCCTCGTGAGGGTGTTGGGTGCCTTGTTGGTGAAGATGGGTCGTACGACCTGCTGGATCAGCCACGCCGCGGGCCGCAGGCAGGCAAGTCTAGGGACCCCCGTTCCCAGGACGCCAACAATCGTGTGTGATTGTTCATTGGTCCAACATGGTTTATTCCTTGAAACTGTGTGTGTTGCCTGAGGTCATCACCCACGGTATTTTTTCAATAACCGTTTGCAATAGCAAGACCCAATTAGCAGGCTAATTGCCCAATTATTAATAATCCATTTATTAATCTAATTGACATTCATATTAAGCACATACTATATTTCATTTCCATATTAAGGAAGCGAAATTTCATAATTGAAATACATCAGAGTACAACATGATATAGCTTCAGCACTCAGCTACCCCATTACACAACTGCACTGGCACCAAGTTTCACATGCAACATGTAGAACCTTTCGAAATTAGCATCATATGCAAGTAAGGGCTGATTAACCTAAAGAAAAGAGTGCATGCATCAGAAAACACTTTTATTTCATTCTAATTCTTGTATCAATAAGATCATATTGGGATCCATCTACGAAAATCTCTATTGCATCAATAAAACAAACCCCTATATATATATATATCCCTTTTTGGTATAGAAAGTTCCAGCCAATTCCAATAGCTTGTGATAGAGTCAAGGGTGCGATTACCCTGGAATTTCAGCTCACACTTTCGGAAAGCTCGATAGTATCGTATTCCGCTCGTATGCTCTCGTTATGTAATAGAATACCTTTTATTGTTCATCAAGTGAACGTAGCCCTTTCATAGTCTATGCCCCTTTATTCTTAAGTGAGGGAATCCCCTGAAAGCCGGTGATTGAGTGAGTTTTTTCCAGGAAGCTAGTTCTTTAGGGCATAAATGCGCCTCTTATTGGCTGTGAAAAGCATACATTTCCTTTCCCACCTGTTCTCGGTGCCTTCTTTATGCTCTTTCCTAAGGAAGCAAGAGGAAGAGTGAGGGTCGACAGGCAAAGAATGGCTTGAGTGAAAGCTGGAGTGGCACAAGACAGATTGAAGGCAAAGGGAATAGCTCATATGGAAAGAAACATATATAGTCAATGAAATTCTAAAGATAGCCGTAATAAGCGATGTGATAAAAGATTCAGAATGAATGAATAGAATCTAATAACATCAGGTTCCCATGAAAAAATGGGATTGGGGGAGTAGTTCCCCTCTAGCCAATCCTAAAAGTTCTTCTGCCTTCGATCCCGTGGTAAGCCTTTCAAGTTTCCAGCCAGTAGACAAGAAATTCAGTAAGTAATAGAAACGGGATAGCCATCATAAAAGGGAAATCTCAATCAGTACTTCTTTTTTGGAAAGCAAGGTTGAGTTATATGAAACAGAGGCAAGAAGACGAAAAGACGTTCACGTTACCAATTCCGTCTCGTCTGGTCTTTTATTGGTTTTGTTTTTTCTCTCGTGCCCTTCTGGGCGGTACAAAGAACTGATGTAGGGGTTGCCGCTCCTTAGTTCATCTCTCGGTAGAACAAGGCACCTATGTGGTGGGTTCGACTCCCACAGGAGTGTACATTTCCAATCGATTTGGTACTTTTCTTGATTCAGAGTTCTTGTTGTCCATTACGAATTCTTTAGCGATGTAAAGCCATCAAGAAGTAGACCAGCACGGGTTTTTCCTATCTCGGTATTCGTTCTTGAATCAGTGACTGAGAGTAAGGGCTAGTGATCCATCTAATAACTAAAGGTGGGGCATCTTTCTTTTCGTAGTAAACAACTCTATTGAGAATCTAGTTTCTTGATCGAAGTAAAGAAGAATTGTAGTTCCTCTTTAGGCGAGCTACTTCGTTCCTATTCTCCGACTCTGAATAGGAGAAGGTTGTAACGAACCCAAAATACTTCGCTAAGGTTCAACCGTTTTTCTACGGTTTTCTTCTAATTTCTTCTAAGGAATTCTGATCAACAGAAAAAAAATCTAAGCGAAGGCACCTTTCTCTGTATGGAAAAAGGAAGAAGATGTTGCTTCGGCTCCATTTCTAGCTCTGCTTGAGCTGCTTCGTCTGTTTCTCTTGATGTGGGTGTCGGTCTTTTGAGATCTCTTCTCTCACTTTCGGAGCACAGTTGGTCCTCAATTTGAAAACCGACAAAGGTGACTTCTTCCTTATTCACGCCTTGATGCACCTTTTTTCTGTTCAATCTCTCCTGAGAGTAGTGCATCGATACAACAGAGTTCTTATTCTTACCCTTCAAAAGATCGGGAAAGGTCATTCTAGGCACTTTATCAGATGTCTCATTCCATCCTTTACCTTGTGCCATGCATGATTCCTAGATCGATTGAATGATCAATTCGAACTTTAGGAACGTAGTCCCTTTGGCCACATAGGAAAAGGTTCATTGTTTTATTTGAAGTAGTGAAACTAATCAACCAAGCGAAGCAAAAGAGATAAACGTAGTGATTATTATTAAAAGATTGGAATGATATTAAGCATAACAAGATGCTAGCTCACATTGGCATCTTTCAACCTTTCAGATAACTTCTCTCCATACTAACCAAGAAGAGCAGGGTGGTTTTTCTACCATTAGCGAGTAGTTCCCTCTCCATTTTGCAATACAAATATAAGATCACTATTATTACGAGTGGTGAAAACGAAAGCAATAGTCGCGTACTGGAATCCCAGTAAAGATGAGTGATTTTCATCAAAAAGAACAAAAGCTAGAGGAATGTGATCCAGGAAAAAACGGAAACATTGCACTTTTTTCGTTTGCAAGTAGTTAAAGAGGGAATCCACTACCAAAAGAGAAAGAGTTCAGCTGCCCCGATTTCTCGAAGGGTAAGAAGAAAATAAGAAGTCTCTTGAGCAGTGAGGAGCACAACGATTTGTGCTCTGAGCGATAGAAGTCAAAGGTGCTACTAAAAGGGGGCAATGAGATAATAGCTTGAAACAATAGGAGAGAAGTGGTAGCTTCATGTCGGGGCAAATTGAAACATCTTAGCCGTAAAAAACCCTTCCCTTTTCAAGTCCTTGCTATCCCTCTCGCTCTACCCAACTATCTATAATGGGGCAGAGAAGGATAAGCAAAGTAGGTGCACAAATATTTATTAATTAAGAGTTTTCGAGACTTCATTCTCTTTTTAGTTTTGACTCTGGGTCCGGTACAGGTTGACGCAGAGGATAGGGATGGGAAAATAAGCCCTAGCTTTGGGAAGGACCGGATCATAACATGAATTTCAGGTCATACTTAGTAGATGGAGATCTAGGTACTCTTTCTTCCCCAGATGGGGAATGGGCCAAGCCGATCCGTTGTTGGCTCTGAAAGTGCATTTCCTAGTTCGAAAGAAGCTGAATCCGGGTGCAAATGGGATTCAAAATGATTCTTATGTTTCGTAGCATGCTGCGCAGACTCACTTGGTAAATAGCCTTCCCTAAAAGAGGCAAGGTGCTCACACATGAAATTCCCATTTGAAGGATATCCTATTTGACTTTTATGCCATACTTGGGCAAAGCCATTGAGACTATATCCATCACCAGGAAGAAGAGAAGTGAAGCCATAATTTCTTTAGGATAAGCCTGAGATATCTAGTACAGTAACAGTGGTCGAATTGCTGCATAGCCCCCCTAATACGAATTTGGAAAATCCTCGTTCCAAAGTTAGCGCACCATTGATGTAAGTAAATATTAGTAGGCACACAGGCATCCCGTTGTAAGGAAGGAAAGAGCAAGAGCTAGGGCTAAGCGCTCGAGTTACGGTTGTTGACTCGGAATTGTAAGCCGAAGAAGCACTCTTGTGACCTGGCCGTATGAATGGTTTCTTTCTCCATACCAGAGCTAAATAATTAGGCATAAAAATTCAAGGAAGGTTTGCCTTCACTTCAACCTTAACCATTGACGGAAGATTCATACCTATGAATATTCCCCTCCTCATTTGCTGAAAGCACTTCCTATAGCGAACCAGGCAAGGAACATACCGAGTAGGCTAGTACCAATTTCTCCACATCAATAGCAAAATAGGCATATGAATATTAAGTAGGAAATTCCTTCATCTCAGATGAGGTAGGTAATCTACCATAATATATTTCCATTTCCAGGTAAGATGAGCGGAGACGAGTTTATCAGCACTGATACCCCACGCATCGTGGCCGGTTCCCTCGGGGGTAGAAACTTAGCTTGGAGAAAGATCCCATTGATCTTTGGGCTGGCCCTTGCCTATTCAAAGTATGGTGTCTCATAAATGCTTTGTTAATGCCTCTTATTTGTAGGACCGGTCCAAAGCGCGGCTGAGTTGACGTTGATAGACTTGTGCGTGCTCCGCCGCTCGTAACCTTTTTTTTCTCCCATCGATCGAATCGACGAGGTCAAGTTTCGAGAGTATAGCCTCTCTGTTGGTGTCAAAACCGGCGGATCTCGGGTAGGGGGTCCCGAACTGTGCATCTAGGCGGATGGTAACAGGAGGCAGGGGACACGATGTTTTACCCAGGTTCGGGCCCTCTTGATGGAGGTAAAACCCTACGTCCTGCTTGTTTATTCTTGATAGTATGAGTAGTACAAGAGTTGATCTACCACGAGATCGGAGAGGCTAAACCCTAGAAGCTAGCCTATGATATGATTGTATGTTGTCCTACAGACTAAAACCCTCCGGTTTATATAGACACCGAAGGGGGCTAGGGTTACACAAGGTCGGTTACAAAGGAGGAGATATACATATCTGTATTGCCTAGCTTGCCTTCCACGCCAAGTAGAGTCCCATCCAGACACGGGATGAAGTCTTCAATCTTGTATCTTCATAGTCCAATAGTCCGGACAAAGGATATAGTCCGGCTGTCTAGAGACCCCCTAATCCAGGACTCCCTCAGTAGCCCTTGAACCAGGCTTCAATGATGATGAGTCTGGCTCACAGTTATTGTCTTCGGCATTGCAAGGAGGGTTCCTCCTTCGAATACACCACAGAAGAGTTTGAATACAAAGATATTGCTCGACCCTGCAAAATAAGTCCCACATACCACCGTAGAGAGAATAATATTTCCACAAATCTAATCTGGTGACATGTTTTGGCAACATGACATCATGCCATGGCCCGGTAATTATTCGAACCATTTTTCTTTAACCAGCCCTGCACATAACGCGAGGCGGTTTCTTGACATGTCTTGTCAAAGCAGAGATCGTGTCCCCCTTATTATGGGATTCTCATCAATACGGGCATGGGTAACCCAACCGCGCCAACAATTACAGCGCTTGGGGGATAAGAAAGTTTTACCAGGCTAGTGGGGGCGCATAGTTTCGTCCGCCCTTATAAAGGGATAAGGTTTAACCTTCTTCGACCCAGGCCTTCTTCCTCCTTGCTCATCCATTCTCGTCCACTTGAGCTCCAGCGCCCAAGTCCACATCCTTCTCCTCAACCTTCTCCAAACATGTCCGGAGCGGGAGGCAAGTGGATGGTCTCCTCCGTCATGGATAGAAACATCAAAAAACTACGTGGAGCCGGATACTTAGCCACGGATATCGCGCATTATCTGCCAGCTGCGGGGCAGATAGTCCGTACCCCGGAACCTCACGAGAGGGTGGTTTTCCTCCATCACTTCCTCTAAGGACTGGGGTTTCATGATCTGGCCCCGAATTTCATCCTCAACATATCGGCGTTCATCGTCGTGTGCGAGGCTTTCCGCCGCATCCGGCCCCACTTCGGTCTGTGGCTGAAGACCTTCAATATCAAGCCGAAGGTGGTGGGCGGCCAACAAGCGGAATGCGGCGGAGCCATGGTGGGCAAGATGCCCAATGTTATATGGCTCGAGGGCTCCTTCGTGGAGACCATAAAGGGGTGGCAATCGGGATGGTTCTACATCACCGAGCCGTGCGACACCAACTGGGTGGCGACCCCCGAGTTTCGATCCGGAATCCCCACGCGGCTCACTTCCTGGAAGGAGAAGGGCATGTCCTGGGTTCATCAGTGGAGCTGCACGAACTCCAGAAGTGTATCCGGAACATGATAAGCAAAAAACTCAAGCTTGTCAACATAGTCCAAGTCATACTCTTCCGCCGGATCCTCCCGTGTCAACAACGGGATTTCAATTTATGGGAGTTCGACCCGACCCAGCACCAGACTCTACACGAGCTCTTTGACACGACGCACAAGGACGTCTGGAAGGTGCTGTTCAAGAGCGCCGAGGTCCCTCCCTCTCTTACCGAGGACCGTGGGCTAAGCACGAAGCGCCTTGCGAATTCGGTAAGTTCTGTACATCTGGTAGGGTATTTATTTCCCATAGTTTGACCATGTGCGGGGTCTGAGCTCCCATGCCTTTGACAGGACTGGGTGAAGACGTCGGGGCAGATTAACTGTCCGGCCCCTCTGCCCGAAGATAATGCGGACGCTCTCTTGACGGAGATGCTGACTCCGACTCCTTACAAGGTGCCGGAGAAGACCAAGAAGAAGGCCAAGGGAACCCGAAAGAGTTCCCGACGCCAGGTGGTATCGGACTCATCGTCCGATGACTCTGTGATGCACTCCTCCCACGAAGACGAGGAGGAAGATGAAGATGCTCCCCCTCCAGCTGGGGGAGACAAGAAAAGGAAGGCCGCCCCAACCGGGGGGCCCGAAGGGTCCAAGAAGGGAAGGACTCTCCTTCCGGACTGCTCCACCACCGCCGCCGAAGGCAAAGACGAGTGGCTGCTCAAGGCCAAGCCCCTGGTGAAGTCTTAAGTATTCGGATACGAGAGTAACTCATAGCATACCTTTGTCGCACTGCTTCTCCTAACGCCGAATATGATTATGCAGACCGCCCCAAGCCCGTATCGACGTATCCTCGTCGGACGACTCCTTGGACTCGTCGGATATTGATAGCGATCCACTTCCGACCGCCTCCTCCCCTTGCCCTATGGACAATGCCGAGGTATTGTCTTAGGAGGCACCGGGTCAAGGGGAGACAATCCCGGAGGAGCCTCAAGGCGACCTTCCGGACTCCGGGAGCAAAGGGAGTAAGGCTCCCGAGGGCTCCGAGTTCGGCCCTCAGCCGAACACCGCGCCGGAACCTCCAGTGGTTCCGGACTCGGGCAGGCGGCCTCCTTCCAAAAGGGGCAAGACGCCCGTGCCGGTGACCTCTGTCCATCCAGAGGCACTGGACAACCTGCTGGGAGCGCTTCGCGGTGCTTCCATCTACGAAGAGCACCGCACTATTATGAGTGCGGTGATCAAGAAGGTTCAGTCCACCAAGAGCGGACTGACTGAAGCCTGTGCCAGCCTTCTAACAGGCTTTGAGGTAAGTATTTAAAATATAGGAAAAATATTACCGCATAGACAGTAGCCCCTGATGCTCTGTTTGGTGTTCACAAAGAAAAGCCGAATAGAGGATCAAATAATATCTGTAGGAGTCTAATACTAGTATGTCTGTATGCGTATGCAGGCTTCACTGCTGACCTCTGTCGCACTGACTGCGGAGGTCGTTGCATTGAAGCAGGACCTCGAGGGGTCCGAGAAAGAGCTCGGCCTTGCCAAGAGGTAGCTCGAGGAGAACAAAGGTAAGTGATACCTTGTCTATATATAAAATAAAATGTGGTTGCGAAATGACAGGATCATCATAAATGTGCCAGGGGCCACGACCGAGGTGGTGGCCCTGAAGCAAGCGCTGTCCGAGGCCGAAAACAAAGCGGCCCTGGAGCGCACCGAGTGGGAAAAACAAGAGGCACGGGTGGGCAAGGTGCAGCAAGAGCTCCAGGCTCTCGTGACTAAGCACGAGGCTTTGGAGCTTGACTCGAAGACTCGAGAGTCCGAGCTTGCCGCGGCCCTCGAGAGCACAAAGCATGCCAAGGCCGAAGCCCAAAAGGCCCTCCAGGAGATTGAGGCGATGGGGAAGATAGCGGCGGGTAAGGCATTCAATATGCAAAGCAAGCATGCGAAAGTAAATTACTTTTTACTTACCTGAGTCCGGAGCTCTCCAGGAGCATCCGCAGATTTGCCCCGCAGCGTGTCGGATGCCGCGAAGTTTTACCAGGCCAAGGAGGGAGGCTCGACGGAGAAGTTGTTCTGGTCTCAGTATAGTGGGACCGAACACCCGGTGCCTATGAGCGACCAGCTGAAGCAACTGGTCGAGCTGCACAAGGCGTCCGAACAGGCCATGAAGGGCTTCATAGTCTGGATGTGGCCTGGCGACTCCCTCCCCAACAGCTACTTCGGCCTGGTGCAGCGACTTGCAGATGCCTGCCCACGACTAGAAGTCATCAAGCGGTCCGTCTGTATCAAAGGTGCCCGTCGGGCTTTTGCCCGTGCTAAGGTGCACTGGGCCAAGATGGACGCCGTGAAGCTGGTGAAGGAGGGGCCGCCGCAGGGAAAGGTGCATCGCCACCCCGAGATGTATTACGAGGGTGTCCTGAAGGGTGCCCGTCTTGTGGCGGACGAGTGCGTGAAGGATGTAATTTTTGAATAAACTTTCTCATGTGATCCTGTATTATGAAAACTTGTTCATATGCGCTATGCAACACTTGTTTGAATTTAAAATATTACCTTCTGTGCGGCTATTTATCAAATCTGAGAGATGGCTAGTCGTCGGCTTCTGCCCCCATGCCACGAGTGCTGGGGTGTTCGGGATAAACCTGAGCGCTCTTTTTCCCATTGTTGGGTCCTTCGAGGGAGGTGCTCAGCACGACGAACAAGGCAATCAGACTATAATGCGTTATCACTCACACTTAGCCATATAATTCTATAATTTTAAATTTTGGCGAAGCCCCTAGTGTTCGGAAGGCCGAATTTGGGGCGCCATACACGCCTTAAGCCGGACAAAGCCGACTCCTCGCTCTAAGCGGCATAAGTCTTTAGGGACTCGAGACCTCTCGAACAGCGACCAGTCTCTCGCCTTATCATGACAGTCAGTTTTAGCTTTCTCTACTGAGGTGCTTAGCCCAGCTGAACCGGGGCACAATCGCAGTAGTTCTCCTAGTGCTACCTTAGCCGATATAGCAGAACGTAAGGTACCAAAACATGGGAGCCGGGCAAACCCAACTATTGACCCAAGACATGATTCGGAGCTGATGCATATAATGCTATAAGTTCGGGGTGCCGCACTGTTGAAAGTGTTCAGACTTCTCACGCCGAATTATGGGGTACGCTTAAGCCCCTGGCGTAGTGGCCGTACCAAAGTGTACGGGTGCTGAATGTCATGGATGAACATATATATATATAATAAAAAAGAATGGAGAATGCGATAATAGTCTAGTGATATGCATTGTTTATTCAAAAAGGTGCGTCGAAGCAGAATGATACAATTAGTGCGATAAGCAAAAAGTAGGACTATTTGACATGTCCCCTCCAAGGGCAAGCCGAGGAATGGTATTGAAAGCAGGTATTTCGCTCGTTATCAGAGACCACCTAGGAATTCCATGATGCGACGTAGCTTTTTTCCTCCTTGGTTGTTGTATCGTGTGTCCGGCAAATGTACTGCCGGACGGGGTTTCCAGAGAGTAAAGTCCTGAAAGAGAAGAAAAATAATAAGGCGGGAAGCCCCTAGTGCGGTTGAGCCGCGTCTTGGGGCGTGCCGTAGTCGTGCCCCCCTCCCCACCTGTGCCCATGGTATTTTCAATGTGTAATTATGTACGCGTGGCACGGATTTTGCGGTGTGGCTGGGACTGGGGTGGGGGCCGCATTGCTATGCGAGCTCGGAACGTGCCAGGCGGTCTTGTTGCCGATTACTCCGGGCGCGCTTGAAGGTGTTCGGGTCTTTAATCGCTGAACTGGTGGATTGCCCTAATAGGCTGCTTTGTGCTTCTGCTGCGAGGGCCGCAGTGTGCTCCTCCGTGCGGAGAGAGCGTTCTGTGTTTCCATTGACTGTGATGACCCCCCGAGGTCCTGGCATCTTGAGCTTGAGATATGCATAGTGTGGTACCGCATTGAATCTGGCAAATGCGGTTCGCCCGAGCAGTGCATGCTAGCCACTGCGGAACGGGACTATATCGAAGATTAACTCCTCGCTTCGGAAGTTATCCAGGGATCCGAAGACCACTTCCAGTGTGACTGAGCCTGTGCAATGAGCCTCTACACTTGGTATGACACCTTTAAAGGTTGTTTTTGTGGGTTTGTTCCTTGAGGGGTCTATGCCCATTTTGCGCACTGTGTCCTGATAAAGCAGGTTCAGGCTGCTGCCGCCATCCATAAGGACTCGAGTGAGGTGAAATCCGTCAATGATTGGGTCTAAGACCAGTGCGGCGAATCCGCCATGACGGATACTAGTGGGGTGGTCCCTGTGATCGAAGGTGATCAGACAGGAGGACCATGGGTTGAACTTTGGGGCGACTGGCTCCAACGCATATACGTCCCTTAGCGCACGCTTCCGCTCCCTCTTGGGGATGTGGGTTGCGTATATCATGTTCACCGTCCGCACTTGTGGGGGGAACCTCTTCTGTCCTCTGGTGTTCGGCTGCCGGGGCTCCTCCTCGTCATCGCTATGTGACCCCTTATCTTTGTTTTCGGCATTTAACTTGCCGGCCTGCTTGAACACCCAACAATCCCTGTTGGTGTGATTGGTTGGCTTGTCGGGGGTGCCGTGTATTTGACACGAGTGATCGAGTATACGGTCCAAACTGATGGGCCCGGAGTGCTTCTTTTGAACGGCTTTTTCCGCTGACCGGGTTTAGAGCCTTTGAATCCGGCATTGACTGTCGTATCCTCGGTATTGTCGTTGTTGATGCGGCCCTTGTGTTTGTTGCGATGTGACCTGCCATTGCCATCCTTGGTATCCGAAGTACCATGGTTCTTTGATACATTGTTGTTGCGAGCCAGCCAGCTGTCTTCTCCCGCGCAAAAGCGGGTCATGAGTGTCGTGAGGGCTGCCATAGATTTCGGCTTTTCCTGGCCAAGGTGCCGGGCGAGCCACTCGTCACGGATGTTGTGCTTGAAAGCTGCTAGGGCCTCTGCATCCGGACAGTCGACGATTTGATTTTTCTTTGTCAGGAACCGTGTCCAGAATTGTTTGGTCGATTCCTCTGGCTGCTGAATTATGTGGCTCAAGTCATCGGCATCTGGTGGTCGCACATAAGTGCCCTGGAAGTTGTCGAGGAATGCGGCTTCCAGATCTTCCCAATAGCCAATGGATTCTGCTGGCAGGTTATTGAGCCAATGCCGAGCTGGTCCTTTGAGTTTGAGTGGGAGGTATTTGATGGCGTGTAGATTGTCACCGGGGGCCATGTGGATGTGCAGGAGGAAGTCCTCGATCCATACCGCAGGATCTGTTGTGTCGTCGTATGATTTAATGTTTACGGGTTTGAAACCCTCTGGGATCTGGTGATCATTACTTCGTCTGTGAAGCATAGGGGGTGTGCGGCGCCTCTGTACTGGGCTATATCGCGACGCAGCTCAAATGAGTCTTGTCCGCTATGTTCAGCCCGGCCGGATTTACTTTTACCGTATCCGGCGTGACGGTTATCGTCTCGCATAGTGGCGCGCCCTCTTGATCCGTAGATCGATCTTGTGTGTTTTGCTTTATCCTCCAATACGTCTCGCATGTCTGGCATATTTCCCCATTCCCTGACATTTTTATTTGAGTGGCGTCGGGGTGCGGGCTGAGCTTTTGGCTGAAGCTCCTTTTTGTCGCAGCCACGAGGTGGCCGATCAGCCGCGTCATACGCTGGAGATGTAGGTTCTGGTGCTTCCTCCTCCAATCGGGGTAGCAACCTACACTTTGGGTAACTCTTGGAGGGGCGTTCGAGTTAATATTCCTCGGCCGCAAGGACTTCAGTCCATCTGTCAGCTAGCAAATCTTGATCAGCTTGAAGCTGTTGTTGCTTTTTATTAAGGCTATTTGTCGTGGCTGTAAGCCGGCGCTTGAAGCGCTCTTGTTCGACGGGATCCTCTGGCACGACGAATTCGTCATCGTCGAGGCTTGCCTCGTCTTTGGAGGGAGGCATGTAATTATCATCCTCCGCCTCTCCATCTGCCGCTCTCTCGGGAGGGCTGGCTTCTCCATCCTCCTGCTCTAAATCTTGCTGGAGGGGATTGTTGTTGTCTTCGGCACTGTCCGGAGTGCTATTATCTCCGGTGCCGGTATCACCGCTTTTGCCTTGGCGAGACTTAGAGCGGCGCCGCTGACGTCGGCGCTTGGGTTGCTTCTTGGATGGGTCATCCTCCGTTGTCCCGTCGCCATTTCCTTCTTTGGGTGTGTCCGCCATATATATGTCATATGACGAGGTGGCTGTCTAGTGCCCTATGGGCAGTGGTTCTTGTTCGCCTCCTGCATCGTCGTCCATGCCATCGATGTCTTTGGAGTCGAAGTCAAGCATGTCGGTCAAATCGTCGACAGTGGCTACTAAGTGGGTGGTGGGTGGGCGGCGAATTTCTTCGTCATCCGCATCCCAATCCTGCCGGACATAGTTCGGCCAGGACTCTCCTGAAAAGGAGAGAGACCTTAATGAGTTCAGTATGTCGCTGAAGGGCGAGTGCTGAAAGATATCTGCGGAGGTAAACTCCATGATCGGCGCCCAGTTGGATTCAATAGGCACGGGCGCAGGCGGTTCGGAGTCCATGGCCGGGGAAGGATCCGGCAGTTTGGCATCACAGCTCTCGCGAAGGGTAAGGTCGATACTTGGCTCGATCGCCGCTGAGGATACGGCCTCCGTGGCAAGGTCTATCCTCCTGCCAATGGATGGCGCAATTGGCTCCGAATTGAGGGTCGGGGCGGTTGCCGGTGCGATCTCCTGAACACTGTCCGATGGTAGAGCTAAATGATGCTCATCGAGACCGTGTGGCGCACTCGGCAGGGGCTCGAATCCGTCGAAGATCAAGTCTCCGCGGATGTCGGCCATGTAGTTTAAGCTTCCAAACCTGACCTGGTGGCCAGGGGCGTAACTCCCGATCTGCTCCAGATGGCCAAGCGAGTTGGCCCGCAGTGCGAAGCCGTCGAATACAAAGATCTGTCCGGGGAGAAAAGTCTCACCCTGGACTGAATCGCTATCGATGATCGGAGGAGCCATCAAGCCTAACAGTGATGACACAGAGGAACTCTCAATGAAAGCACCAATGTCGGTGTCAAAACCGGCGGATCTCGGGTAGGGGGTCCCGAACTGTGCGTCTAGGAAGATGGTAACAGGAGGCAGGGGACACGATGTTTTACCCAGGTTCGGGCCATCTTGATGGAGGTAAAACCCTACGTCCTGCTTGTTTATTCTTGATAGTATGAGTAGTACAAGAGTTGATCTACCACGAGATCGGAGAGGCTAAACCCTAGAAGCTAGCCTATGATATGATTGTATGTTGTCCTACGGACTAAAACCCTCCGGTTTATAAAGACACCAGAGGGGGCTAGGGTTACACAAGGTGGGTTACAAAGGAGGAGATATACATATCTGTATTTCCTAGCTTGCCTTCCATGCCAAATAGAGTCCCATCCGGACACGGGATGAAGTCTTCAATCTTGTATCTTCATAGTCCAATAGTCCGGACAAAGGATATAGTCCGGCTGTCCAGAGACCCCCTAATCCAGGACTCCCTCACTCTCCTTCTGATTATCAGTCATATCATCGTCGATCAGAACGCGCAGGGAAGGAATCATCGAGTTCACTGGGAAGAATGGCGTCCATGCCAACGACTAAGGAGAAGAGGACCAATGCTATACAGATTGACGTCCGATAACCCAGAGAGCCTCAAGAAGGCGATCTGGCCAGTCTCCTCCAACTCAAAAGTGTTTGTAGCTATGGTATGGGTCTGGTCTGAAGACCAATGGGTCAAAAAAGGGATATCCTCTTCTTTGGCTACACCAACTAATGTAGTAGATTGTGTTCCCGGAGGACACTTTCTCCATTTCGTCGGTACTGGTAACAACGGATCTTGACCTCATTTCTTTTTCTTGTTATTTGACTTCTTGGAATGGAATTCTTCTCATGATAGTCACACCAGCAAAGGAGAAGAGGATGTGTCCCGAGGGAACTCTTTTTCTTCTATTCTAAGTATTGATTGCACGAGCAGCATAACAGCATAACAGTTTTGTGTATATAGACGGATGCATCTCATCTGGAAAATTGCTAAAGCGGAAGGCTAATATTGATCCTTCATTCATGTTGAAGGTCTTTGCAACTTTAGTCCAGTGCATGTGGATGATTGACCATCCGTCCTCCGTCCTCTTCAGAAACACTTCAATATTGTACTGTGGGTGTTGTATGAAAACCTTCCTCGCCTGCTGACAATAGAGTTGGTTTGAGAGGTAATCATCAGTGAACTGCTTTGGAAAGGCCTGAAAACAAGGATGTGCATAAATATCTTCTCTATATTGGAAATGGGGCAAAGGAATAAAAAAAGGCAAGGTATAATAGTTTGTACCATCTTGTAGTGAACTGATGTCTTCTTCATTGTGCAGACAAAGATCTTGTTGTTTTTTATTGCTAATTTCATTATCCTAACAATCTTTCTGAGTTTCTTGACTTGATTGATATTCATGGACAACTCATTTCCCCATATGCAAAAAGGGTCGAACAGTGGGTCAAAACCTCTGACAGCAGGACCTACATGTGTAAGACCAAATTGTTAAAAACCTAAATATTAGAATGGTTCGTGCAATTGCAAAATAATGTGCTATTAGACAACGGACCATGCGCGTGCAGTTAACAAAACACCACAACAAATGAACCAAATGTTAACTGAGCACCATATTGCGCAATATAACATACTCCTAATAGAAGATCAGACAGTTAACCAAACCAAGCATGCTTAACAACTTGGAAATATAGCAATTGTATTTGTTTCTCATGTATTTAGTACAGCCAAATTCAATTTACTTTTCACATGGTATACAATAACAGAATGCACTCACAACAATTCAACATCGCATTGCAGAATTGAACCAAACAGTTAACTAAACACCACAAGAAATGAACCAAACGTTAACTGAGCACCACATTGCACAATATAACATACTCTTAACAGAAGATCGGACAGTTAACCAAACCAAGCATGCTAGACAACTTGGAAAATTGCACCCTAAAGAATTGAACATCACATTTGCAGAATTGAACTAAACAGTTAACTGAACACCACATTGCACAACATATAGAACATATACTCTAGAGCAGAAGATTGCATGGTAAAAGTAGATAGCACAATTCACTAGAATTTGTTAAGGAAAGGCAGTAGCTAGCAAACTGAACATGGGTCCTTATAGTGAGCTAATAAGACAAGCTACTCCTCATTGTCGGAGATATCAATGACGATTGGCTCCTTGGACATGGAAGAGGGCGAGGCCTCCGCTTCGTGGGTGCCCATGTCGTAGTGGTGAGTTACCTGAGCCGCTCCAGGCACCGACCTGCTGGCTCTCGAAATGAGGTAAGAACGTGCACGCTGAGAAAACACCTCGTAGTCTTCGTTGAAGGCACCGACAGTGGCCTCGAGAAAACACCACGAACTGTCGTTGAAAGCAGCCAACCGCGTCGCGGCGTTAGCGCGCGAGGCGTCGATAGTGGCCTCGACGGCGAGGTGCTTCTCCGCTGCCAAATGCTCCTTGGGATCCTGGCTATACTGTGTGCACCATGGCTTAGGGAGGTGCTTATTTGGTGGAGGGGTCGGTGATTTGGGTGGAAGGTGTCGCGCTCATGCCGGCGGTCGGGGCATGTGGGATGTGGAAGGAGGAGGAGGATGGGGGTCGGGTGTGGATTACCTACCTGGATAGGCGAGGCCGAGCAGCGTGAAGGAGGGTCACCGGCGAGGAGGCGGCGCTGCAAGCAAGGAGTGAAGGTTTCAACTTGGAAAGGAAGGCGGAAACAGGGGAAATGTGGCTTTTGGTAAGGGGGGTGGGCGGGGAGGTAGATATTTCCGCGGAAGCCAAAAATTTGGAATCACTTGAGCGAAAAAAGTGGTGGGCAAAGTGTCATCAGACACAGTCCCTTATTCAGAATTGCGTACGATATGTGAACATCGCAAATGATTCAGATAGTTTAACCCATGTGTGTTGAGTTTGAACGTCAAAAATTTTGTTTCGAAATTTCCTGGTTACAGTGGTCATCCACGTCATTGCATAATTTGGGTACACAAAGGAGACTACAGCACACCCACACTTCTTAATCGAGCAAGTTTAGCAATTAAACAAAGCTAGCTGACCTAAACATTACTCTAACAAATTAAAGACCGTTGCTCTTAATTAAACAAAACAAAGAGTACTACTATGGCTGGTGCTCATTGATCTTTGCCGCCTCCATGTCCAGCTCGCGCCCGATGATCACCTGGGGAAGGGGCTCCATGGCATCTATCGCACCATACTCGTCAAGCATCTCGCCATCCGCGTCCGCCATCTCTTTGGAAAAGGCCGCCACGAGCTGGGCATGGGCGGCCGTGATCTGGGCCTGGACGGGCTTCGTTGTCGCAAGGTATGCGACGGAGGAACGGACGGCTACTCGAACACTCTCGGCGATTGGCAGCTCTTCGACCATGGGTTGCCGACCATTGTCGGAGAAGCTTCGTTTGATTTGTGCGGTGACCGCCAGGAGCTGGGCATGGGCGGCCTCGACATGGACGTGGGCGGCCTCCATCAGGGCTAATGCTGCTTCTACGGAACGGACAGCTGTTGTGCTGCTCTCGTCAGTTGCTATCCCTGAGGCAGATGTTGTTGCTGCCACCTGAGAAGCAAGAGCGACCGTTTGGGCTGCCTTTGCCGCCCGGTCACAGATTGCGGCCGCGCTCATGCACCTTGTTAGCACGTGCAGTGCGGCTGAGGCCGCGCTCTCGCCGGAGTGGGCCACCGAAGTTGCCCTCACGACACGGGTCCACGTTCCCATCTTTCACCGGCGATGATTGAATAGTGAAATGATATCTGGGGAGCGAGCTAGTGTGCTTGAGACGCCGGCTGTGGACTGTAGCCGACGCACCTTCTCGCCTAAGCCATAGGCGTACTATACACCAACGGTGCTCCAGGATATTTTGTGATGCATCTCACACGGTTGGTGATAATAAACTATGTGCGATCTACTTGATTTTTCATATTGATTTGAATTACATAATGTGGTCACAGCGGCAATGGACGCTGTTTGAATTGCTAGACCTTTTATCTGCAGTGAACATGCACTATATGTGTGTCAAAAAAGAATTGGAATTAACTGAGTTTTCAATGCATTTATGCGCATAATTCAAATTTGAACTACATGCACAGCTCTAATGCATATAAATTGGTTGAACATTCAAATTTGTGTCCTTGGTTGCATGCTTAGGTCCCATGCAAGAAATGGGGATGAATGTCAAACACCCTGCCACGGTTACTCAGCCGCAAATGTTGAGATACCTGGTTTTTAAATTCTAGTAAATCCAAAGCTCGTCTGAAATTCATGAAACTTGGCATGCTATCATGGAGCGGCATCAGCATGTCGTGGTAATTTTTTTTGTCCCATTTGGGGCAGGTTTGGGGGTATGCTTCTCACAAACCAGAGCTTCTCAAAACAAGCCTGATGGTTTTGGTAGGGAACGTCCCACCTTTGGGGACGAAATGATATCCATTGCCTCTTATTGCTTTCAAATTTTTCTTGTGTCAACATAGAACAACAGGAGTGTTGTGTCAATTTTTGGGATTTTTCAGGGTTCGTTTGGACATTTTTATGCATTAACTGAGTTTTCAATGCATTTATGTGCATAATTCAAATTTGAACTACATGCACATGCTCTAATGCATATGAATTGGTTGGAAATTCAAATCTGTGTCTTGGTTGCATGCTTACGTCCCATGCAAGAAATGGGAATGAATTTCAAACACCCTGCCATGGTTACTCAGCCGCAAACGTTGAGATACCTGGATTTTAAATTCTAGTAAATCCAAAGCTCGTCTGAAATTCATGAAACTTGGCATGCTATCATGAAGCGGCATCAAAATGTCGTGGTAAATTTGTTATCCCATTTGGGGTAGGTTTGGGATATGCCTCTCACAACCAGTGCTTCTCACAACAAGCATGATGGTTTCGGTAGGGAACGTCCCACCTTTGGGGACGAAACGATATCACTTGCCTCTTATTGCTTTCAAAATTTTCTTGTGTCAACATAGAACAACATTAGTGTTGTGTCATTTTTTGGGATTTTCGGGGTTTGTTTGGACATTTTTATGCATTAACTGAGTTTTCAATGCATTTATGTGCTTAATTCAAATTTGAACTACATGCACATGCTCTAACGCATATAAATTGGTTGAAAATTCAAATATGTGCCCTTGGTTGCATGCTTAGGTCCCATGCAAGAAATTGGAATGAATGTCAAACACCCTGCCACGGTCAGTCGACCGCAAACATTGAGATACCTGGTTTTTAAATTCTAGTAAATCCAAAGCTCGTCCGAAATTCATGAAACTTGGCATGCTATCATGGAGCGGCATCAACATGCCGTGGTGAATTTTTTGTCCCATTTGGGGCAGGTTTGGGGATATGCTTCTCACCAAGCAGAGCTTCTCACAACAAGCGTGATGGTTTTGGTAGGGAACGTCCCACCTTTGGGGACGAAACGATATCAATTGCCTCTTGTTTCTTTCAAAAAAATTCTCGTGTCAACATAGAACAACAGGAGTGTTGTGTAAATTTTTGGGGGTTTTCGGGGTTTGTTTGGACATTTTTATGCATTAACTGACTTTTCAATGCATTTATGTGCATAATTCAAATTTGAACTACATGCACATCCTCTAATGCATATAAATTGGTTGAAAATTCAAATATGTGTCCTTGGTTGCAAGCTTAGGTCCCATGGAAGAAATGGGAATGAATATCAAACACCCTGCCACGGTAACTCGGCCGCAAACATTGAGATACATTGTTTTTAAATTATAGTAAATCCAAAGCTCGTCTTAAATTCATGAAACTTGGCATGCTATCATGGAGCGACATCAACATGCCGTGGTAAATTTTTTGTCCCATTTAGGGCAGGTTTGGGGATATGCTTCTCACAAACCAGAGCTTCTCACAACAAGCCTGATGGTTTTGGTAGGGAACGTCCCACCTTTGGAGACGAAACGATATCCATTGCCTCTTATTGCTTTAAAAAAATTTCTTGTGTCAACATAGAACAACAGGAGTGTTGTGTCAATTTTTGAGATTTTTCGGGGTTCGTTTGGATATTTTTATGCATTAACTGAGGTTTCAATGCATTTATGTGCATAATTCAAATTTGAACTACATGCCCATGCTCTAATGCATATAAATTGGTTGAAAATTCAAATTTATGTCCTTGGATGCATGCTTAGGTCCCATGTAAGAAATGGGAATGACTGTCAAACACCCTGCCACGGTTACACGGCCAAAAACATTGATATACCTGGTTTTTAAATTCTAGTAAATCCAAAGCTCGTCCGAAATTCCTGAAACTTAGCATGCTATCATGGAGCGGCATCAACATGCCGTGGTAAATTTTTTGTCCCATTTGGGGCAGGTTTGGGGATATGCTTCTCACAAACCAGAGCTTCTCACACCAAGCATGATGGTTTCGGTAGGGAACGTCCCACCTTTAGGAACAAAACGATATCCATTGCCTCTTATTGCTTTCAAAACTTTTCTCGTGTCAACATAGAACAACAGGAGTGTTGTGTCAATTTTTGGGATTTTTCAAGGTTCGTTTGTACATTTTTATGCATTAATTGAGTTTCAATGCATTTATGTGCTTAATTCAAATTTGAACTACGTGCACATGCTCTAATGCATATAAATTGGTTGAAAACTCAAATATGTGTCCTTGGGTGCATGCTTCGGTCCCATGCAAGAAATGGGAATGAATGTCAAACACCATGCCACGGTTACTCGACCACAAACATTGAGATACCTGGTTTTAAAATTCTAGTAAATCCAAAGCTCGTCCGAAATTGATGAAACTTGGCATGCTATCATGGAGCGGCACCAACATGCCGTGGTAAATTTGTTGTCCCATTTGGGGCAGGTTTGGGGATATGCTTCTCACAAACCAGAGCTTCTCACAACAAGCGTGATGGTTTCGGTAGGGAACGTCCCACCTTTGGGGACAAAACGATATCCATTGCCTCTTATTTCTTTCAAAACTTCTCTTCATCAACGTAGAACAATAGGAGTGTTGTATCAATTTTTGGGATTTTTCGGGGTTTGTTTGGACATTTTTATGGATTAATTTAGTTTTCCATGCATTTATGTGCATAATTCAAATTTGAACTACATGCACATGCTCTAATGCATACAAATTGGTCGAAAAATGAAATATGTGTCCTTGGGTGCATGCTTAGGTCCCATGCAAGAAATGGGAATGAATTTCAAACACCAGGACACCGTTGATTGCCGGCAAAACGTTGAGATTCTTTGTTTTTAAATTCTAGTAAATCCAAAACTTGTCTGAAATTCATGAAACTTGGCATGCTTTCATGGAATGGCACCCGACATGTTGTGGTATTTTCCGTGTCCAGTTTGAGATATGGCACACTCGAATAACAGCCAACAGAGGCATTTTGAACAAATAGCTGCCACATTAATATCTCAAACGGTTGTACAATTCAAATCGTGTGCGTTCTGTTAACCATTCATGTGATGCCACGTGTCTTCGTTTTAATGGCTATAGGAGGTGCCGTGCGGACAGCTGCTTGACCTTAACTAAACGGGAGGCGTGCGAGCGGAGTCCCGTGCGTACGCTGATCGAGAGGCGTGCAAGATGTCCTCCAATGCGCAGGCTCACCGGGAAGTGTGCGAGCTGTACGCTGCACAGGCTCACTGGGAAGCGAGTCCTTTGACTTCCATGGCCGCTCGCCTTCCTCTCCATTAATGGCGCCCGAGCCGCTGTTTAATACGGGCAGCCTTACTGTTCGCATCCTATATTCCCCTCCCTCCCGCAGACCTTCATAACCCACAAGTATAGGGGATCGCAACAGTTTTCGAGGGTAGAATATTCAACGCAAATTTATTGATTAGACACAAGGGGAGCCAAAGAATATTCTCAAGTATTAGCAGTTGAGTTGTCAATTCAACCACACCTAAAAGACTTAGTATCTACAACAAAGTAGTTAGTAGCAAAGTAGTATGGAAGTAACGGTAACGGTGGCAAAAGTAACAGTAGTAGCTTTGGTAGCAATCGTAACGGTGGCAACGAAAAAGTAACTAAGCAAAGATCAATATGTGAAAAGCTCGTAGGCAATGGATCAATGCTGGATAATTATGTCAGATGCAATTCCTCATGCAACAGTTATAACATAGGGTGACACAGAACTAGCTCCAGTTCATCAATGTAATGTAGGCATGTATTCCGAATATAGTCATACGTGCTTATGGAAAAGAACTTGCATGGCATCTTTTGTCCTACCCTCCCATGGCAGCGGGGTCCTATTGGTAACTAAGGGATATTAAGGCCTCCTTTTAATAGAGTACCGGACCAAAGCATTAACACTTAGTGAATACATGAACTCCTCAAACTACGATCATCACCGGGAGTGGTCCCGATTATTGTCACTTCGGGGTTACTGGATCATAACACATAGTAGGTGACTATTGACTTGCAAGATATGATCAAGAACTCACATATATTAATGAAAACATAATAGGTTCAGATCTGAAATCATGGCACTCGGGCCCTAGTGACAAGCATTAAGCATAGCGAAGTCATAGCAACATCAATCTTAGAACATAATGGATACTAGGGACCAAACCCTAACAAAACTAACTCAATTACATGGTAAATCTCATCCAACCCATCACCGTCCAACAAGCCTACAATGGGATTAATCACACACGGCGGAGAACATCATGAAATTGGTGATGGAGGAAGGTTGATGATGACGATGGCGATGGATTCCCCTCTTCGGAGCCCCGAACGGACTCCAGATCAGCCCTCCCGATGAAGATTAGGGCTTGGCGGCGGCTCCGTATCGTAAAACGTGATGAATCCTACTCTCTGATTTTTTTCTCCCTGAAAGTGAATATATAGAGTTGGAGTTGACGTCGGTGGAGTCTCAGGGGGCCACGAGGTAGGGGGCGCGCCCTGCACCCTCGTGGACAGGGTGTGGGCTCCCTGATGTTGATTCTTTCGCCAGTATTTTTTATTAATTCCAAAACGTGTCTCCATGAATTTTTAGGTCATTCCGAGAACCTTTATTTCAGCACAAAAATAACACCATGGCAATTCTGCTGAAAACAGTGCCAGTCCGGGTTAGTTCCATTCAAATCATGCAAGTTAGAGTCCAAAACAAGGTCAAAAGTGTTTGGAAAACTAGATACGTTGGACACGTATCTACTCCCCCAAGCTAAAACCTTTGCTTGTCCTCAAGCAAGTCAGTTGACAAACTAAAAGTGATAAAGAAAAAACTTTTACAAACTCTATTTGATCTTGTTGTTGCAAATATGTAAAGCCAGCATTCAAGTTTTCAGCAAAGATTATGAACTAACCATATTCACAATAACAATTTAGGTCTCATTTTACTCATATCAATGGCATAATCAACTAGCAAGCAATAATAATAAATCTCGGATGACAACACTTTCTCAAAATAAATATAACACGATATAACAAGATGGTTTCTCGCTAGCCCTTTCTGAGACCGCAAAACATAAATGCAGAGCACCCTTGAAGATCAAGGACTGACTAGACATTGTAATTCATGATAAAAGAGATCCAGTCACAGTCATACTCAATGTAAATTAATAGCAATACATGGGAATGATAGCGGTGCTCTCCAACTGGTGCCTTTTAATAAGAGGATGATGACTCAACATAAAAGTAAATAGATAGGCCCTTCATAGAGGGAAGGAGGGATTTGCAGAGGTGCCAGAGCTCGAGTTTTGAAATACAGATAAATAATATTTTGAGTGGTATACTTTCATTGTCAACATAACAACCAAGAGATCTCGATATCTTCCATGCTACACACATTATAGGCGGTTCCCAAATAGAATGGTAAAGTTTATACTCCCCCACCACCAACAAATATCAATCCATAGCTTGTCCGAAACAACGGGTGCCTCCAACTAACAACAATCCTGGGGGAGTTTTGTTTGCAATTATTTTGATTTGAGCATGGGACTAGGCATCCCGGTTACTAGAAATTTTCTCGTGAGTGATGAGCGGAGTCCACTCATCGTGAGAATAACCCACCTAGCATGGAAGATATAGACAGCCCTAGTTGATACATGAGCTATTCGAGCATACAAAACAGAATTGTATTTGAAGGTTTAGAGTTTGGCACATACGAGTTTACTTCGAACGAAAGGTAGATACCGCTTATAGGAAGGTATGGTGGACTCATATGGAATAACATTGGGGTTTATGGAAGCGGATGCACAAGCAGTATTCCCGCTTAGTACAAGTGAAGGCTAGAAAGAGACTGGGAAGCGGCTAACTAGAGAGCAACAACAGTCATGAACATGCGTTAATATTAATCAACAATGAGTGCAAGCATGAGTAGGGTATAAGTCACCATGAACATAAATATCGTGGAGGCTATGTTGATTTTGTTTCAACTACATGCATGAAAATGTGCCAAGTCAAGCCACTCGAATCGTTCAAAGGAGGATACCACCCTATCGTACCACATCACAACCATTTTAATAGCATGTTAGCACGCAAGGTAAACTATTATAAACTCCTAGCTAATTAAGCATGGCATGGGCAACTATAATCTCTAATTGTCATTGCAAACATGTTTCATTCATAATAGGTTGAATCAGGAACGATAAACTAATCATATTTACAAAAACAAGATAGGTCGAGTTCATACCAGCTTCTCTCATCTCAATCAGTCCATCATATATCATCATTATTGCCTTTCACTCGCACGACCGAACGGTGTGGATAATAATAATATTGCACGTGCATTGGACTAAGCTGGAATCTACAAGGATTTAATACAAGGGAGAAGACAAGGTAATATGGGCTCTTGGTTAAATCAACAATAATGCATATGAAAGCCACTCAACATTTTTATCATGGTCTTCTCCTCTCGACCTGCACAGAATAAGAAAAGAAATAAAACTATTTACATGGGAAAGCTCCCAACAAGCAAAAGAAGAACGAGAAATCTTTTTGGGTTTTCTTTTAATTACTACTACTACAAGCATGGAAAGTAAACTAGCTCAAAGCTACAACTATTTTTTTTGGTTTTTCTTAAGGTTTTTCAAACACACAAGAAGAAGGCTTAGAAGAGAAAATAAACTAGCATGGATAGTACAATGAAAAAGTATGAGCACCGACAACTAGAATGAGTGTGTGAACATGAATGTAATGTCGGTGAGAAACACGTACTCCCCCAAGCTTAGGCTTTTGGCCTAAGTTGGTCTATGCCCACGGATCGAAGCTACTCTCTCCGGTGTACTGAGGAGGGTCCTCAGGATGCCACTCGTTGGCGATCTCCTCCGGATCCCACTAATAAACTGACTATCGATAAGGGTCAAGTGATGGCTCAGGCTTAGGCTCTGGGACTTGTGTCAGCCTCCAGTATGCATAAATGGCCTCGGGTAAGATGAGGTACGTGCCTGAAAGTATGTTAAACAAAGAGGGTGCAGGCAAGGTAATACTCTCACAGTGAGTTTTATCAAATATCAAATTATACTTAAGCATCTTCTTCTTATTTTTAACAATAAAATCATGTGCTGCCATACTCTTATAATCTAGAAAAATAGGGGGCGGCAACTTTTCCTCTTTCTCATAATGCCTGATAGGTATCTCAAAATGTTTAGCAAGGCGTGAAGCAAAGATGCCTCCGAAGATGGGGCCCTTTGTACAGTTCAGATTTAGTTGTTTAGCAATAATAGCGCCTAAACTGAAAGTTGTATCACGAAACAAATCATGGCACAAAATGACAATATCAGGAGTATTAAGATTTCCACTGTTCCCGCAACCAATTAAGCATCTACTAGCAAATATCGCAAAGTAACATAGAACGGGAAAATGTATACTGGTAATTCTTGCATCGTAAACTTTCCTAGTTTCTACTACATCAATTCTATCAATAAACCCATCCACATCACTACGATGTGGTTCCTCGATGCTGCCCTCAAAGGGTATCTTGCAGACCCGACAAAACTCATGGAGTGACATCTCCTTAACCTCATCATATAAGTGAAACTCCACTGAAGGTGGTGATTTCTTAGCATGGAAATAAAAAATTTGCATGAAAATATTAGTGAGTAAGAGATACTGTTCGCGCTGGACGTGGAGGAAGTCGGTGAGGCCTGCATTCTCAGCCAAATAATAGAAATCATCGTAAATTCGGGCGATTCTCAAGAACTCATCACAAGGTCATTCGCATGGCCGAACCTCCGTAGTGCGAGGAAGATTGTATTTGGGATTTTTATTCTCCTCATTCTTCTTATCTTTCAAGCTTCAGCTCGAAGAGCCTCTCAACAATCTCTTCAACATTTTCTCCCTCTGAAAATTTCTGAAATTTTTAGTGACTCAAAATAAAAGTGGACCAAACTCAACAAAATTCTTAGCAACAACTCCTACAAGTGCCTACAGGCCATATCATGCATTAAAACTACTTTAGACCATATAAATTTGACATGCAAGCTCAAGAACAGGGTCATCTTAGCAGCAAAAAAATTGCAATAAATAAAGCACTAGAACAAAAACTAATTGGACCATTGGAGGATTCACATACCGAAGAACAATCTCCCCCAAACAGTTTCGTGAATGAAGCTTTGAGCAAGGAGATCGAAAATGGCTGCAAGATGAGCTAGAACACGGGTTTGAGCTATGGGAGGATTTTTTTCTCTGGAGGAAGAAGAAGTGAGTGGGTGCTGGAATAAGTGGGGGTCCACGTGGGGTCCATGAGGCAGAGGGCGCGCCCCAGGGGGTGGGCGTGCCCTACATCCTCATGGCCAAATGGTGGGGGCCCCTGGTGTGTTCTCAGTGCCAGTAATTCTTAAATATTCTACAAGAAAATCATATTTCATTTTCAGGACATTTGGAGAACTTTTATTTTTGGGGTATTTTTATTGCAAGGATAATTCAGAAAACAAACAGAAAATACTATTTTTTGCTTTATTTAATCTAAATAACAGAAAGTAAAAGGAGGGTACAGAGAGTTGTGCTTTCTAACTTCATCAATCTCATGCTCATCAAAAGGAATCCACTAACAAGGTTGATCAAGTCTTGTTAACAAACCCTTTTCAAATAACATGAAACCGGAGAATTTTTGAATAACACTAGGTTACGTCAACGGGGATGTGCATGTCCCCAACAATAAGAATATCATATTTCTTCTTGACGGTAGGAAGAGGGAATTCAAAACCTCCAATAGTTATCGTTGAAATTTTTCCAATAGAATTGATATTGTGGACTTGAGGTTGTTTCCTCGGAAAGTGTACCATATGATCATTACCATTAACATGCAAAGTGACATTGCCTTTGTTGCAATCAATAACAGCTCCTGCAGTATTCAAAAAGGGTCTACCAAGGATAATTGACATACTATCATCCTCGGGAATATCAAGAATAACAAAGTCCATTAAAATAGTAACGTTTGCAACCACAATAGGCACATCCTCACAGATACCGACAGGTATAGCAGTTTGATTTATCGTCCATTTGCAAAGATATTTCAGTAGGTGTCAACTTATTCAAATCAAGTCTACGATATAAAGAGAGAGGCATAACACTAACACCGGCTCCAAGATCACATAAAGCATTTTTAACATAGTTTCTTTTAATAGAGCATGGTATAGTTGGTACTCCTGGATCTCCTAGTTTCTTAGGTATTCCACCTTTAGAAGTATAATTGGCAAGCATGGTGGAAATTTCAGCTTCCGCTATCTTTCTTTTATTTGTAACAATATCTTGCATATACTTAGCATAAGGATTCATTTTAAGCATATCAGTCAAACGCATACGCAAAAAGATAGGTCTAATCATTTCAGCAAAGCGCTCAAAATCCTCATCATCCTTTTTCTTGGATGGTATAGGAGGAAAACGCATGGAGAATCTTGCTCAACTCTCTTCTTAGAAAGGCTAGGTGCCTCAACATTAGTTCTCTAAGAATCTTGCTCAACTCTCTTAGGGTGGCCCTCAGGATACAAAGGTTTCTGAGTCATTTTACCCCCTCTAGTCACAACTCTAATAGCATTATCGTTTTTTCTTATTATTTAATTCATTGAGCAAATCATCTTGTGCTTTAAGCACTTGTTCTACTTGAGTGGTAACCATAGAAGCATGTTTACTAATAAGTTTAAGGTCACCTTTAACTTTAGACATATAATCACTCAAGTGTTCAACCATATAAGCATTATGTTTCAATTGCCTACCAACATAAGCATTGAAATTTTCTTGTTTAACAATAAAATTATCAAACTCATCCAACCATTGGTTAGCAGACTTATTACGAGGAATATCACCTTCATCAAATCTATAGAGAGAATTTACCTTTACTACCTGTGTCGGGTTATTAAGACCATGTATTTCTTCAATAGGTGGTAAATTCTTAACATCTTCAGCTTTAATACCCTTTTCTTTCATAGATTTCTTTGCCTCTTGCATATCTTCGGGACTGAGAAATAGAATACCCCTTTTCTTCGAAGTTGGCTTAGGAGTTGGTTCAGGAAGTGTCCAATCATTATCATTACTCAATATATTATTCAATAGCAATTCAGCTTTATCAACAGTTCTTTCCCTGAAAACACAACCAGCACAACTATCCAGGTGGTCTCTGGGAGCATCGGTTAGTCCATTATAAAAGATATCAAGTATTTCATTTTTCTTGAGAGGATGATCAAGCAAAGCATTAAGTAATCGGAGAAGCCTCCCCCAAGTTTGTGATAGACTCTCTTCTTCAATTTGCACAAAATTATATATTTCCCTTAAGGCAGGTTGTTTCTTATGAGCTGGGAAATATTTAGCAGAGAAGTAATAAATCATATCCTGGGGACTATGTACACAACCAGGAGCAAGAGAATTAAATCATGTTTTAGCATCACCCTTTAATGAGAACAGAAATAACTTAAGGATATAGTAGTAACGATTTTTTTCCTCATGAGTGAATAGGGTGGCTATATTATTCAATTTAGTAAGATGTGCCACAACAGTTTCGGATTCATAGCCATAAAAAGGATTAGATTCAACCAAAGCAATTAACTCAGGATCGACAGAGAAATCATAATCATTATCATAAATACAGATAGGTGAAGTAGCAAAAGTAGGGTCATATTTCATTCTAGCATTCAAAGACTTTTCTTTCTGCTTAGCTAACAATTTTGTAAGATCATATCTATCTTTGCAAGCAAAAAGGTCTCTAGCAGTTTCTTCATCCATAACATAACCCTCAGGCACATCAGGAAATTCATATCTAGAGGGAGAATCTTCATCATCGCTTTCATCAATATTATCTATTTCAATAATTTCATTCTCTCAAACCCTAGCAAGTTGTTCATCAAGAAATTCACCTAATGGCACAGTAATCTCAAGCATAGAAGTAGTTTCATCATAAGCATCATGCATAGCAGAAGTGGCATCATCAATAACATGCGACATATCAGAATCAATAACAGGAGTTGGTGTCGCAAGTTTACTCAAAACAGACGGAGAATCAAGTGCAGAGCTAGATGGCAGTTCCTTACCTCCCCTTGTAGTTGAGGGAAAAATCTTGGTTCTTTCATCTTTCAAGTTCCTCATAGTGATCAGCAGATATAAATCCCAAGTGAATCAAAGAATAGAGCTATGCTCCCCGGCAACGGCGCCAGAAAATGGTCTTGATCACAAGTATAGGGGATCGCAACAGTTTTCGAGGGTAGAGTATTCAACCCAAATTTATTGATTCGACACAAGGGGAGCCAAAGAATATTCTCAAGTATTAGCAGTTGAGTTGTCAATTCAACCACACCCGAAAGACTTAATATCTGCAGCAAAGTATTTACTAGCAAAGTAGTATGGAAGTAACGGTAACAGTGGCAAAAGTAACAGTGGTAGTTTTTGGTAGCAATCGTAACAATGGCAACGGAAAAGTAACTAAGCAAAGATCAATATGTGAAAAGCTCGTAGGCAATGGATCAATGATGGATAATTCTGTCGTATGCGATTCCTCATGCAACAGTTATAACATAGGGTAACACGGAACTAGCTCCAGTTCATCAATGTAATGTAGGCATGTATTCCGAATATAGTCATACGTGCTTATGGAAAAGAACTTGCATGGCATCTTTTGTCCTACCCTCCCGTGGCAGCGAGGTCCTATTGGAAACTAAGGGGTATTAAGGCCTCCTTTTAATAGAGTACCGGACCAAAGCATTAACACTTAGTGAATACATGAACTCCTCAAACTACGGCCATCACCGGGAGTGGTCCCGATTATTGTTGCTTCGGGGTTACCGGGTCATAACACATAGTAGGTGACTATTGACTTGCAAGATAGGATCAAGAACTCACATATATTCATGAAAACATAATAGGTTCAGATCTGAAATCATGGCACTCGGGCCCTCGTGACAAGCGTTAAGCATAGCAAAGTCATAGCAACATCAATCTTAGAACATAATGGATACTAGGGATCAAACCCTAACAAAACTAACTCAATTACATGGTAAATCTCATCCAACCCATCACCATCCAGCAAGCCAACGATGGGATTACTCACGCACGGCGGAGAGCATCATGAAATTGGTGATGGAGGAAGGTTGATGATGACGATGGCGACGGATTCCCCTCTCTGGAGCCCCGAACGGACTCCAAATCAGCCCTCCCGATGAAGATTAGGGCTTGGCGGCGGCTCCTTATCATAAAACGTGATGAATCCTGCTCTCTAATTTTTTTCTCCCTGAAAGTGAATATATAGAGTTGGAGTTGACGTCGGTGGAGTCTCAGGGGGCCCACGAGGTAGGGGGCGCGCCCTGCACCCTTGTGGACAGGGTGTGGGCCCCCTGATACTGATTCTTTCGCCAACATTTTTTATTAATTCTAAAACATGTCTCCGTGAATTTTCAGGTCATTTCGGGAACTTTTATTGATGCACAAAAATAACACCATGGCAATTTTGCTGAAAACAACGTTAGTCCGGGTTAGTTCCATTCAAAGCATGCAAGTTGGAGTCCAAAACAAGGTCAAAAGTGTTTGGAAAAGTAGATTCGTTGGAGACGTATCAGACCTCCACCACCGCCATGGCGCAGAATGATCATCTACCACTAGTCTTCAAGTTTGGTGAAGTTGACTCCAAGCTGGAGGAGACAAAAAATAAGGAGGAATGGGGCCTCATGGACATGGCCTAGAATGAGCTGGTCGCGGCTGTTGCTGCCCCTACTCCTGTCCCAGCTCCCATCCCCGCGCCCGCGCCAGGACCATCCCCGTAGCATTGACGGGCTGGTCGCCGAGCACTATCGCAGAGCTGGAAGCCACGGGCGTCAGTGAGGTCTCCCCGGACCTGCGCGAGCTCGTGTACATGCCAGTGCCAGCGCCCGTGCCCATGCCCATGCCCGTACGCGCCCCTCCACCCACCATGGCGCCGGACCCCGTGCGTTTGGCTGCACCCGCCGCGCCCGTGCCCCTGTCCGTGCGCGCCCCTCCACCCACCGCAGCGCCGTTCCTCGTGCGTTTGGCTGCACCCGCTCGCCCATGCCCGTGCCTGTGTGCGCGCCCCCCTCAGCGGCATGGGACGTTGCCGTCGACCGCTACCTTTCAGCGGCGCCAGTTGCCGTCCTCCCGCGCCCCGCCCGTCGATCGCGCAACGACGTGATGTTTGATTTAGAAGTGAAGAACATTTTGTGTTGCCTTGAAGACTTCAACAACGGCGCCCCGGAGGACGACAATGACGGCGCGGCATGCCGCCTCCGCCGCCGCTGGAAATAGTTTTTTTGGGATTTTAATACTGTATCTCGAATTCTCGATCATATGAATATAAATTCGCAGTGTGACTGAATGAAAGATATGGTTTGAACGAACTTGCATTTTTCTCTCTTAATGTACAAACTTATCAAAAGATTTTCTTTTGAAAAAAACATCAATGGTATTTAAATATAAAATACTCATCGTAAACGTTTTAGTTAGATACAGTTGCTTCTCATAAATGGTAGTAACGTTGTGTCAACATCAGTTGGATCGCCGCCTTTCACCATCATTGGATAGTTTTGTCCAGGGAAGAGCGAGTTTCCTCCAAGACTTTCAATACTGAACCAGGGAGAAGGTGTTGGTGCTAGTACACTAGTATCCATCCCGAATACCCTGCAATGGATGTTGGAATAGGTCCGGAGAGTGCGACCATGCGATACAACACCCGCTTCCTTAGTAACATCATAAGTGCCCTGTATACAGACAAGAAGAGGTGATCCATCGGAATAAGTTTACAGGAACCACTGAGTATATGGGTCCTGGTCGTCCTCATGCTCGTGATCATCAGCATCTTCATCTCCCCCTTGGTTATAAAAAATTTCAAGTATAGGTGGTGGAATGTTCACAGGACCTTGGAAACACAAGAAGGTTAATTAATTAGTAAGGGAAAGTAGCTAACCCACATGCATGTGGATGAAACAATTATAATTATGGTGGGAGACCGTACCAAAAGCATGATGATTCCATGCAAAAATAGTGCCATGAGTGGTGGCAGCAAACACAAGACCCTCGTATTGAATTGCATCACAATACTCATCCGTGTACAGAAATTGATTTTTGAGCAATATCCATCGAGGCATGGAAGTAAGGAGGGCAACAAGCTTGTCGAAGATAGCAACAACTTCATAGTTTGTGTAATCCCAAGAGCGGTTGGGAACTCGACAAATTGCTATATTCCATAGACGACGGTCACCATGATCGTATTTGAACTCACGTAGAATACCGGTGTACTCAACCTTTGGGCAGTCATCTAAGATTTTTGGAAGTGGAACCCGGTGACGAGTGTACACATTCACAAGTTCCCACTCGCAGTTGTACCCAATATAAACAACCCAATCTCCATTTGCGCCTACCCAAGCCTTGCCCTCAAGCGATGGCATCTTAACATCACATGTATCATTATCAAGTGACATCAACTTGCACAAGGTGAGGCTTCCCTAGTCCCCGCGCCAGTCAGCAGGGTCACGACGAAGAAGATAGGGGAGATCAAACCGCTCCAGGACCCTTGGGTTGCTTGTAATGATGTTATTAGTTGAGTTGAGAATGGTCTTGAACAAACCTGCCATGCTAGCCGAGGTGATGACGTCGCACCGATCAATGAGTTCCTCCACCACGTCAAATTTCAGATCTAGGCAAGAATAACGGGGTCGTTTCCGGCCTGTTCCCTCCATGGAGAAGATGATCAAACAATGGCATAAGGAAGGGTGAAGGCAAATGGAGGGAGGAAGAGCGTGCGAAAGCAGTTCCAAATCGAGAGGGAAAGGCGAAGAGGCGATGGATGGTTGCCACGGTACAAGAAGAGGCTAGTGGGGAGCGAACGGTTGCCACAGAGGTCACACACTGACGACAAGGCCGAGTGAATGATGTCGCTTGAAGCTACGTCGGTATTTCCCCAAAGAGGAAGGGATGATGCAGCACAACGGCGGTAGGTAGTTCCCTCACATAAGAAACCAAGGTTATCGAACCAGTAGGAGAACCAAGCAACACAACGTAAACAGCCCCTGCACACAAATAACAACCACTCGCAACCCGACGTGTTAAAGGGGTTATCAATCCCTTTCGGGTAATGGCGCCAGAAATGGCATGTGGACGGGAGAAAGTTGTAAATATTGATAGATCAAACACCAAATAAAATAAATTGCAGCAAGGTATTTTTGGATTTTTGGTTTAATAAATCTGAAAATAAAAGCAAATAAAAATAGATCACAAAGGCAAATAATATGAGAAAGAGACCCGGGGGCCTTAGGTTTCACTAGTGGCTTCTCTCGAGAAAAATAGCAAAGCGGTGGGTGAAAAAATTACTATTGGGCAATTGATAGAACTTCAAATACTCATGACGATATCCAGGCAATGATCATTATATAGGCATCACGTCCAATATTAGTAGACTGATTCCTGCCTGCATCTACTACTATTACTCCACACATCGACCGCTATCCAGCATGCATCTAGTGTATTAAGTTTATGGAGAAACGGGTAATGCAATAAGAACGATGACATGATGTAGACAAGATCTATTTATGTAGAGATAGACCCCATCATTTTATCCTTAGTAGCAACGATACATACGTGTCGGTTCCCCTTCTGTCACTGGGATCAAGCACCGTAAGATCGAACCCACTACAAAGCACCTCTTCCCATTGCAAGACAAATAGATCAAGTTGTCCAAACAAAACCCAAATATCATAGAAGAAATATGAGGCTATGAGCAATCATGTATACACTGGTGCACGTCGGTCCTAAACAAATGGTTTTTAACCCCTTTTCGCGACGGCATTTGGAACCGTCGCCAAGTGAGTGTGTGCGATAGGGTGTCCTTCTCACATGACCTAGAAATCGTCGAGGATAGGCCCTCCTGGGACCCAGGCTGGGGCCGTGTGAGATCGGGGGAGGCATCGAAACCCAATCATTTCTGTAGGTATGTACATCCCACACGGTAATCCGAGAAAATCATTTCCGTAGGTATGTACATCCCACACGGTGAATCCTAGAAAAAATATTTCCGTTCGTATGTATATCACACGCAGTCAATTCAAGGAATATGCATATTCCGTTCTTATGTACATCCCACATAGTCAATCCAGGGAAAACGTTTCCGTTCGGACGTACATCCCACACAGTTTTATGTGTAGGCTCGTGTCTGAAAGGTGTAACTATCACACACGGTCTTCCTTGGTTAACTGTTTGCTTTTATCAACTATATCACACACGATTTGACGAAGAAAACTATGTGGCATTGGGCTATCCATCGCAAGCGCTTTTACTGCTAGAACCGTTTGCAAAGATCCATGACACATTTAGCAGGTTTATTAGTTTACAATTAATAATTCCAGTATTACGCAAATTCACATTTCATATCGAACAGCTGTTTGCCAATTTCATATCAGGCACATAAATATATTATAACATCACAGTACGGTAGCTACATGAAAACAGCACAGTACAACATATAGCTAGTTCAACTTCATAAGAACAATATATTCATTTCCCTAATCGAGATCATCCAGGCTCGTCTTATCCACCTTTGCTTTTAGTTCAGTAAGAACCCGTTTTGCACGGGCCAACTGGGAAAGTGCCTCCTCCTTCGCCAACACCATCTTAGCAAAGTCTGATTTAAAAAATATGAGCTCATTCTCCACCTTCAACTTTTTATCCCGCATCTTGAAGTATGCTTCAGTGTCGACAAGACTTTCTCTAAGCCTACGTGTGTTCTCTTCCTCATACATGCTCCAGAGCTTCGTTAGGCACATCTTCAAAGACTGTGGCAGTTCTTGATCAACCCACTCCAAGTAAGAATACTTCCGTTCATCCTATAATATTTAAACTAGATCAGTAATGATAGTAGGGGAAACGGGCTTATAGCAACATAGAAAATCACCAATGCTTAGTTTGAAAAACTGAAGAAACATGTTAATTATGACATATCTTCTCAAAAAGATCAATGTGCAAATGAAATAATCAGTACTGAGACAACTACCGAATTATGGAACATCGGAAGCTATAATTAACTACAACGGCGCTACAAGTTCTTACTCATGTACAATAAATAACAAATTGAACATTTTATGACGAAGGTAAATATAACTGCAACAGCATCGTGACAGTGTTTGGATGACAGCAAATTGATACTAACAGGTGTATACATGCACAAATTTAGTAACATGGAACTAATAGCACTAAGGTCGTCCACTATGTATGCCAAAACTGGGGTAAAGACAATTGTTCCTACGTCTCGCACTAGTGCCCTGCACTGGCGAGCCGATGCAGTGGAAAAAAATCAGGGACCCGGATTCCAGAGCACGTAGTTGCTCTGATGCCCAGTTCCTTCGTGCCATAAAGATTTAGTATTTTACTGCTTGGCTGCTCGGATGTGTGGACCAAAGTTGGCTGCACAAACTGCTGAAGCGGTGCCAAATAATTTTCTAATGGCACCGCTGATGAGATGGCAATAATTTAAGATACTAGGTACAAATTGTGACACTGTCTTAGGATGCGTTTGGTTGAAGGTGTGGTATGAATGGGTTGGGACCGTGATAGTGTCTGAATCACATCTAACAAATGATTTGTAACAACGAAAGAGGGTCTAACTTTCTCTACACATGCCAGAAACTTCCTCCCACTGTCCACAGAATCAAACGCAACGAGCTTCACGCATGGAGATTGATGGTGACAACGAGCAGATAGATCTTCAGCCACCCTGCCCTATTCGTTGCCACTGATGGTCTTAGGGAGCTACAAGAGGAAGAAACGACTCAAATCAACCTCCGGGTAAAAATCCTTCATTCCAAGTCATAGCCCGAGAGGGAGAAGAGAGGCATACCCGGGTGGTGAAGGAGTAGTCGCCGGAGGAGGAACCGTTGGAGATGTCTTTGAAGAAGACCATGGCGACCCCGGCGATAGGATGCGAGACGGCGAGAGAGAGGAAGCGACTATAGCTTAGCAAGGAAGGAATGAAGGAGGAAATAGGGGAAATATGACTTGTGGTCGGGGATAAAAGGGGGTGGGTGTAGGACCAAAAGTAAGTCTAGAGGGGGTGATTAGACTAATTGACCAAATAATAATCTAGCCTTTTCCCAATTTTAATTCTTTGCAGATTTTAGCAACTTAGCACAAGTCAAGCAAACAACCTACACATGCAATTCTAAGAGTATAGCAGCGGAATGTAAAACAATTGCATATGAAGGTAAAGGGAGGAGTTTGGAGGGAGCAAACGCAATGTAGACACGGAGATTTTTGGCGTGGTTCCGATAGGTGGTGCTATCGTACATCCACGTTGATGGAGATTTCAACCCACGAAGGGTAACGGTTGCGCGAGTCCATGGAGGGCTCCACCCACGAAGGGTCCATGAAGAAGCAACCTTGTCTATCCCACCATGTCCATCGCCCACGAAGGACTTGCCTCACTAGGGTAGATCTTCACGAAGTAGGCGATCTCCTTGCCGGTACAAACTCCTTGGTTCAACTCCACAATCTTGACGGAGGCTCCCAAGTGACACCTAACCAATCTAGGAGACACCACTCTCCAAGAGGTAACAAATGGCGTGTTGATGATGAACTCCTTGCTCTTGTGCTTCAAATGATAGTCCCCCCAACACTCAACTCTCCCTCATAGGATAGGATTTGGTGGAAAGATGATTTGAGTGGAAAGTAACTTGGGGAAGGCTAGAGATCAAGATTTATGTGATTGGAATGAAGTATCTTGACCTCAACACAAGTGTAGGTGGTTCTCTCTCAGAAAACGTATGTTGGAAGTGTAGAAATGTTCTGATGGCTCTCTCCACGAATGAAGAGTGGGTGGAGGGGTATATATAGCCTCCACACAAAATATAACCGTTACAAATAAATCACCAAACTCGGTGGGACCGAATCATACAACTCGGTCAGACCGATTTAGTTCATAATCTGACTGTTAGGGTTTTCGGTGGGACCGACATGTCAACTCGGTGGGACCAATATCATTAGGGTTAGGGCATAACGTAATCTCGGTGAGACTGATTACACAAACTCGGTGAGACCGATTTTGGTAATAGACTAACCAGAGAGTTGGTTAGGCAAACTCGGTGGGACCGATTTGCTCTCTCGGTAGAACCGAAACGTTACAAAAGGGAAACAGAGAGTTTGCATTGCAATCTCGGTGGGACTGATCGCTCATCTCGGTTTGACCGAAACGTTACGAAGGGAAATAGAGAGTTTGCAATCCCATCTTGGTGAGACCGAGATCCCTATCGGTAAGACCGAAAAGACAAGGGTTTCTTGCAGTGGCTATGCCAACTAAACTCGGTGTCTCGGATAGACAGTTTCGATGGGGCCGAGTTTGACTTTTGGTTTGGGACATATGTGGATGTGAGAAAGTAGTTGAGGGTTTTTGGATCATATCACTAAGCACTTTGGGCAAGAAACTTGTTAAGAAACACCTCACCCCGTCTTGATAGTATTGGTTTTTCCTATGGACTCAATGTGATCTTGGATCACTTAAAATAAAAAATGTAGAGTCCTGAGCTTTGAGCTTGAGCCAATCCTTTGTCCTTAGCATTTTGAGGGATCCACTTTCTAATCCATGCCATGCCAATCATTGAGCTTTTCCTGAAATATTTATCTTCAAGTAGCATTAGCTCAATGAGCTATATGTTGTTAGGAATTACCAAAACCACCTGGGGATAGTTGCACTTTCAATCTCCCCCTTTTTGGTAATTGATGACAACATATAGATCAAAGCTTCGACAAATGATTATAAGTTTTAAAAACATCGTCGCTTTGAGAAGTATGTGATAAGCAAGAGCTCCCCCTAAATTTGTGCATTATTTAAAATTTGCTTTTGAATGCAAATGCACAATCGATTAGGATCATGGGTTATTCTTCCATGTCACATACATCTTGGTGGAGCGCTCAAAATGATAGAAATTAAAAGCATGCACTCATCACCAAGCAAGTGAATGATCATATAGGGAATATAAAGGATAGCATCATTCAACCAAACATTAATGTAGCATATGATCAACCACATGATCATATAAGTATCTCACAAGGACATAATAAAAGTAGTTCAACCAAAATAGCAAGAGAGATAAAAACAAGACACTCTCTCTCGAAGCCTACACTCTCTCTTGAAGCCTATGATCTATACATTTTTATCCCTCTTTGGCAACAAGTTACCAAAAAGTTTGAAAATGCATGTGCTATACGTCTCTCAGGCTTGGTCTTCGGGAGGAGGTGTGGATAGAACTCCAAGGACGAAGGCTTCCGATGAAGTAGTTGGAGCTGCTGGAGTGGGTGCTAGAGGTGGCACTGGAGCTGTAGCTACTAGTGCTGACACTGAAGCTCTAGCATCTGAGACTGGCACTGCAGCAGACCTTGGACCTCGTGGCACACGCTTGAAAGCATCAATTGTTGCTTTTCCTCTCCTCTCCTCTGCTTCCTCCTGAAGCTGCTCAACTGCAGTCTGAATCTCAGTCACCTTCAGATCAACATCATAGAATTTTGTTTCCACAATCCTCTCCAGGCTCTCCTTATTCCGAGTCAGGGTGGCCAAGACCTTCTTAATCCTCAGTGTAGCTTGAATCAGATATCCAAGCTGATCTTGCTTGCTCTTCAGGAATACTTGAGATGCCTCTTCAGCAGTTGGCATCCTTGCAGCTTTCTCTGCCCTTGCCTTCTCTCTCTTCTCATGTGCTTGCACAGATGATGGATCTTCCTCAGTCATCACAACGGTATTGCCTTCAAAATCAGGATATATGGGTAGATGCTCCTTGTCTAGCAAATAAGTTCATGTGCCCATCTTAGAGTTGATGAGCTCCTGAATGTGTGGAGCATACCCACAACTTCTCTTCTGGTCAGCAGCAGCCCTCTTGATTGTTTCTACCATTAAGCTCATAACCTTGAACTTCTGAGGGACATCAAACAGTTGGAGCAGATTGATAGAATGCCCTCTGATCATCTTGTGATCTCCTGACTTGGGTAGCAGAGTGTGCCTCAAGATCCAGTTGATCGTAGGCAGACCAGACAACAAGAAATGCACAGATCCAAGCTTGTGAGTTTCCAAAGCCTTGTCGGGGATCTCCTTGTACACGTTTGCCATGGAGTTGTGGTCTTTCTTCTTCTTGGCATATACATCCAAGTCATCTTCATGCTCTGCAGGGGCATTGATCAGCTTAGCCCATTCATCAATTGTGGACTGGTACCTGGTACCCTCAGACATCCAAACTACCCTCCCATCTGGATAGAAGTGGGCAGTGGAGTAGAACTGCATGATCAACTCATCATTCCACTTGGTGAGCTTTTGTCCAACGAATTCATCAACTCCACATGCCTTAAAGTTGTCATACACTCCAGGGAAGTGATCTTCATTTTCCCAGATGAACTCCCAGTCCACCCATTTCATGTCACACACTATGGGATTCTTGTCAAGCAGAATGGTTTCATAGAAATCTTGTTGTTCCTTTGTGTGAAACCTGTAATCCACAACAGTTCTCCTCCTGACAGCATATGGGTCAGACTGTCTCCATAACCTCAATCCTGCATCTTTCCTGATGTGCGTGTCCTTAGCGACTGGATGAGCATCATTATGGTCAGGAATTTTGGGCTTCAACTTCCGCAAAACATGGGATTCATCATCCTCTTCTTCAGCAGCTTCGGGCACTGGGGCCTTGTTCTTTTCCTCGGCTGGTATACTCCTAGTGTTCCTCTTGGGTTTTGGAGGTTTCTGAGCAGCAGCTTTGGGAGAAGGTTTGGGCTTAGATGGAGCAGCCCCTGACTTGATTGCATCTCCCATAAGCTTCTGAGCCTTAGGAGCTAGTGCAGCATCCTCTTCCTCTTCATTTGAACCTCTCATTATGGATGATCTGCCAAGCACTCTAGCAATGGTCTTCTTGACCCTTTCCTTCCTTTTATTCCCTTCTCCAACTACCTCTTTAGTTGGCTTGGAGGTTACAATAGTGGATGCTCTGGCCTTAGACATAGGAACTCTCTTTGCTGGTGCCTTCTTGTGCATCCCTGACTTAACTGTAGCAGCTGAGCCATACTCCTTTTTAGCACCTTTTTCCTTGAAGTGGCCTCACGCTCAATGGCCACATAATCCTCATCCTCAGATTCTGAGGTTTTCTTTTTCCTGGATCTAGTTGCTGCCTTAGGTAAGTTGCTTGGAGTGCTCCTGCTTCCATCATCAGAAGAGCTGGAGGGACTAGTTCCCTCACTCATCTGGACTTGTTCTTCAGATTTGTTCTGACTGTCACTTTGATCGGACATCTTGCAGGCAAACTGTCAGCAGACCCTGTGAATAGATTGTAGATGAGGTATAGTAGATGAGCATCACAAAGTACGGAGGTTTTGCAAAATAATTGAGTCAAAAGCTTAGTTTTAGTTCTCTACAGAAGTGATCTCGGAGCTACCGAATTGACCAACTCGGTGATACTGAAGCAACACTTGGAACCTAAACTAGTGTACTCGGTAGGGGCGAGTCACTGTTCAGTGGCACCGAGATTGCTAGGGTTTCATAGAATCTTGAACTCGGTCACACCGATTTGCACGTTTCGGTCAGACCGAAAAGGGCATGTGCAATGGCCAAGGCCGAATCGGTGAGACCGATTTCTACAGTTCGGTCGGTCCGAGATGAGTTCTGCGGAGAGCTAACCCTAAAATTTTCGAATAAATCTAGACCTAAGGGAATTTTAGCTGGATGAATCAATCTCAATCATGGCAAGAAACATGGCATTGTCCTTGTGCTAGGAATAGGAGTGAAGAAGACAGCATAAGGGGTCGAACACTTACCCTAGAGCGGCGAGTGTTCGCTACGGTGGCAACGGCGAAGCAGATTTCCGTTGATGGTGGCGGAGACCAGCGGTGGGAGGTCGCTGGCAGTGAGAGGACGATCCAGAGACCCGAAGAGGCAGAGCAGGTTACGTGCGGGTGAGGGGTTTCGGAAAAAAATTCCAAAATTTGACTCGTCGGTATATATAACCTGACCCTGTCGGTGTGACCGAGTGGAACGACTCGATGGCACCGAGATGCAGAACTGCAAGCGGTTACTGCAACTCGGTGTGACCGAAACGTTCTAATCGGTTGCACCAAGATTGAAAACCTAGATGAACTTAGTGGTCTTGGTGTGACCAAAATGGATGACTCGGTCATACCGAAATTCACAAAGAGATTTTGTAAGTTTAAGTCTATGACGAATCAGGGACTCCGAGTGCTCCTCACACAGAGTGGTTCGAATATGACTTGATCAAACTTTGTGATGTAGCATGAATAGAGTTTGAGACGAGGAAAGCATAGATAGCTAGAGGGAGTTCTTAGGCATTCTTGTCCCTCCATTTGGCAAAAGAGAAAAAGGCAAACAATCAAAGCAACAAATGGATGCCCTTGAATGAGTAAAATATGCATCCAACATGCTCACACAATAAGATGGTAAATGAAATATGTGAAAAAGCATGCACAAACACTCTAGCATCTACCAAGCAATTTGGCGATGACTAGGTCATCTATATATATGAGTATATTGACTTAGGAGTCAAATGAGAACATTTGATCATAGGTCATACTCATCGTTAAGCGCAAGTGGGGTTGCCACTTTTACAAAGCATTGTTGTGTTCACACCATTAGAGTTGTTTTAGCTCAATTGATTGGAGCAAAGCTCCCCCTAGATGTGATATCCCCCCTGAGAGGGATGAACTAACCTTGGGTTTTGTCGATGATGACTTCATGTAGGTGTTGAAGATGTAGATGCTCAATGTTGATGTAGATCCTTTGGAGCAATCCTTTGGAGTGAGTTGCACTTTCAATACCTACATGGGTTAGTCCCATAAGGAACAAACAAGGATATCCATAGACATAGAGTAATGTTCACATAGAATGATGTCCATGAGAGCATTGGGTTACCTTGTCCCTTGTCTTACCAACAAGAGGGTTTGTGACTCCTTAAACTAGTGCAAGATATGGAAGTTGTTTGCACTTGTCCTCGCCAAAATGATATGAGTGAAGTATGTTGGCGGAGTCACCCTCAAGAACTCTCTAGTTCTTCTTCTTCAGGATCCACACCATCTTGATGGGAATCCTTGGAGTTGTAGTCGTACTTGATGAAGTAGAACTTGATGTAGTCTTGGGAACCCACTTGACCAAGGCTTTGGGAGCTTCTTCAAATGCATCAATCTCCTCTTGAAGCTTGTCCTTGCCTTTTAGCTTGTGGTCTTGTGGTGGAAGATCATCTTGAGCTTGTGTTCCTTGGAAAGAAGTAGGATCGTACTTCTCTTGTTGAGGAACAAACTTCGTCTTGGGGTATTGATCTTCTTCCACTCAACTCCATGGGCATTGAACTTTCGTTCAAAACCAACACCTTGATTCTTCTGGTGTCTTCCTTGCTTGCGTACAATTTCCTCAAATTGCTTACTTCCGGCAAGGCTCTTGTAAACACCTTTCTCTATAATTCCCTTCAATAAGCTATTTTCTTGCTCAAGTGTAACTTGGCTAAGAGAATCATTAGTGGAATCAAGATAACTACTAGAAGCAACATCATTGAGTTTAGCATGATTATTGTTACTACTAGAAGAAAAATATTTCTTACTCTTGTTGCTAGATTTAACTTGTGGCATGTAATTAGACAAAAGTAAACGCTTGGCAATGTAAGAAGAACTTTTCTTGCGAAGATCATAACTGATCGCCTTTAAGAACTCATGCTCTTGCTCAAGGTTGAGCTTTTCAAAGCGTAGCTTCTCATGAGTCTTTAAAAGCTCTCGATGATTTTCCATGGTAGTTTCATGAGTTAACTTAAGAGTGTTTAGCTCTTTAGTTAGGCGCTCAATCTCCTTCTTATCATCGTCATTCATTTTGTCTTGATTAGCATGATTATTAGCAAGTTCATCATAGTTTTCATCACTAGAATTGTCAACAAGTAAATCATCATCACCTAGCAAGTCATCTTCATCACTATTGAAATCAACATACTCGTGGTGTGATACCTTTGGGCCTTTAGCCATGAAGCATCTTCCACTTCCTTCATTTGGTGACTCAAATATGTCGTAGGAGTTGGTTAACACAAGTGCTAGACCGGCAACACCTTCATCTTGAGTATATTCGGAGTCGGAGTGATAGCTTCTTTCAGAGTGACTGTCGGAGTCGGAGCCGGATACCCATTCACCAACATGAGCTTGATGTCTTCTTTTTGTGTATCTCTTTGATGATTTGTCCTTCCTCTCCGAATCCTTGCTTCGTCGAGAGGATATTCGTTCATAACGATCATCTCTACTCCTTCTCTCTCTTGGCGGTGATTCTTCTCTCCTACTTCTTCTTTTGGGAGAATCTTCTCTTCTTTTGTAAGGAGCCGCACACTGATTTGAATAGTGTCCGGGTCTTCCACAATTGTAGCAGTTACGCTCATGACTAGAAGATCTTTTGCCATTGTAGGACCTTGACTTAGAACTTCTTTCCTTGCTTCTATTCTTGTAGAACTTGTTGAAGTTCTTCACCATTAGGCTCGATTCTTCATTGAAGGTTTGCTTCTCATTTGATGATGTGGGGGCATCACATGAGGCCTTGTAGGCACCACTTGACTTGTTGTGGAGCTCTTCCTTATCCTTGAGTGACATCTCATGAGCGACAATTCTTCCAATGACTTCCGTTGGCTTGAGATCTTTGTAGTTAGGCATCATTTGGATCAATGTGCACACGGTATCATATTTTCCATTCAAGGCTATTAGGATCTTCTTGATGATGAATCTATCGGTCATCTCTTCACTTCCTAAGCCGGCAATCTCATTTGTAATGAGAGCAAGCCTAGAGTACATTTCAGCGACACCTTCACCATCCTTCATTTTGAACTTGTCAAGTTGACTTTGAAGCACATCCAATTTGGATTCCTTGACGGAGTCGGTACCTTCGTGCATATCAATCAAATTATCCTAGATTTCCTTTGCATTCTCAAGACGGTTGATTTTGTTTAATTCTTCGGGGCACAATCCGTTGAAGAGAATATCACGAGCTTGAGCATTGTATTGCAGCATCTTTAACTCTTCCGCGGTAGCTTCACGGTTCGGTTCTCTCCCATCAAAGAATTCACCTTGCAAGCCAATACACACAATAGCCCAAATGGCGGGGTTATGTCCAAGAATATGCATTTTCATCTTATGCTTCCAACTAGCAAAATTAGTACCATCAAAGTAAGGACCTCTACGGTGGTAACTTCCCTCGCTAGACACCATACTCTCCTAAGTTGTGAAACCAAGGCTATGACCACCAAAAGCTATGGAAATCAAAGAAAATGGAGACCAAAGCTCTGATACCACTTGTAGGATCGAAAGTAAGTCTAGAGGGGGTGATTAGACTACTTGACCAAATAAAAATCTAGCCTTTTCCCAATTTTAATTCTTGGCAGATTTTAGCAACTTAGCACAAGTCAAGAAAACAACCTACACATGCAATTCTAAGAGTATAGCAGCAGAATGTAAAACAATTGCATATGAAGGTAAAGGGAGGAGTTTGGAGGGAGCAAACGCAATGTAGACACAGAGATTTTTGGCGTGGTTCTGATAGGTGGTGCTATCGTACATCCACGTTGATGGAGACTTCAACCCACGAAGGGTAACAGTTGCGCGAGTCCATGGAGGGCTCCACCCACGAAGCGTCCACGAAGAAGAAACCTTGTCTACCCCACCATGGCCATCGCCCACGAAGGACTTGCCTCACTAGGGTAGATCTTCACGAAGTAGGTGATCTCCTTGCCCATACAAACTCCTTGGTTTAACTCCACAATCTTGACGAAGGCTCCCAAGTGACACCTAACCAATCTAGGAGACACCACTCTCCAAGAGGTAACAAATGGTGTGTTGATGATGAACTCCTTGCTCTTGTGCTTCAAATGATAGTCTCCCCAACACTCAACTCTCTCTCATAGGATAGGATTTGGTGGAAAGATGATTTGAGTGGAAAGCAACTTGGGGAAGGCTAGAGATCAAGATTTATGTGATTGGAATGAAGTATCTTGACCTCAACACAAGTGTAGGTGGTTCTCTCAAAAAATGTATGTTGGAAGTGTAGGCATGTTCTGATGGCTCTCTCCACGAATGAAGAGTGGGTGGAGGGTTATATATAGCCTCCACACAAAATCTAACCGTTACACACAAATCACCAAACTCGGTGGGACTGAATCATTCAACTCGGGCAGACCGATTTAGTTCATAATGTGACCGTTAGGGTTTTCGGTGGGACCAATATCATTAGGGTTAGGGCATAATGTAATCTCGGTGAGACTGATTACACAAACTCGGTGAGACCGATTTTGGTAATGGACTAACCAGAGAGTTGGTCAGGCAAACTCGGTGGGACCGATTCGCTCTCTTGGTAGAACTGAAACGTTACGAAAGGGAAACAGAGAGTTTGCATTGCAATCTCGGTGGGACCGATCTCTCATCTCGGTTTGACCGAAACGTTACGAAGGGAAACAGGGAGTTTGCAATCCCATCTCGGTGAGACCGAGATCCCTATCGGTAAGACCGAAAAGACTAGGGTTTCTGGCAGTGGCTATGTCAACTGAACTCGGTGGCTCCGGATAGAAAGTTTCGGTGGGGCTGAGTTTGACTTTTGGTTTGGGACAAATGTGGATGTGAGAAAGTAGTTGAGGGTTTTTGGAGCATATCACTAAGCACTTTGAGCAAGAAACTCATTAAGCAACACCTCACCCCCTCTTGATAGTATTGGTTTTTCCTATGGACTCAATGTGATGTTGGATCACTTAAAATAAAAAATGTAGAGTCCTGAGCTTTGAGCTTGAGCCAATCCTTTGTCCTGAGCATTTTGAGGTATCCACTTTCTAATCCATGCCATTCCAATCATTGAGCTTTTCCTGAAATATTTATCTTCAAGTAGCATTAGCTCAATGAGCTATATGTTGTTAGGAATTACCAAAACCACCCGGGGATAGTTGCACTTTTAGTGGGGAAGGGGGGCGAGGGTAGATATTTTGGCGGTAGGCCAATATTTTGGAAAACTGGAGGGAAACTTTGCACGCGGTGCCGTCAGACTAAGGGAGTCCTGGATTAGGGGGTCTCCGGACAGCCGGACTATCTCCATTGGCCGGACTGTTAGACTATGAAGATACCAGATTGAAGACTTCGTCTCGTGTCCGGATGGGGATCCACTTGGCGTGGAAGGCAAGCTAGGCAATACGGATATGAATATCTCCTCCTTTGTAACCGACCTTGTCTAACCCTAACCCTCTCCGGTGTCTATATAAACCGAAGAGTTTTAGTCCGTAGGACAACAACCATAACATACAATCATGCCATAGGCTAGCTTCTAGGGTTTAGCCTCTCTGATCTCGTGGTAGATCTACTCTTGTACTACCCGTATCATCAATATTAATCAAGGAGGACGTAGGGTTTTACCTCCATAAATAGGGCCCGAACCTGGGTAAAACATCGTGTCCCCTGCCTCCTGTTACCATCCGGCCTAGACGCACAGTTCGGGACCCCCTACCCGAGAGCCGCCGGTTTTGACACCGACATTGGTGCTTTCATTGAGAGTTCCGCTATGCCGTCGCCACCAGGAAGGATGTCTCATCCCGTCTTTAAAGACGGCACTATCGCTGAGGGAGCTTTGGCTATCAGCCAAACTCTCCGGCTAGGTGGTTTTCTTATGACCGCCTGTTCGGCCGCCGCGCCGACGATGACTTCTCGGGTCATCGAAAGCAATATTCACGTCAACTCGGAACTCGCCGAGTAGTAAGATCCAATGGAGCTCTCTTCCCTGAACGAGCTCTTGGATCGCATCGCCGCCCTGGGAGTCGCTACAGACTAAGATCAGATTGGGCCTAAACCCGATCTGAGAGAGATCAACTCTCCTCAGGTCACCCATCACATTGCAGTGGTGGAGGAACAATGCGGCAACCCTTCATCCATCTTAAGGACTAGCTATGTCCAGATTCCCGATCCCTCCAAGCCGGATACCCGCGGAGGGGAGGACGTCACTCAAGGCCTGAACCTAGAATCAGGCAGCGGGCTAGATTTATCGAAAAACATCCAAGAATCCAAACTTCCGAGTTCGGAAACTCCTTGGCCCCTAAGTCTCAGATTGGGTGAGGATTCGGATATCCTCGCCCGCATCGGTGCAAAACGTGACGCGGTCCCTCCCAACATATTTCTGGAAAGGCTTTTCAAGCCATCCGTAGCATGGGAAGGTGACACCGGTAACAATAGTCCGGACCTGGCCAAAATACCCGATACCGAACTCTCTGACACAATCGGAGGCTCCGCCACCGAAATAACACAATCAGCCCATGAAATAATGACCATTATTGCCCCGTGGACAGAACCATTCCTGGCCTACCTAACTAGACAGGAACTTTCGGAGGACCAAAATGAGGCACGCTGTATAGTGCGGCGATCCAAGGCCTACAGGGTCCATGAGGGAGAATTGTACAAAAAAAGCGCTACCGGAGTCCTTCAAAGGTGCATCTCCGAAGAGGAAGGGCGGAACCTTTTGGCAGAAATTCACGCCGGACTCGGTGGTCATCACGCCGCAGCCCGGGCTCTTGTAAGCAAGGCCTTCCGTACAGGATTCTATTGGCCAACGGCCCAGGCAGATGCACAGGACTTGGTCCAACGTTGCGCCGGTTGCCAGCTCTTTGCAAATCAAAGCCACATGCCACCCACCGCCCTCCAAACAATCCCCATTACATGGCCGTTCACGGTCTAGGGGCTCGACATGGTTGGACCCCTTAAAGGGGGAACCCACAAGAAAAAATACTTATTGGTCATGGTGGATAAATTCACCAAATGGATAGATGCTAAACCGGTTAAAACAGCCGAATCTGGACCTGTGATAGATTTCATATCCGGGGTTGTACACCATTACGGCGTCCCCCACAGCATCATCACTGATAATGGCACGAACTTCACGGCCGACGAGGTAAAACTCTGGTGCAGCAAAATGGGCATCAAGCTCGATTATGCTTCAGTCTATCACCCATAAACGAACGGTCAAGTCGAACGAGCAAATGGTCTTATAATGAGCGGCATTAAACCCAGATTAGTGCGCTCCTTAACGGAGTCTGACACGCACTAGGTAGAGGAGCTCGACTCCGTACTCTGGGGGCTGCAGACCACGCCAAATCGTAGTACTGGATATACACCATTTTTTATGGTGTACGGCGCAGAGGCAGTCCTGCCCTGTGACATAATTCATGACTTACCTCGAGTGCGCATGTACGAAGAAAGAGAAGCCGAGCTTGATCGGCAGGACAGTCCGGACACCTTGGAGGAAGAGCGCGACGTAGCCAAAGCCCGTTCCGCATTTTACCAGCAACAGGCTCACAGATACCAAAGCAGAGAAGTACGGGCCAAAACTTATAACATTGGCGAACTAGTTCTACGGCTGCCGGATAAGAAAAAGAACAAGCTCGAGCCCAAATGGGAAGGTCCCTTCATTATTGACCAAGTTCTGACCGGTGGAGCGTACCGACTGCGGGATGCATCGACTAATCGACTCGAGCCGAACCCATGGAATGCAGCCAGGCTCCAAAGATTCTACGCCTAGCACCGGACTTTATGTTAGTCCCCTCCCTTTGTCCATTTTCTGCATATGCATCATCTGTCTTGTTTCCCTTTCTTTCTTTTATTTTTCTAGGCCTTCAAGGGTCACCTTGTGCCTCACTCATACATCACAGATGCGCTAGCCGCACTCTTCATACCTGGGGGCTTCTTTCACAGAAGCTTAAATTATTTACCTGGGCCTCACGCCCAACACATGTGTTATACTTCCGCATGTACCTTTTTTCACCATTATATGCATCGATATGATGTAAGTTTTGGCCAAGCTATGTTGCCTGGCTCTTGTATTTATGCCCTACGTTCCCGTTATTTCGGCTAGGGCATAAGGGGAGCACCTCTGCGATTGTTACCGCTAGGTCAGCCGGACGTGTACCTCAGACTAGGTGAAGCCGAAAGCTAGCGTTCTTAAGAGAATATTCGGTCGGTGAACAAAAGATGACTTTTATTTATTATCCATATCTGCCCCCAGATGCTTTTTCTGCACTTCTTGTCGCAGTCCGGACATGCACTTTAGGGCATGCCTACCCAGGGAAAGGAACCCTTAACAAAACTATTCTCTCTGGAAGATGTTTCTTACTACCCATGTAATATAACATAACTAGTTGGGCACTTGTCTGATAAAGCACTAATGACCCCTACGCCTGGTCTCCACGCATGCCCCGGTTCTTACATAACCGAGAGGGTATTCAGATACACTCCGGACTGTCGGGTCCCGAGGTTAAAGCGAAAATGTCCGCCACGACAAACGATCTACAATCCGGCTAGAAGGCATTATACATGTCACTTTAAAATTACATAGTCAATTTGACTAGTTGAATTCCTCTTCAATGCCATCCAATAGGCTGTCTAGTCTACAGTCCTGTTGGGAATACTTCGCGGCCAATTCTACTTGGCCGTACACTAAGCTCACAGGGGTCTCCTTCCCATCAGGCCCCACAGGTCCGACTTCGGCCATGTGGTTTGGGTCAGCCTTCGTGTATCGTGTCTTCACCATTGCCCAGGCTTCCCTGGCGCCTTGACGGCAGGCCGATATCTTCCATAATCGGAAGCGCCGCCGTGCTCCCTTCAGCTTTTCTGCAAGCTCTCCAAGGCCTTCGGGTATGGAGATGGATGGCCACAAGGCCTGGGCGACACCTTGCATCACCTGCCGAACTCGTTCGTGCAACTATGAGAGCTCGGGAAGAAGATCACCCGTTGAACCAGGCATCTCCTCGGCAGGACGACCTGTTAGCATACCTACAGACATAACTCTGTCAGCCAGCTTCCTCACCGAACTCTTTTTCAAAGTTCGTTCAAGCACTTACTAAATATGCCGCATCGAAGCCGTCGATTCTCCTTAACAGAGTCTGACAGTTGGGCACGAACATCTTTTAGTTCTACGCCCAGCTTGGTGTTGGCATCTAGGAGATCATTCTTCTCCTGCCTCACCCTCTTAAGCACGCTCTCACCGGCCTTCAGCTGGCGTATGAGTTGTTGCTTATCCGGATTTACTCTAGCGTCATCTGCAATTTTATCATCAGATCTGCATATACGCCACATTCTAATATCATACTTATCATTCGAAGGATATGTTACCAGAGGGGGTCTCTTTGGGCTCCCCTGCTGCGGCCAGTGTGGCCTGAAGTTGGGCTTTGCACTCTTCCAGCTCCTGGGACAGTCGAGTATTCTTTTGTGTAAGAACCTGCATAACAAATGATCCTTAAATCAGTTATCCTAACTGTTTCAAGTCTCAGGGGCTACTTATATATATAATCTTCAAATTTTCTCACCCGTATGTCTTTTACATACTGCTCCGTGGCTCTGGCTAGACCATTTTGAGCGGCACGGAGGTGCACGTCTCCCGAGTTGAAGGCATCCAATGCCTCTTGGGAGAAACAAGCGTCACGAAGAACAGTCCAGCGACGCCTGTGGTTCATGGCACTTTCCACCTCGGAATTGGTGGCGGACAGTTTGTCCGCATCCTCTGTCGGAGGAGCGCCCGGCGCACGCCTCACATTCGTTCCCGCCTCTGAATCTGGCCTTGGAGCCTGGCTGGTGGAGGCGCGATGGGTAGCCTCTCCGGGTATAGTCCGGCGAGCGCTCTTTTTCCTGAAAAGAAGGCATGGGCGTTAGTATGCCTCTGAGAATAGTGGCTTGCAATAAAGACGGTGCGCCGTACCGCTGCGCCGGTGTCTCAATCCAGACTGCGGGTCTTTTCAGCCCGCCTGGCCTCATGGCCCCTTGTTGGCTAGTTGCCACAGGCTCAGCCTTCTGCCCTGAGGACCTTCCCTGCAAAACACGGCTGTTATACGGCAATCAAAAAAGCACAAGGACGGATCCCTTTTTAAGTGCTGGGACTTCGGTCTCAATCACCTGTGAGGCTGGAACTAGCCCAGGGTAATCGGCCGTAATGGCCACCAAGGCGTTGTCATTACTCGATTGGTAAAATACCCCATCGATCAGCTCCACAGATATGTCCTGATCCTCCTGGGAGGCCAGGTCAAGGGACCGTCCAGGGTCCTCGGGTTGTGGAGGAGGGCTGTTTATCTCCTTTACAGCCTGGCGCAGCTCCTGCGATGAAATCGCTAGACTGAATACTTAACTACGGGAATACGAAACGGATGGGCGAGAAAAAGTCTCCGCTTACCCAGGTCGGAGGATTGTACATAGAGAATCCTCCCTGCGGGTTGACACGAAGGAATTCCTCCTCTTCTCCCTTGTACAAAGTGGACAAGATCTTTATTAGATCAGCAGCCGATCCCGGCCCTTTGCGGCCGTGGCGGCTGGCGTCATCCTCCCCGTTGAAATCCCACATGGGGTGGCCTCTATACTGGAGTGGCTGCACCCCCCGCATGATGCATATGGCCATGACCTCGATCATGGTCAATCCGGATCGAGGTAAAAAACTTATCCGGCTCATCAGGTAAAGAATGTCCCTGTCATCTTCCTCCAGGGAGCTCCGTGGATGCCAGCTCTGACGCTTCTTCAAAGGGGCGTTGTCGAATTCAGGAAGGCCGATCCGAATAGGATCCGGGAGGGGGGCGTCTTCTATATAAAACCATTCTAAAGGCCAGTCTTCGGACATCTTCTTTGGGGTCCCGGACAGGTATCCGGTCCCGGCAATACGCCACACTTTGGCTCCGCCCACTTGATATATTGACCCCTTCTGAGAACGGGGCACAAGGCAGAACAGCTTCTTCCACAGAGCGAAATGAGCCTCACAGCCCAAAAACAACTCGCAAAGGGCTACGAATCCCGCGATATGCAGCAGGCAGGCGGGCGTAAGGTTATGCAACTGGAGGCCGTAGAACTCCAGGAGCCCCCGGAGAAACGGATGAATTGGGAATCTGAGCCCTCTTACCAAATAAGGGACAAGGCATACCCGCTCTCCCTTGGAGGGATTGGGAAGTCTCTCCGCTTGCTCTCCGCCATTATAGGTGGCAAGCCCGGCTCGAACCGGGACCAGGTACGCTGGGGGAAGAAATCCCTTGGTCTAAAGCATCACTAATTTTCTGTGTGGGACAGAACATCTCTACCAATCTCCAGGCTTGGAGCTAGGGGGCGAGAGGAGGAGCTGCATCGACCGGCCATAATGGAATGGATCTCTGTCGGGTGCGCTCCGATGAAGGCTCGCCGAGGGAGGATGGTGTGATTTGGATCTGAATCCTCGTCTTTTTAATAGGCGGCTCATTCATACAGCTAGGGGGGTAAATGTGAAAACGCCCTGGGTCTTCACATTCGCTCGACACGTGGAAAGTGGCCGTTATTAGGTGTGGAAGCCAAGGAGTGCAACATTCACAAGAGACCGGACACTATTTCGACGGGTACACAGAATTTGGAGAGGAACCCGCCTTGCAATGCCGAAGACAATACTGCGCGCCGGACTCATCGTCATTGAAGCCTGGTTCGGGGGCTACTGAGGGAGTCCTGGATTAGGGGGTCTCCGGACAGCCGGACTATCTCCATTGGCCGGACTGTTAGACTATGAAGATACAAGATTGAAGACTTCGTCTCGTGTCCGGATGGGGCTCTACTTGGTGTGGAAGGCAAGCTAGGCAATACGGATATGAATATCTCCTCCTTTGTAACCGACCTTATGTAACCCTAACCCTCTCCGGTGTCTATATAAACCGAAGAGTTTTAGTCCGTAGGACAACAACCATAACATACAATCATACCATAGGCTAGCTTCTAGGGTTTAGCCTCTCTGATCTCGTGGTAGATCTACTCTTGTACTACCCATATCATCAATATTAATCAAGCAGAACGTAGGGTTTTACCTCCATCAAGAGGGCCCGAACCTGGGTAAAACATCGTGTCCCCTGCCTCCGGTTACCATCCGGCCTAGACGCACAGTTCGGGACCCCCTACCCGAGATCCGCCGGTTTTGACACCGACACGGACCATTCACTTTGAACGATTGTGTGCATCACAAATGATTCTTCTACTTTACGCGCATGGGATGAGTTTGATAATTCAAATTTTGGTCTCAAGGCATGGGCACATTCACTTTGAACAAGCATGGTGGCACCGGACCATTCACTTTGAACGATTATGTGCATCGCAAATGATTCTTCTGCTTTACGCGCATGGGATGAGTTTGATAATTCAAATTTTGGTGGCAATTTCCCTGGGTACGTCTGTCGGTGTCAAAACCGGCGGATCTCGGGTAGGGGGTCCCGAACTGTGCGTCTAAGGCAGATGGTAACAGGAGGCAGGGGACACAATGTTTACCCAGGTTCGGGCGCTCTTGATGGAGGTAATACCCTATGTCCTGCTTGATTGTTCTTGATGATATGAGTAGTACAAGAGTTGATCTACCACGAGATCAGAGAGGCTAAACCCTAGAAGCTAGCCTATGGTATGATTGTATGTTGTCCTACAGACTAAAACCCTCCGGTTTATATAGACACGGAGGGGGCTAGGGTTACACAAGGTCGGTTACAAAGGAGGAGATATACATATCCGTATCGCCTAGCTTGCCTTCCATGCCAAGTAGAGTCCCATCCGGACACGGGACGAAGTCTTCAATCTCGTATCTTCATAGTCCAACAGTCCGGCCAAAGGATATAGTCCGGCTGTCCGGAGACCCCCTAATCCAGGACTCCCTTAGTAGCCCCTGAACCAGGCTTCAATGACGATGAGTCCGGTGCGCAGTGTTGTGTTCGGCATTGCAAGGCGGGTTCCTCCTCCGCATACATCATGGAAGAGTTTTGAATACAAGGATAGTGTCCGGCCCTGCAAAATAAGTTCCACATACCACCGTAGAGAGAACAATATTTCCATAAATCTAATCTGCTGACATGTTTTGACAGCACGACATTACGCCATCGCCCGGTTATTATTCGAACCGCTTTTCTCAACCAGCTCCGCACATATCGCGAGGCGGTTTTCTTGACACGTCTTGTCAAAGCAGAGATCGTGTTCCCCTTATCACGGGATTCTCATCAATTACGGCGCTTGGGGAATAAGCGGTTTAACCAGGCAAGTGGGGAGACACATCGCCTCTTCCACCCTTATAAAGGGACAAGGATTTACTTTTTTCACCCACGCCTTCTTCCTCCTCGCTTACCCATTCCCGCACACTCGAGCTCTAGCGCCCAAGCTCATGTTCTTCTTCTCAAACCACTACAAGCATGTCTGGAGCAGGAGGCAAGTGGATGGTCTCCTCCGTCACGGAGGAGAACATCAAAAAGTTACGGGAAGCTGGATACCTGGCCGCGGATATCGCGCACCGGCTGCCAAATGCGGGGCAGATCACCCCAACGCCCGAACCCCATGAGAAGGTAGCTTTTCTTACCCATTTTTTCCCCGGACTGGGATTTCCCCTCCACCCATTTGTCCGCGGGCTCATGTTCTACTATGGTCTGGATTTTCATGATCTGGCCCCCAACTTCATCCTCAACATCTCGGCGTTTATCGTCGTGTGCAAGGCCTTCCTCCGCATTATGCCCCACTTTGGCCTATGGCTGAAAACCTTCAATGTTAAACCGAAGGTAGTGTGTGGCCAGCAAGTAGAGTGTGGAGGCGCCATGGTGGGCAAGATGCCTAATGTCACCTGGCTCAAGGGCACCTATGTGGATACCATAAAGGGGTGGCAATCAGGGTGGTTCTACATCACCGAGCCGCGCGACTCCAACTGGGTGGCGGCCCCCAAATTTCGATCCGGAATCCCCACACGGCTCACCTCCTGGAAAGAGAAGGGCATGTCTTGGGGTTCTTCGGTAGAGTTGACCGGACTCCGGACTTGCATCCAGAAAATGACAAGCAGAAAAATCAAGCTCGTCAATGTGGTCCAGGTTATGCTCTTCCGCCGGATCCTTCCGTGTCAAAGACGGGCATTCAACTTATGGGAGTTCGACTCGGCCAAGCACCAGACGCTGCGAGAGCTCTATGACACGATGCACGAGGACATTTGGAGGGTGTTGTTCAAGAGCGCCGAGATTCCTCCCCCCCCCTCAACGAGGACCGCGGACTCAGCGCAAAGCGCCGCGCCAATCCGGTAGGCTTTTTATATCTCTCAGGGTATCTATTTGCCCCGGTTTAGTTGTGTGCAGGATCTGAACTTCCATGTCATTAACAGGACTGGATAGAGATGGTGGAGCAGCTTGATAGCCCAGCCCCGCTGCCCGAAGATCCTGTAGACGCTCTTCTAACGAAGATGCTGACTCCGGCACCCTACGAGATGCTGGAAAAGAAGACCAAGAAGAAGGCCGCAGGGACCCGAAAGGGTCTCCGACGCAAGGTTCTATCGGAGTCATCGGATGATGACTTCGACGCGCACTCCTCCCACGGAAACGAGGAGGAGGAGGAGAAAAGTTCTCCCCTCCCAGCCGGGGGAGACAATAAAAGGAAGGCTGACCCATCCGAGGAGGCCGAAGGGTCCAAGAAGGGAAGGACCCTCCCTCCGGACTGTGCCACGACGGCCGCTGATAGCGGCGACGAGTGGCTACCCTGGGACAAGCCCCTGGCGAAGTCGTAAGTGTCCGGAAACCATAGTACTTCATGGTATGTTCTATTGCACTACCTCTCCTCATGCCGAACATGATTATGCAGTCCATCCCGAGCTCATCTCGACGTACCCTCGTCGAGCGGCTCTTTGGACTCGTCATATATGAATAGCAGTTCTCTTCCGACCGCTACCACCCCTCGCCCTACGGACAACGCCGAGGTGTTGTCTCAAAAGGCACCGAGCCAAGGGGAGGTGGTCCTGGGGGCGCCTCACGGCAACTTCCCGGACCCTGGGCACCAAGGGGGCGAGGCTCCTACGGGCTTCGAGTTTGGGCCCTAGCCAGACACTGCACCGAAACCTTCGATGGTTCCGGACTCCGGCGGGCGGTCCCCCGTCAAGGGGGGCCAACCATCCGTGCCGGTGTCCTCTGTCCAACCAGAGGCACCGGACAACCTGCTGGAAGCGCTTCGCAGCGCTTCCATCGAAGAAGAGCACCGCACTATCATGAGTGCGGTGGTCGAGAAGGTTCAGTCTGCCAAAAATGGACTGACCGAAGCTTGTGCCAGCCTCCTAACAGGCTTTGAGGTAAGCAATCAAAATATAAGAAAATATTACCGCATAGATAGTAGCCCCTGATGCTCTGTTCGGCGTTCGCGAAGAAAAGCCGAATAGAGGATCAAATGATGACTCAGGAGTCTAATTAGAGTATATCTATGTGTATGTGCAGGCTTCACTGCTGACCACTGCCGCACGTACTGCGGAGGTCTCTGCGCTGAAGCAGGACCTGAAGCGGTCTGAGGACGAGCTCGGCCTTACCAAGAGGCAGCTCGAAGAGAGCAAAGGTAAGAAATACCACTGTCTATATAGTAAAAAAGAAGTTCGGGTGTAAAGTAATAGGATCATCATGGATTTGTCAGGGTCCACGATCGAGGTGGCAACCCTGAGGAAGGCGTTGTCCGAGGCCGAAGACAAAGCGCCAAAGAACGCATTGAACGGGAGAAGAAAGAAGCCCAAGTAGGCGAGGTGCAGCAAGAGCTCGAGGCTCTCGCCAAAAAGCACGAGTCCTTGGAGCTTGACTCTAAGACGCGAGAGTCTGAGCTCGCGCAAGCGCTTGAAAGTGTCCGGAGCGCCAAGGCCGAAGCCCACAAGGCCCTCCAGGAGATTGACGCGGTGAAGAAGATAGCAGCGGGTAAGGCATTCATTATGCGAAGCAAGCACGTGAAGGAGACTTTCCTTTTTCTTACCCGAGTTCGGAGCTCTCCACGAGCGTTTGCAGATCTTCCTCGCAGTGTACTAGATGCCGCGGAGTTTTACTGGGCCGAGGAGGGGAGCTCAACGGAGAAGTTGTTCTGGTCTCAGTATACTGGGACCGAACAACCCGTGCCTTTGAGCGACCAGCTGAAGCAGTTGGTCGAGCTTCACAAGGCGGCCGAACAGGCCATGAGGGGCCTTATAGTCCGGATGTGGCCTGGCGAGCCCCTGTTCGGCAGCTACTTCGGTCTGGTGAGGCGGCTTGTGGAAGCCTGCCCACGGCTTGAAGTCATCAAGCGGTCCGTCTACATCGAGGGTGCATGCAGGGCTTTTGCCCGGGCGAAGGTGCACTGGGCGAAGTTGGACGCCGTGAAGCTGGTGAAGGAGGGGCCGCCGGAGGGCAAGGAGCATCGCTGCCCCGAGAATTATTATGAAAGTGTCCTGAAGGGTTCTCGCCTAGTGGCAGATGAGTGTGCCAAGGATGTAATTTTTGAATGAACGTGCTCATGTGATCCTGTAATATGAAACGAGTTCCTTTGTGCCATGTGACGCTTTCTTAATTTAAAATATTACCTTCTATGCGGTCGTTTATAAAATCTGAGAGTTGGCCAGTCGTCGGCTTCTATCCCCATGTAACTAGTACTGGGGTGTTCGGGATAAACCTGAGCACTCTTTACCCCAATTTTGGGTCCTTCAAGGGAGGTGTTCAGCGCAACGAACCAGGCAATCAGACTGTAATGCTTTATCACTCTCACTTAGCCATAGAAGTCTATGATTTTAAATTTTGGTGAAGCCCCTGGTATTCGGAGGGCCAAGTTTGGGGCGCTATACACGCCTAAGCCGGACAAGGCCGACTCCTCGCCCAAAGCAAAAAAAAGTCTTTAAGGACTTGAGACCTCTCGAACAGCTACCAGTCTCTCGCCTTATCATGACAGTCAGTTTTTGGCTTTCTCTACTGAGGTGCTCGTCCGGAAGAACCGGGACACAATCGCAGTAGTTCTCCCACCGCTACCTTAGCCAATATAGCGGAACATAAGGTACCAAAGCATGGGAGCCGGGCAACCCAACATTTGACCAAAGACATGATTCGAAGCTGATGCATATAATGCTATAAGTTCGGGGTGCCGCACTGTCGAAAGTGTTCGGACTTCTTGCACCATATTGTGGGGTAAACGAGAACCCCTGGCGAACTGACCGTACCCGAACGTGCGGGTGCGGATTGTCGTAAGTGGACATATAAGAGAAAGAAAAAACTTAAATAATGCAATGATAGATTAATGATATGCATCGTTATTTAAATAATATGTCGAAGCATACTGGGTACAGGTAGTGCAATAAGAAAAAAGTAGGATAATTCGAAATGTCCTATCCCAGGGAAAGCTATGCATAAATAGTGAAAAGCGGGTATATCAATTATTACTAGAGACCACCTGGCGGTTCCCGTGTTCATCTTAGCTTCTTGCCGCCTTGGTTGTTGCTTCCGGAATGTGTCCGGCAATCGTACTGCCGGAAAGGGCTTCCAGAGAGTTAGGCCCTAAAGAGAAAAGGAATGAAAAAGGTATACAGCCCCTAGTGCGGTTAAGCCACAATGCGGGGCATGTCCTGATCGTGCCCCCGCCTATGTCCATGGTATTTTCAATGTGTAGTTATGTACGTGCGGCACAGATTTCATTGCTTCACTGGGAATGGGACGGGGGCTGAACTGCTAGGCGAGCTCTGATCATGCCAGGCGATCCTGTTGCAGCTTGTTCCGGACTCGCTTGAAGGTGTTCGGGGGCTGTGACGCTGAATGAATGGTCTGCCTCAACAAGCTGCTTTGTGCTTCTGCTACAAGGGCCGCAGTGTGCTATTCTGTACGGAGCGAGCGTTCTATGTTTCCATTTACTGTTATGACCCTGCGAGGTCCTGGCATCTTGAGCTTGAGGTATGTGTAATGCGGCACTGCATTGAATTTTGCAAATGTTGTCCGTCCGAGCAGTGCATGATAGCCACTGCGAAACGGGACGATGTCGAAGATTAACTCTTCACTTCAGAAGTTGTCCGGTGACCCGAAGACCACTTCCAGTGTGATTGAGCCTGTGCAATGGGCCTCTGCACCTGGGATGATGCCTTTAAAGGTGGTTTTGCTAGGTTTGATCCTCGAGGGATCGATACCCATTTTTCGCACTGTATCCTCATAAAGCAGGTTTAGTCTACTGCCGCCATCCATAAGGACTCGAGTGAGGTGAAATCTGTCAATGATGGGGTCTAGGACCAGTGCGGCGGATCCGCCATGATGGATGCTAGTGGGGTGGTCCCTATGATCGAAGGTGATCGAGCAAGCAGACCACGGGTTGAACTTTGGGGCGACGGGCTCCATCACATAGACGTCCCTTAGTGCACGCTTCCGCTCCCTCTTGGGAATGTGGGTTGCGTATATCATGTTCACCGTCTTCACTTGTGGGGGAAACCCCTTCTGTCCTCCTGTGTTCGGCGGCCGGGGCTCCTCCTCATCGTCGCTATGCAGCCCCTTGTCCTTTTTTCGGCATTTAACTTACCGGCCTGCTTGAACACCCAGCATTCTCTATTAGTGTGATTGGCTGGCTTGTCGGGGGTGCCGTGGATTTGACACGAGTGGTCTAGTATGCGATCCAGACTGGACGGAGCCAGAGTATTTCTTTTAAATGGATTTTTCCGCTGACCGGATATAGAGCCTCTGAATCCGGCATTGACTTCCGTATCTTCGGTGTTATCGCCGTTATTGTGGCACTTTGGTCTGTTACGACGTTGCCTACCATTAACATCTTTGGTATCTGAGGTATCTGGATTCCTCGATGTGTTGTTGCTGCGAGCCAGCCAGCTGTCCTCGCCCGCGCAAAAGTGGATCATGAGTGTCGTGAGGGCTGCCATAGATTTCAGCTTTTCCTGGCCGAGGTGGCGAGCGAGCCACTTGTCGTGGATGTTATGCTTGAATGCAGCTAGGGCCTCTACATCCGGACAATCTACAATTTGGTTTTTCTTAGTCGAGAACCGTGTCCAGAATTGTCTGGCCGATTCCCCTGGCTGCTGGGTTATGTGGCTCAAGTCATCAGCATCCGGTGGCCGCACATAAGTGCCCTAGAAGTTGTCAAGAAATGCGTCTTCCAGATCCTCCCAACTGCCGACGGAATCTGCTGGCAAGCTATTCAGCCAAAGCTGAGCTGGTCCTTTGAGTTTTAGTGGGAGGTACTTGATTGCATAATTTAACATCGCTTGCTAATTTGGGCACACAAAAGAGCGTACAGCAGACAGACCACACATACTGAATCGAGCAATTTTAGTAATTACACAGAGCCAGTTGACCTAAACATTGTTCTAACAAAAGACCAGCATTAAAAACAAAGCCTAAGTACGCATAACTAAAAATCCGCCGCCGCGCCGGCCTATGCATCCCGGTGTGAGATGAGATGACGATGACTTGTCCTGGCGACATGCCGCCGTTGGTGGACTCCGCGTCCCCCCTGCTGAAGTCGACCGCGTCCTCGTTCTCGGCGCCGCCCTCAGGGTTGTAGTACTCGTAGTAGTGGCTGTGCCAGAGCTCGTGTTGGTACTCCACCGCCGATTCCTCGACGGACAGACTCTTCTCTACCTCGACCTCTGCCACGCGTAACTCCTCCTCCCGGCGCTCCTCGATCTCCGCCCCCTCCTGCATCTCCAGCTCCCGCTCGGCGACCTCATGAGGAAGCAAATGCTCCATGGCCGCCGCCGCATTTTCTGACGTGGGTTGCATGCTGGAGTCCGAGGTGTCCTGGAATATCTTGGCGTGTGCTTCTTCGATCTTGCCGTGGATAGCCTCGACCTGGGCCAAGGCGACATCAGCGACACAAATGGCAGCTCGAGCGCTCTCGGCGTTTGCAGCCGCCATCGTAGCAGCAGCTGCAGCCGTCTCGGCTGCTGTAGCTGCCCTGTCGACTATCGCGGCCGTGCTCGGGGGGGGGGGGGCGGCCATCATACGGGCCTTCACAAAGCGTTTCCACGGTGTCATCTTTGCAAGAAGGGGCTGCGGGAATGGGGATCGGGATTCGTGGATTCGGGGGTTGCCGGCACTAGAGCAGACGAGCCGACGAAGCTTAAGGAGGGAGACTTAAATAGACCCAGATATTTTCATCGCAAAAGGTTCCTAGAAAACAATTGTGAGTGATGTTGTAGATATTTTTAATTAGCTGTGAAAGACGAATTTGGAATAAAGTGCCAACGGATGGTGTTTTAAATGAACGAGAATTTTTTTTAGTACTAATACAACTGTCATGTCAACTTTTGGAAAATTTCAGGGGTCATTTGACCTTCTAAGACATTTAAGTGATTTTCTATCCATTTAATGACCATAATTAAAATTTGAACTACATGTACATGCAACAGCTAACCATAACGGTTTGAAAACTCATATTTCGTGTACTTGTGTGCGATTTAATTCCATGTGCAGTAAATTGGAAGGAATTTTCAAACATATTGGTCTAACGGCTGTGACACAATTAAGCATGGAGTAACATGGTATTTTAATTCCAAAAAAATAGAAACACATGAAACCTTGGTTGATGTAATGTCATGCCACCAAGATGATGTGGTAAAAAATTGGCATGTTTGACCAAAGTTTGGACACACACCCCTCACAAACCGGAAAAACTGAAGGAAATATGCCCTAGAGGCAATAATAAAGTTATTATTTATTTCCTTATATCATGATAAATGTTTATTATTAATGCTAGAATTGTATTAACCGGAAACTTAGTACATGTGTGAATACATAGACAAACATAGTGTCCCTAGTATGCCTCTACTTGACTAGCTCGTTAATCAAAGATGGTTAAGTTTCCTAGCCATGGACATGTGTTGCCATTTGATGAACGGGATCACATCATTAGAGAATGATGTGATGGACAAGACCCATTCGTTAGCTTAGCATTATGATCGTTACAGTTTCATTGCTACTACTTTCTTCATGACTTATACATGTTCCTCAGACTATGAGATTATGCAACTCCCGAATACCAGAGGAACACCTTGTGTGCTATCAAACGTCACAACGTAACTGGGTGATTATAAAGATGCTCTACATGTGTCTCTGATGGTGTTTGTTGAGTTGGCATAGATTGAGATTAGGATTTGTCACTCTGTGTATCGGAGAGGTATCTCTGGGCCCTCTCGGTAATGCACATCACTATAAGCCTTGCAAGCAATGTGACTAATGAGTTAGTTGCGGGATGATGCATTACGGAACGAGTAAAGAGACTTGCTGGTAACGAGATTGAACTAGGTATTGAGATACCGACGATTGAATCTCGGGCAAGTAACATACCGATAACAAAGGGAACAACGTATGTTGTTATGCGGTTTGACCGATAAAGATCTTTGTAGAATATGTAGGAGCCAATATGAGCATTCAGGTTCCGCTGTTGGTTATTGACGGGAGATGAGTCTCAGTCATGTCTACATAGTTCTCGAACCCATAGGGTTCGCATGCTTAACGTTCGGTGACGATCAGTATTATGAGTTTATGTGTTTTGATGTACCGAAGGTTGTTCGGAGTCCCGGATGAGATCAAGGACATGACGAAGAGTCTCAAAGTGTTCGAGGCGTAAAGACCGATATATTGGAAGGCTATATTCGGACATCGTAAAGGTTCTGAGTGGTTCGGGTATTTATCGGAGTACCGAAGAGTTACGGAAATTCGCCGGGGAGTATATGGGCCTTATTGGGCTTTAGGGGAAAGAGAGAGGGGCTGCCTAGGGCAAGCTGCACGCCCCCCCCCAAGGCCTAGTCTGAATTGGACTAGGGGGAGGGGTGGCGCCCCCTCCTTCCTTCTCTTCTCTCTTCCCCTTCCTTCTCTCCTACTCCTACTACTTGGAAAGGGGGGAATCCTACTCCCGGTGGGAGTAGGACTCCCTAGGGCGCGCCATAGTAGAGGGTCGGCCCTCCCCCTCCTCCACTCCTTTATATATGGGGAGGGGGCACCCCATAGACACACAAGTTGATCATTGATCTTTTAGCTGTTGGGGAACGTAGCAGAAATTCAAAATTTTCCTACGTGTCACCAAGATCTATCTATGGAGAAACCAGCAACGAGGGGAAGGAGAGTGCATCTACATACCCTTGTAGATCGCTAAGCGGAAGCGTTCAAGTGAACGGGGTTGATGGAGTCGTACTCGTCGTGATCCAAATCACCGATGATCAAGTGCCGAACGCACGGCACCTCCGCGTTCAACACACGTACAGCCCGGTGACGTCTCCCATGCCTTGATCCAGCAAGGAGAGAGGGAGAGGTTGAGGAAGACTCCATCCAGCAGCAGCACAACGGCGTGGTGGTGGTGGAGGAGCGTGGAAATCCTGCAGGGCTTCGCCAAGCACCACAGAAGAGGAGGGAGAGAGAGATGCAGGGCTGCACCAACGAGAGATCGAATCGCGTGTGTTATGGGCAGCCCTAGGCCTCATATATATAGGGGAAGGGGAGGGGCTGCGCCCCCTCTAGGGTTCCCACCCCTAGGGGGGGCGGCAGCCCTAGATGGGGAGCAAGGGGGACGGCCAAGAGGGGATGGGAGAGGGAGGCGCACCAATATGGGCCCTAAGGCCCATATCCCATTAGGGTTTGCCCCCTCTCCATCTCTTAGGCGCATGGGCCTTAGTGGGGCTGGTGCCCTTGGCCCATGTAGGCCAAGGAACACTCCCTACAGCCCATGTGCCCCCCCCCGGGGCTGGTGGCCCCACTTGGTGGACCCCGGGACCCTCCCGGTGGTCCCGGTACGTTACCGATAAACCCCGAAACTCTTCCGGTGACCAAAACAGGACTTCCCATATATAAATCTTTACCTCCGGACCATTCCGGAACTCCTCGTGACGTCCGGGATCTCATCCAGGACTCCGAACAACATTCGGTAACCACATACAAACTTCCTTTACAACCCTAGCGTCATCGAACCTTAAGTGTGTAGACCCTACGGGTTCGGGAGACATGCAGACATGACCGAGACGATCTCCGGTCAATAACCAACAGCGGGATCTGGATACCCATGTTGGCTCCCACATGTTCCACGATGATCTCATCGGATGAACCACGATGTCAAGGACTTAATCAATCCCGTATACAATTCCCTTTGTCTAGCGGTATGATACTTGCCCGAGATTCGATCGTCGGTATCCCAATACCTTGTTCAATCTCGTTACCGGCAAGTCTCTTTTACTCGTTCCGTAACACATCATCCCGTGATCAACTCCTTGATCACATTGTGCACATTATGATGATGTCCTACCGAGTGGGCCCAGAGATACCTCTCCGTTTACACGGAGTGACAAATCCCAGTCTCGATTCGTGCCAACCCAACAGACACTTTCGGAGATACCTGTAGTGCACCTTTATAGTCACCCAGTTACGTTGTGACGTTTGATACACCCAAAGCACTCCTACGGTATCCGGGAGTTGCACAATCTCATGGTCTAAGGAAATGATACTTGACATTAGAAAAGCTTTAGCAAACGAACTACACGATCTTGTGCTAGGCTTAGGATTGGGTCTTGTCCATCACATCATTCTCCTAATGATGTGATCCCGTTATCAACGACATCCAATGTCCATGGTCAGGAAACCGTAACCATCTATTGATCAACGAGCTAGTCAACTAGAGGCTTACTAGGGACATGGTGTTGTCTATGTATCCACACATGTATCTGAGTTTCCTATCAATACAATTCTAGCATGGATAATAAACGATTATCATGAACAAGGAAATATAATAATAACTAATTTATTATTGCCTCTAGGGCATATTTCCAACAGTCTCCCACTTGCACTAGAGTCAATAATCTAGTTCACATCGCCATGTGATTAACACTCACATGTCACATCGCCATGTAACCAACATCCAAAGAGTTTACAAGAGTCAATAATCTAGTTCACATCACTATTTGATCAACACTCAATGAGTTCTGGGTTTGATCATGTTGCTTGTGAGAGAGGTTTTAGTCAACGGGTCTGAACCTTTTAGATCCGTGTGTGCTTTACAAATCTCTATATCATCTCCTAGATGTAGCTACCACGTTCTATTTGGAGCTTATCCAAATAACTGTTCTACTTGGAGCTATTCTAAATTGTTGCTCCATTATATGTATCCGGTATCTCTACTCAGAGCTATTTGGATAGGTGTTAAGCTTGCATCGACGTAACTCTTTACGACGAACTCTTTTACCACCTCCATAATCGAGAAAATTCCTTAGTCCACTAGTTACTAAGGATAACTTTGACCGTTGTCCCGTGATCCATTCTTGGATCACTCTTGTACCCCTTGACTAACCCATGGCAAGGCACACTTCAGGTGCGGTACACAGCATAGCATACTGTAGAGCCTACGTCTTAAGCATAGGGGACGACCTTCGTCCTATCTCTCTATTCTGCCGTGGTCGAGCTGTAAGTCTTAACTTCACACCTTACAACTCAGGCAAGAACTCCTTCTTTGACTGATCCATCTTGAACACCTTCAAGATCACGTCAAGGTATATGCTCATTTGAAAGTACCATTAAGCGTTTTGATCTATCATTATAGATATTGATGCTCAATGCTCAAGTAGCTTAATCCAGGCTTTCCATTGAAAAACACTTTCCAAATAACCTTATATGCCTTCCAGAAATTCTACGTCATTTCTGATCCACAATATGTGAACAACATATACTTATCAGAAATTCTATAGTGCTCCCACTCACTTCTTTGGAAATACAAGTTTCTCATAAACTTTGTATAAACCCAAAATCTTTGATCATCATCAAAGCATACATTCCAACTCCGAGATGCTTACTCCAGTCCTTAGAAGGATTGCTGGAGCTTTGCATATTTATTAGCATCTTTCAGGATTGACAAAAACCTTCCGGTTGTATCATATACAACCTTTCCTCAAGAAAATCGTCGAGGAAACAATGTTTTGACATCCTATCTGCAAGATTTCATAAATAATGCAGTAATCGCTAATATAATTCCAACAGACTCTTAGCATCGCTACGAGTGAGAAAGTCTCACCGTAGTCAACTCCTTGAACTTGTCGGGAAACACCTTAACGACAAGTCGAGCTTTCTTAATGGTGACACTTACCATCATTGTCTGTCTTCCTTTTAAAATCCATCTGTACTCAATAGCGATACGACCATCGAGCTGTTCTGCCAAAGTCTACACTTTGTTTTCATACATGGATCCTCTCTCGGATTATATGGCCTCGAGCCATTTATCGGAATCCGGGCCCACCATCGCTTCTCCATAGCTCGTAGGTTCATTGTTGTCTAGCAACATGACTTCCAAGACAGGATTACGTAACACTCTGAAGTAGTGCGCATCCTTGTCATCCCACGAGGTTTGGTAGTGACTTGATCTGAAGTTTCATGATCACTATCATAAGCTTCCACTTCAATTGGTGTAGGTGCCACAGGAACAAATTCCTGTGCCCTGCCACACACTAGTTGAAGAGACGGTTCAATAACCTCATCAAGTCTCCACCATCCTTCCACTCAATTCTTTCAAGAGAAACTTTTCCTCGAGAAAGGACCCGATTCTAGAAACAATCCCTTATTGCTTTCGGATCTGAGACAGGAGGTATACCCAACTGTTTTGGGTGTCCTATGAAGATGCATTTATCCGCTTTGGGTTCGAGCTTATCAACCTGAAACTTTTTCACATAAGCGTCGCAGCCCCAAACTTTTAAGAAATGACAGCTTTAGGTTTCTCTAAACCATAGTTCATACGGTGTCATCTCATCGGAATTACGTGGTGCCCTATTTAAAGTGAATGTGGTTGTCTCTAATGCCTAACCCATAAACTATCGTGGTAATTCGATAAGAGACATCATGGTATGCATCATATCCAATAGGGTGCAGTTATGATGTTCGAACACACCATCACACTATGGTGTTCCAGGCTGTATTAGTTGTGAAACAATTTCCACAATGTCCTAATTCTGTGCCAAACTCGTAATTCAGATATTCATCTCTATGATCATATCATAGATCTTTTATCCTCTTGTCACGACGATCTTTCAACTTCACCCTGAAATTACTTGAACCTTTCAATAATTCAGACTCGTGATTCATCAAGTAAATATACTCAACATCTACTCAAGTCATCTGTGAAGTAAGAACATAACGATATCCACTACATGCCTCAGCACTCATTGGACTGCACACATCAAAATGTATTACTTCCAACAGGTTGCTTTCTAGTTCCATTTTACTGAAACCGAGGCTTTCAGTCATCTTGCCCATGTGGTATGATTTGCATGTCTCAAGTGATTCAAAATCAAGTGAGTCCAAACAGTCCATTTGCATGGAGTTTCTTCATGCATATACACCAATAGACATGGTTCGCATGCCTCAAACTTTTCAAAACGAGTGAGCCCAAAGATCCATCAACATGGAGCTTCTTCATGCGTTTTATACCGATATGACTTACGTGGCAGTGCCACAAGTAGGTGGTACTATCATTACTATCTTTTGGCATGAACATGTGTATCACTACGATCGAGATTCAATGAACCATTCATTTTAGGTGTAAGACCATTTGAAGGTATTATTCAAATAAACAGAGTAACCATTATTCTCTTTAAATGAATAACCGTATTGCGATAGACATAATCCAATCATGTCTATGCTCAACACAGACACCAATCTCGATGGTAGAAGGAGCGTACGATATTTGATTATATCAACATTGGAAACACTTCCAACACATATCGTCATCTCACCTTTAGCTAGTCTCCGTTTATTCCGTAGCTTTTATTTTGAGTTACTAACACTTAGCAACCGAACCGGTATCTAATACCCTGGTGCTACTAGGAGTACTAGTAAAGTACACATCAACACAATGTATATCCAATATAGTTCTATCAACCTTGCCAACCTTCTAATCTACCAAGTATCTAGGGTAATTCTGCTCCAGTGGTTGTTTCTCTTATTACAGAAGCACTTAGTCTCGGGTTTGGGTTCAACCTTGGGTTTCTTCACTAGAGCAGCAGCTGAATTGCCGTGTCAGGAAGTATCCCTTCTTGCCCTTGCCCTTCTTGAAACTAGTGGTTTCACTAACCATCAACAATTGATGCTCCTTCTTGATTTCTACTTTCGCGGTGTCAAACATCGCGAATATCTCAAGGATCATCATATATGTCCCTGATACATTATAGTTCATCACGAAGCTCTAGCAGCTTGGTGGTAATGACTTCGGAGAAACATCACTATCTTATCTGGAAGATTAACTCCCACTTGATTCAAGTGATTGTTGTACTCAGACAATCTGAGCACAAGCTCAACAATTGAGCTTTTCTCCCTTAGTTTGCAGGCTAAGAAAATCGTCGGAGGTCTTATACCTCTTGACGTGGGCACGAGCCTGAAATTCCAATTTCAGCCCTCAAAACATCTCATATGTTTCGCGACGTTTCAAAACGTCTTCGGTGCCTCAACTCTAAACCGTTTAACTGAACTATGACGTAGTTATCAAAATGTGTATGTCAGATGTTCACAACATCCACAGACAACATTCGAGGTTCAGCACACTGAGCGGTGCATTAAGGACATAAGCCTTCTATGAAGCAATGAGGACAATCCTCGTTTACGGACCTAGTCCGCATAATTGCTACTATCAACTTTCAACTAATTTTTCTCTAGGAACATAACTAAACAGTAGAACTAAAGCGCGAGCTATGACATAATTTGCAAAATCCTTTTGACTATGTTCAAGATAATTAAGTTCATCTTATGAACTCCCACTCAGATAGACATCCCTCTCGTCATCTAAGTGATTACATGATCCGAGTCAACTAGGCCGTGTCCGATCATCACGTGAGACGGACTAGTCAACATCGGTGAACATCTTGATGTTGATCGTATCTTCTATACGACTCATGCTCGACCTTTCGGTCTTCTGTGTTCCGAGGCCATGTCTGTACATGCTAGGCTCGTCAAGTTAACCCTAAGTGTTTTGCATGTGTAAAACTGTCTTACACCCGTTGTATGTGAACGTAAGGATCTATCACACCCGATCATCACGGCGTGCTTCGAAACGACGAACTGTAGCAACGGTGCACAGTTAGGGGAGAACACTTCTTGAAATTTTAATGAGGGATCATCTTATTTACTACCGTCGTTCCAAGCAAATAAGATGTATAAACATGATAAACATCACATGCAATCAAATAGTGACATGATATGGCCAATATCATATAGCTCCTTTGATCTCCATCTTGGGGCTCCATGATCATCTTGTCACCGGCATGACACCATGATCTCCATCATCATGATCTCCATCATCGTGTCTTCTTGAAGTTGTCACGTCATCTATTACTTCTACTACTACAGCTAACGGTTAGCAATAAAGTAAAGTAATTACATGACGTTTAAGTTGACACGCAGGTCATAAATAAATAAAGACAACTCCTATGGCTCCTGCCGGTTGTCATACTCATCGACATGCAAGTCGTGATTCCTATTACAAGAACATGATCAATCTCATACATCACATATATCATTCATCACATCCTTTGGCCATATCACATCACATAGCATACCCTGCAAAAACAGGTTAGACGTCCTCTAATTGTTGTTTGCATGTTTTACGTGGCTGCTATGGGTTTCTAGCAAGAACGTTTCTTACCTACGCAAAGACCACAACGTGATATGCCAATTGCTATTTACCCTTCATAAGGACCCTGTTCTTCGAATCCGATACGACTAAAGTGGGAGAGACAGACACCCGCCAGCCACCTTATGCAACTAGTGCATGTTTGTCGGTGGAACCGGTCTCACGTAAGAGTACGTGTAAGGTTGGTCCGGGCCGCTTCATCCCACGATGCCGCCGAATCAAGATAAGAATAGTAACGGCAAGCATATTGAACAAAATCAACGCCCACAACTACTTTGTGTTCTACTCGTGCATAGAAACTACGCATAGACCTGGCTCATGATGCTACTGTTGGGGAACGTAGCAGAAATTCAAAATTTTCCTACGTGTCACCAAGATCTATCTATGGAGAAACCAGCAACGAGGGGAAGGAGAGTGCATCTACATACCCTTGTAGATCGCTAAGCGGAAGCGTTCAAGTGAACGGGGTTGATGGAGTCGTACTCGTCGTGATCCAAATCACCGATGATCAAGTGCCGAACGCACGGCACCTCCGCGTTCAACACACGTACAGCCCGGTGACGTCTCCCATGCCTTGATCCAGCAAGGAGAGAGGGAGAGGTTGAGGAAGACTCCATCCAGCAGCAGCACAACGGCGTGGTGGTGGTGGAGGAGCGTGGCAATCCTGCAGGGCTTCGCCAAGCACCACAGAAGAGGAGGGAGGAGAGATGCAGGGCTGCACCAACGAGAGATCGAATCGCGTGTGTTATGGGCAGCCCTAGGCCTCATATATATAGGGGAAGGGGAGGGGCTGCGCCCCCTCTAGGGTTCCCACCCCTAGGGGGGGCGGCAGCCCTAGATGGGGAGCAAGGGGGCGGCCAAGAGGGGATGGGAGAGGGAGGCGCACCAATATGGGCCCTAAGGCCCATATCCCATTAGGGTTTGCCCCCTCTCCATCTCTTAGGCGCATGGGCCTTAGTGGGGCTGGTGCCCTTGGCCCATGTAGGCCAAGGAACACTCCCTACAGCCCATGTGGCCCCCCCGGGGCTGGTGGCCCCACTTGGTGGACCCCCGGGACCCTCCCGGTGGTCCCGGTACGTTACCGATAAACCCCGAAACTCTTCCGGTGACCAAAACAGGACTTCCCATATATAAATCTTTACCTTCGGACCATTCCGGAACTCCTCGTGACGTCTGGGATCTCATCCGGGACTCCTAACAACATTCGGTAACCACATACAAACTTCCTTTATACCCTAGCGTCATCGAACCTTAAGTGTGTAGACCCTACGGGTTCGGGAGACATGCAGACATGACCGAGACGTTCTCCGGTCAATAACCAACAGCGGGATCTGGATACCCATGTTGGCTCCCACATGTTCCACGATGATCTCATCGGATGAACCACGATGTCAAGGACTTAATCAATCCCGTATACAATTCCCTTTGTCTAGCGGTATGATACTTGCCCGAGATTCGATCGTCGGTATCCCGATACCTTGTTCAATCTCGTTACCGGCAAGTCTCTTTTACTCGTTCCGTAACACATCATCCCGTGATCAACTCCTTGATCACATTGTGCACATTATGATGATGTCCTACCGAGTGGGCCCAGAGATACCTCTCCGTTTACACGGAGTGACAAATCCCAGTCTCGATTCGTGCCAACCCAACAGACACTTTCGGAGATACCTGTAGTGACCTTTATAGTCACCCAGTTACGTTGTGAAGTTTGGCACACCCAAAGCACTCCTACGGTAATCCGGGAGTTGCACAATCTCATGGTCTAAGGAAATGATACTTGACATTAGAAAAGCTTTAGCATACGAACTACACGATCTTGTGCTAGGCTTAGGATTGGGTCTTGTCCATCACATCATTCTCCTAATGATGTGATCCCGTTATCAACGACATCCAATGTCCATGGTTAGGAAACCATAACCATCTATTGATCAACGAGCTAGTCAACTAGAGGCTTACTAGGGACATGGTGTTGTCTATGTATCCACACATGTATCTGAGTTTCCTATCAATACAATTATAGCATGGATAATAAACGATTATCATGAACAAGGAAATATAATAATAATCAATTTATTATTGCCTCTAGGGCATATTTCCAACAGTCTCCCACTTGCACTAGAGTCAATAATCTAGTTCACATCGCCATGTGATTAACACTCACATGTCACAACGCCATGTAACCAACATCCAAAGAGTTTACAAGAGTCAATAATCTAGTTCACATCACTATGTGATCAACACTCAATGAGTTCTGGGTTTGATCATGTTGCTTGTGAGAGAGGTTTTAGTCAACGGGTCTGAACCTTTCGCTTACAGTCTACGAGGGTATGTAGACGATACTCTCCCCTCTCGTTGCTATGCATCACCATGATCTTGCGTGTGCGTAGGAAATTTTTGAAATTAATACGTTCCCCAACAGTGGCATCAGAGCCAGGTTTATGCGTAGATGTTATATGCATGAGTAGAACACAAAGGAGTTGTGGGCGTGTGTATATACATATTGCTTGCCGTCACTAGTTGATTCTTGATTCAGCGGCATTGTTGGATGAAGCGGCCCAGACCGACATTATGCGCATGCTTAAGCGAGACTGGTTCTACCGACGTGCTTCGCACATAGGTGGCTAGTGGGTGTCTGTTTCTCCAGCTTTAGTTGAATCGGATTCAATGAACATGGTTCTTTCTGAAGATCAAAAAGCAATCACTATACTGCGTTGTGGTTTTGATGCGTAGGTAAGAACGGTTCTTGCTCAACCCATAGCAGCCACGTAAAACTTGCAACAACAAAGTAGAGGACGTCTAACTTGTTTTTGCAGGGCATGTTGTGATGTGACATGGTCAAGACGTGATGAGATACAAATTGTTGTATGAGATGATCATGTTTTGTTAAAGTTATCGGCAACTGGCAGGAGCCTTATGGTTGTCTCTTTATTGCATAAGATGCAAGCGCCATATAATTGCTTTACTTTATTGCTATGCGATAGTAATAGTTGCAAAGGCAATAGTTGGTGAGACGACCATGTGACGACACATTGATAGAGATCAAGATGATGGAGATCATGGTGTCATGCCGGTGACGGTAGAGATCATGACGGTGTTTTGGAGATGGAGATCAAAGGCACAAGATGATGATGGCCATATCATGTCACATATTTTCATTGCATGTGATGTTTATCCTTTATGTATCTTATTTTGCTTAGTTCGGCGGTAGCATTATAAGATGATCTCTCACTAAATTTCAAGGTATAAGTGTTCTCCCTGAGTATGCACCGTTGCGACAGTTCGTCGTGCCGAGACACCACGTGATGATCGGGTGTGATAAGCTCTACGTTCACATACAACGGGTGCGAGCCAGTTTTGCACTTGCGGAATACTCGGGTTAAACTTGACGAGCCTAGCATATGCAGATATGGTCTCGGAACATTGGAGACCGAAAGGTCGAGCGTGAATCATATAGTAGGCATGATCAACATAGTGATGTTCACCACTGAAAACTACTCCATCTCACGTGATGATCGGACATGGTTTAGTTGATTTGGATCACGTGATCATTTAGATGACTAGAGGGATGTCTATCTAAGTGGGAGTTCTTAAGTAATATGATTAATTGAACTTTAATTTATCATGAACTTAGTCCTGATAGTATTTTCCTATCTATGTTGTAGATCAATAGCTTGTGATGTAGCTCCCCGTTTATTTTTTGATATGTTCCTCGAGAAAAATAAGTTGAAAGATGATAGTAGCAATGATGCGGACTGGGTCAGTGATTTGAGGATTATCCTCATTGCTGCACAGAAGAATTATGTCCTTGATGCACCACTAGGTGACAGACCTATTGCAAGAGGAGATGCACACGTTATGAACGTTTGACAAAGCTCGGTATGATGACTACTTAATAGTTTAGTGCACCATGCTTTACGGCTTAGAACCGGGACTTCAAAACGTTTTGAATTCCACGGAACATATAAGATGTTCTAAGAGTTGAAATTGGTACTCATGCTTGTGTCGAGAGGTATGAGACCTCTGACGGTACTTTGCCTACAAGGTGGAGGAGAATAGCTCAACCAGTGAGCATGTGCTCAGATTGTCTGGGTACTACAATTGCTTGAATCAAGTGGGAGTTAATCTTCCAGATAAGATAGTAATTGATAAAGTTCTCTAGTCACTATCACCAAGTTACTAGAACTTAGTGATGAACTATAATATGCAAGGGATAATGGAAACGATTCCCAAAGCTCTTCGCGATGCTGAAATCGGCGAAGGTAGAAATCAATAAAAAAGCATCAAGTGTTGATGGTTGACAAGACCACTAGTTTCAAGTAAAAGGGTAAGGGAAAGAAAGGGAACTTCAAGAAGAATGGCAAGCAAGTTGCCACTCCCATGAAGAAGCCCTAAGCTAGACCCAAGCCTGAAATTGAGTGCTTCTACTCCAAAGGAAATGGTCACTGGAAGTGGAACTGCCCTAGATACTTGGCGGATAAGAAGGATGGCAAAGTGAACAAAGGTATATTTGATATACATGTTATTGATGTGTACTTTACTAGTGTTTATAGAAAACTCCTCGGTATTTGATACTAGTTCAGTTGCTAAGAGCAGTAACTCGAAACGGGAGTTACAAAATAAACAGAGACTAGTTCAGGGCGAGGTGGTGATGTGAGTTGGAAGTGCTTCCAAGGTTGATAAGATCACCATCGCACACTCCCTTTTACCTTCGGGATTAGTGTTGAACCTAAAATAAATGTTATTTGGTGTTTGCGTTGAACATAATATGATTGGATCATGTTTATTGCAATACGGTTATTCCTTTAAGTCAAAGAGTAATTGTTATTCTGTTTACATGAATAAAACCTTCTAAGGTCATACACCCAAGGTGAATGGTTTATTGAATCTCGATCATAGTAATACACATATTCATAATATTGAAGCCAAAAGATGCAAAGTTAATAATGATAGTGCAACTTATATGTGGCACTGCCGTTTAGGTCATATTGGTGTAAAGCGCATGAAGAAACTACATGCTGATGGACTTTTGGAATCACTTGATTATGAATCACTTGATGCTTGCGAACCATGCCTCATGGGCAAGATGACTAAGACTCCGTTCTCCGGAACAATGGAGCGAGCAACTGACTTATTGGAAATAATACATACTGATGTATGCGATCCGATAAGTGTTGAGGCTCGCGGTGGGTATCGTTATTTTCTGACCTTCACAGATGATTTGAGCAGATATGGGTATATCTACTTAATGAAACATAAGTTTGAAACATTTCAAAAAATTCAAAGAATTTCAGAGTGAAGTGGAAAATAATCGTAACAAGAAAATAAAGTTTCTACGATCTAATCGCGGAGGCGAATGTTTGAGTTATGAGTTTGGTCTTCATTTGAAACAATGTGGACTAGTTTCGCAACTCACGCCACCTGGAACACCACAACATAATGGTGTGTCCGAACGTTGTAATCGTACTTTATTGGATATGGTGCGATCTATGATGTCTCTTACCTATTTACCACTATCGTTTTGGGGTTATGCATTAGAGACAGTTGCATTCACGTTAAATAGGGCACCATCTAAATCCGTTGAGATGACACCGTATGAACTATGGTTTGGCAAGAAACCAAAGCTGTCATTTCTTAAAGTTTGGGGTTGCGATGCTTATGTGAAAAAGTTTCAGCTTGATAAGCTCAAACCCAAATTGGAAAAGTGTGTCTTCATAGGATACCCAAAAGAAACTGTTGGGTACACCTTCTATCATAGATCCGAAAGGCAAGATCTTTGTTGCTAAGAGTGGATCCTTTCTAGAGAAGAAGTTTCTCTCGAAAGAAGTGAGTGGGAGGAAAGTAGAACTTGATGAGGTAATTGTACCTTCTCCCGAATTGGAAAGTAGTTCATCACAGAAATCAGTTCTAGTGATTCCTACACCAATTAGTGAGGAAGCTAATGATGATGATCATGAAACTTCTGATCAAGTTATTACCGAACCTCGTAGGTCAACCAGAGTAAGATCCGCGCGAGAGTGGTATGGTAATCCTGTTCTAGAAGTCATGTTAGTTGACCATGACAAACCTACGAACTATGAGGAAGCGATGATGATCCCAGATTCCGCAAAATGGCTTGAAGCCATGAAATCTGAGATGGGATCCATGCATGAGAACAAAGTGTGGACTTTGGTTGACTTGCCCGATGATCGGCAGGCCATTGAGAATAAATGGATCTTCAAGAGGAAGACGGATGTTGATAGTAGTGTTACTATCTACAAATCTCGAATTGTCGCAAAATGTTTTTGACAAGTTCAAGGTGTTGACTACTATGAGATTTTCTCACTCGTATCGATGCTTAAAAGTCTGTCCGAATCATGTTAGCAGTTGCCGCATTTTATGAAATCTGGCAAATGGATGTCAAAACTGCATTCCTTAATGGATTTCTTAAAGAAGAGTTGTATATTATGCAACCAGAAGGTTTTGTCAATCCTAAAGGTGCTAACAAAATGAGCAAGCTCCAGCGATCCATCTATGGACTGGTGCAAGCATCTCGGAGTTGGAATATATGCTTTGATAAAGTGATCAAAGCATATGGTTTTATACAGACTTGCGGGGAAGCCTGTATTTACAAGAAAGTGAGTGGGAGCACTACAGCCTTTCTGATAAGTATATGTGAATGACATATTGTTGATCAGAAATAATGTAGAATTTTCTAGAAAGCACAAAAGGAATATTTGAAAGGAGTTTTTCAAAGAAAGACCTCGGTGAAGTTGCTTACATATTGGGCATCAAGATCTATAGAGATAGATCAAGATGGTTGATAAGATTTTTTTTCAATAAGTACATACCTTGACAAGATTTTGAGGTAGTTCAAAATTGAACAGTCAAAGAAGGAGTTCTTGCCTGTAAGGTGTGAACTTGAGTAAAGACTCAAAACCCGACCACAGCAGAAAATAGAAAGAGAATGAAAAGGCATTCCCTATGCCTCAGTCATAGGTTCTATAAAGTATGCTATATTGTTTACCAGTCCTATTGTATACCTTAGCATGATTCTAGCAAGGGAGTACAAGATCTAGGAGTAGATCACTAACAGCAGTCAAAATTATCCTTAGAGGACTAAGGAAATATTTCTCGGTTATGGAGGTAATAAAAGAGTTCGTCGTAAAGAGTTACGTCAATGCAAGCTTTTTACATCAATCTAGATGACTCTAAGTCTCGATCTAGATACATATTGAAAGTGGGAGCAATTAGCTAGAGTAGCTCCGTGCAGAGCATTATAGACATAGAAATTTGCGAAATACATAAGGATCTGAATGTTGCAGACCCGTAGACTAAACTTGTCTCACAAGCAAAACATGATCACTCTTTGGGTGTTAATCACATAGCGATGTGAACTAGATTATTGACTCTAGTAAACCCTTTGGGTATTAGTCACATGGAGATGTTAACTAATCACATAAAGATGTGAATTAGATTATTGACTCTAATGCAAGTGGGAGACTGAAGGAAATATGCCCTAGAGGCAATAATAAAGTTATTATTTATTTCCTTATATCATGATAAATGTTTGTTATTCATGCTAGAATTGTATTAACCAGAAACTTAGTACATGTGTGAATACATAGACAAACAGAGTGTCCCTAGTATGCCTCTACTTGACTAGCTCGTTAATCAAAGATGTTTAAGTTTCCTAGCCATGTACATGTGTTGTCATTTGGTGAACGGGATCACATCATTAGAGAATGATGTGATGGACAAGACCCATTCATTAGCTTAGCATTATGGTCGTTACAGTTTCATTGCTACTACTTTCTTCATGACTTATACATGTTCCTCAGACTATGAGATTATACAACTCCCAAATACTGGAGGAACACCTTGTGTGCTATCAAACGTCACAACATAACTGGGTGATTATAAAGATGTTCTACAGGTGTCTCCGATGATGTTTGTTGAGTTGGCATAGATCGAGATTAGGATTTGTCACTCCGTGTATCGGAGAGGTATCTCTGGGCCCTCTCGGTAATGCACATCACTATAAGCCTTGCAAGCAATGTGACTAATGAGTTAGTTGCGGGATGATGCATTACGGAACGAGTAAATAAACTTGCCGGTAACGAGATTGAACTAGGTATTGAGATACCGACGGTCGAATCTCGGGCAAGTAACATACCGATGATAGGAACAATGTATGTTGTTATGCGGTTTGACCAATAAAGATCTTCGTAGAATATGCGCCCCCTCCTTCCTTCTCTTCTCTCTTCCCCTTCCTTCTCTCCTAATCCTACTACTTGGAAAGGGGGGAATCCTACTCCCGGTGGGAGTAGGACTCCCCAGGGCGCGCCATAGTAGAGGGCCGGCCCTCCTCCACTCCTTTATATACGGGGGAGGGGGCACCCCATAGACACATAAGTTGATCATTGATCTTTCAGCTGTGTGCGGTGCCCCCCTCCACCATAATCCACCTCGGTAATATCGTAGTTGTGCTTAGGCGAAGCCCTGTTTCGGTAGCAACATCATCACCGTCATCATGCCATCGTGCTAATGAAACTCTCCCTCGAAGCTCTACTGGATCGTGAGTTCGCGGGACGTCACTGAGCCGAACGTGTGCAGAACGCGGAGGTGCCGTACCTTCAGTGCTAGATCGGTCGGTCGTGAAGATGTACAACTACATCAACCGCATTGTCATAACGCTTCCGCTTACGGTCTACGAGGGTATGTAGACGATACTCTCCCTTCTCGTTGCTATGCATCACCATGATCTTGCGTGTGCATAGGAAATTTTTGAAATTACTACGTTCCCCAACAACTCACTACAAGGCTCGTGGTTTTGAGAGGGAACAATGCATGTTTGATGACGAAGGGGAGATAGCTTCCTCTTATGGCCTTCAATTTTTTTTCTACATCTAACGTGCACTACTACAACTGTAATGTGATTTTTTAAAAAAAATTAGGGGTCATTTGACCTTTTAAAGACATTTAAGTGATTTTCTAGCCATTTAATGACCGTAATTCAAATTTGAACTACATCTACATGCAACGCCTAACCAAAACGGTTTGAAAAATCATATTTGTGTACTTGTGTGCGAGTTAATTCCATGTGCAGTAAACTAGAAGGAATTTTCAAACATATTTGTATCACAACATGGACACATATGCATGAATACGTATGCATAGAGTGGCATGGCATTTTAATTCCAAAAAAATCAGAAACACATGAAACCTTGGTTGATGTAATGTCATGCCACCAAGATGATGTGGTAAAGAAATTGGCATGTTTGATGAAAATTTGGACACACACCCCTCACAAAACGGAGCAACTCGCTATAAGGTTCGTGGTTCCGAGAGGGAACAATGCATGTTTGATGACGAATGGGAGATAGCTTCCTCTTACGGCCTTCAAATTTTTACTACGTCTAATGTGCACTACTACAACTGTAATGTGAAATTTTGGGAAATTCTAGGGGTCATTTGACCTTTTAAAGACATTTAAGTGATTTTCTAACCATTTAATGACCATAATTCAAATTTGAACTACATCTACATGCAACGCCTAACCAAAACGGTTTGAAAAATCATATATGTGTACTTGTGTGCGAGTTAATTCCATGTGCAGTAAATTAGAAATAATTTTCAAACATATTGGTCTCACGACATGGACACATGCATATGTATGCATGGAGTAACATGGCATTTTAATTCAAAAAATAGAAAAATTATCAGAAACACATGAAACCTTGGTTGATGTAATGTCATGCCACCAAGATGATGTGCTAAAGAAATTGGGATGTTTGACGAACGTTTGGACACACACCCCTCACAAATCGGAGCGACTCGCTAGAAGGTTCGTGGTTCCGAGAGGGAACAATGCATGTTTGATGACGAACGGGAGATAGCTTCCTCTTACGGCCTTCAAATTTTTTCCTACGTTTAACGTGCACTAATACAACTGTCATGTGAAAATTTGGTAAATTTCAGGGGTCATTTGACCTTTTAAAGACATTTAAGTGGTTTTCTAACCATTTAATGACCGTAATTCAAATTTGAACTACATCTACATGCAACGGCTAACCATAACGGTTTAAAAAATCATATTTTTGTGTACTTGTGTGCGAGTTAATTCCATGTGTAGTAAATTAGAAGGAATTTTCAAACATATTGGTGTCAAGGCATGGGCACATGCATGGAGTGGATGCCATGGAATTTTAATTCCAAAAAGTTAAAAAAATGATCAAAAAAACATGAAACCTTGCTTGATGTAATGTCATCCACCAAGATGATATGGTAAATAAATTGGCAAGTTTGATGAACGTTTGGACACACACCCCTCGCAAACCAGAGCAACTCGCTAGAAGGTTCGTGGTTCCGAGAGGGAACAATGCATGTTTGATGACGAACGGGAGATAGTTTCCTCTTACGGCCTTCAAATTTTTTCCTACATTTAACGTGCACTAATACAACTGTCATGTGAAAATTTGGTAAATTTCAGGGGTCATTTGACCTTTTAAAGACATTTAAGTGATTTTCTAACCATTTAATGACCGTAATTAAAATTTGAACTACATCTACATGCAACGCCTAACCAAAACGGTTTGAAAAATCATATTTGTGTACTTGTGTGCGAGTTAATTCCATGTGCGGTAAATTAGAAGGAATTTTCAAACATATTGGTCTCACGACATGGACACATGCATACATATGCATGGAGTGACATGGCATTTTAATTCAAAAAATAGAAAATGATCACAAACACATGAAACATTGGTTGATGTATTGTCATGCCACCAAGATGATGTGGTAAAGAAATTGGCATGTTTGACGAACGTTTGGACACACGCCCCTTACAAACCGGAGCAACTCGCTAGAAGGTTCGTGGTTCCGAGAGGGAATAATGCATGTTTGATGACGAACGGAAGATAGCTTCCTCTTACAGCCTTCGAATTTTTTCCTATGTTTAACGTGCAAGTGTCATGTGGAAATTTGGTAAACTTCAGGGGTCATTTAACCTTCTAAAGATGTTTAAGTGATTTTCTAACCATTTAATGACCATAATTCAAATTTGAACTACATCTACATGCAACGCCTAAGCAAAACGGTTTGGAAAATCATATTTTTGTGTACTTGTGTGCAAATTAATTCCATGTGCAGTAAATTATAAGGAAATTTCAAACATATTGGTGTCAAGGCATGGGCACATGCATGGAGTGCACGCCATGGCATTTTAATTCCAGAAAATTAAAAAAATGATCAGAAAAACATGAAGCCTTGCTTGATTTAATGTCATGCCACCAAGATGATGTAGTAAAAAAATTGGCCTATTTGACGAAAGTTTGGACACACCCCTCACAAATCGGAGCAACTCACTAGAAGGTTCGTGGTTCTGAGAGGGAACAATGCATGTTTGTTGACGGACGGGAGATAGCTTCCTCTTACAACCTTCAATTTTTACCCTAAGTTTAACATGCACTAATACAATTGACATGTGAAGATTTGGAAATTTTCAGGGGTCATTTGACATTTTAAAGACATTTAAGTGATTTTCTAACCATTTAATGACCGTAATTCCAATTTGAACGACATCTACATGCAACGCCTAACCAAAACGGTTTGAAAAAACATATTTTCATGTACTTGTGTGCGAGTTAAAAAATCATCAGACGATGTAAATATCTAGTGTTCAAAAAAGAAAATGTAAAGATCTAGCAAGACAACCAGCCCCCACACGATTGGCACTCTATCTCGCAGCTCGAGGTTTGGTAGGTGATTGGCGGGGATCATTAATCAGACACGGTTCTGTATTGGAAACCGTCAGGTATTATGTTCACACACGGATTTGCTGCAGGAATTGTGTGTAATTCAAACTACAATACTCGTAAATTCCGGTGACTGGCATGTGTACTGTCCCTGTCGATCTAGATTCCGGCCGCCAATAAATACTAACTTGCTCACGTCGTCCCGCCTGCATTCTCATCTACATCCTCCCCTCGCTCGCCCTCTCTCTCTCTCTCAAATGTCTGACATGGCGCCGTCGGTCTACCCACGCGCCGAAGAGGAGTCACCGCCCCCCGAGGACGCTCACTCGATTAGCAGCGACGAGGACCCCTATGCGCCGCCTGGCGAGGTTGCGCTGGACCTCCCAACTTTGGATTGGTTTTGGGGCCAGTACAATCTTTGTCTGTGGAAGTCGCTGCCGCCGGCTGAGAAAGTCAGGCAAGTGGCGTTCAAGAAGGAGATTGCGGAGGAAGAAGCCAGGTACCAGGTGGCCTGTGAAGCCTGTGATGCCGCCTGGAAAAAGGAGGCAGTGGAGCTTTGGGGGCGGGCGCGTCGTCGTGCCGAGGAGGTGTACGAAGACGGGTACTTCGCGAGGAAGGTCATAGGAGCTGGGCGCCTCGTCGCTGCGTGGAGGTGGGCCGGTAAGCTCTAGCGTGCCACCGACGAGGAGCTCCACTTAGCGCCCAACGAAATGGCAAGATCGGCCGCGCGCGTCCGTCAGCAAGAGGCAGATCGGTACGTCAAGCGCTGTGAGGCGGAGGAGTCGGAGTACTGCCTCCGCACTGGGAAGACGCCGCACACCAGGGAGCTGCTAGAGAGGGGCTACCGGAATACTGGCCTCAAGAGGGATTATTAGTTTTAGTATTGATCGTTTTCAATTTTATGCATTGTACCTAATAGTTAAGTATCATCACGTATATGTGATGATATTATATATATATATATATTCTGTGATGATCTAATGAACAATTAATATATACATTATGAATACCATTTTCTATCTGTTTTTGTATACTAATTTGAATCTAGCTATTATCATCCACATATACAGAATGGAAAGTGTATATACACACATTGAAACAGAACATATAAGAATGGAAAACAGAGTACACATATTAAAACGGAGCAATAAACAGAGCAATACTATGATTGTTGTGAATACATAGCTATCCACGTCGAAATGACTTTTGAAAATAAAACGCGTCCATGAGACCATGACCAGCAGCCCTTGCCTAGGGTAGCTCTTGGCTCTGCCTGAACTCATGCAGGCGTTTGTCCAAGTGGTCGACACGCTCGCGGTACATCTGGAGCGCGATCTCGAGCTCCAAGTTGGCTATTTCATCGGAGATCACCAGCTCGAGGATGCGACGGCCATGTTCCTCTACTGCGCCCAGGTGGACACCTGGGCCAAGGAGGCGGTCGAGCCTACGGACTAGTGCGTTGGCATCCAGCGGGCCGCGGACAAGGCGAACGGCGGGACCCATGCGAACGGCGCGGTAGGCGTCCGGTGCAAGTACGGCGCGGCCGGCCTCTGGTGCAAGTACGGTGTTGAGGGCCTCTGCCCACTCCTGGCAAGGAATGGAGGTACTGACGGGACGTGTACCCAGCTGCGACACCGTGTCGACAGCAGGCAAGCACCGCTTGATCCGCTCTTGCTATGTGGCGCGCCGTGCCTCTTGCTCTATGGCGCTCCAACGGTCTCGCCATGCGGCGAGCCGCAGCCTATCGGCGCGGACGCGTCTAGCTTGCTCTGTGGCGCGCCATCGATCATGTTGTGCAGCAAGCTGCAGCCTGTCGGCGCTGACATGCCTATCTTGATCTACGGCGCTCAAGTGCCATGCGCCAAAGGTCTACTCAACCCTGGCGATGACGCGCATCATGACGTCATCCATCGTGTTGCCGGGGAGCGCCTCGGCCTCGACGGGCCGTGGCGCCTGCTCATTTTCCTCGTCGGCGAGGTTGATGGCAGAGGCGGCGCTTTGGTGGGTTGGCATGCTTGTAAAAGGTGGATGTGCTACAGGTTGTGCTTGTCGCCTCCGTGCGTCGCGCGTCCCCTATGCACAATATAGCAGGGTGGCGGGAAATAGGTGAAGAAATGGCAGGAAATAGTGGAGTGTTCATAAAATGCCATCAATTAATGGAAACTTAGCATCGAGCTAGCACAAGAAGTAGATGATGATCATATGAACACGGACCACACTAGGGAACCTGTCAGTGATGAATTCATCAATCCCAAACGGTTGAATACTAGCAAGCATTTGCCCACAACACACACGGCCTATTCCATCACAAATAGGTCGGATGGATCAACTGTATGCCACGTGTCGCACATTGTCAACAAGTAATGCGGTAGACCTTCTTTAACATGTGTTAAAAAATAAAAAATAAAAAAACAAGGACCTCGAGGTTTAATTTAACATCGACACAACTTCCCATCCAGTCACCCATCCGATGGCTACTCCAGCCTAAGCACACTTAACTTGACAGTTTTCTTACATGAGCTACTGGTGGAATAACTAGTCTTTGCTGATAGGAATGCCTCTTCACATCCTTATGGCGTATCCGGATGACCGCCCGTCCCACAATGGCCAATAGATGTTGTGTAGATAGAGCATATCACATACGTCTTATTAGAAGCAATCGTCTGCGTTATTATCGGTTTTCGCACACATTTCTGATTACAGACCTGTTTGCCGCGTATCACACACATCTTGTTATATTGAACCGTTTCTGTTCTCTTTCCTAATCACAAATAGTTCATCCGAGTGAACCGTATGTTGTACATCGCACACACCTTGATCGGGCTGACCATTTCTTTTGTGTTGCCTAATCACACACAGTTCATCCCAGTGAACCGTATGTTGTATATCGCACACGCCTTCATCTGGCTGCCCGTTTTTTTGTTCCTCCCCATCGCAAACAGTTAATTGAGTTGAACCGTATGCCCTGCATCACACACGCAACTAAAATCTAAACTGTGTTTGAGGGAGTCCTGGATTAGGGGGTCTCCGGACAGCCGGACTATATCCTTTGGCCGGACTGTTGGACTATGAAGATACGAGATTGAAGACTTCGTCCCGTGTCCGGATGGGACTCTACTTGGCATGGAAGGCAAGCTAGGCAATACGGATATGTATATCTCCTCCTTTGTAACCGACCTTGTGTAACCCTAGCCCCCTCCGGTGTCTATATAAACCGGAGGGTTTTAGTCTGTAGGACAACATACAATCATACCATAGGCTAGCTTCTAGGGTTTAGCCTCTTTGATCTCGTGGTAGATCGACTCTTGTAATACTCATATCATCAAGAACAATCAAGTAGGACGTAGGGTATTACCTCCATCAAGAGGGCCTGGACCTGGGTAAACATCATGTCCCCTGCCTCCTGTTACCATCCGCCTTAGACGCACAGTTCGGGACCCCCTACCCGAGATCCGCCGGTTTTGACACCGACATTGGTGCTTTCATTGAGAGTTCCACTGTGTCGTCACCATAAGGCTTGATGGCTCCTTTGGTCATCGCTAGCGATGCGGTCCAATGTGAGGCTTTCCTCCCCAGACAGATCTTCGTATTCGGCGGCTTCGCACTGCGGGCCAATTCGCTTGGCCATCTAGAGCAGATCGAGAGCTACGCCCCTGGCCATCAGGTCAAGTTCGGAAACTTAAACTACACCGCCGACATCCGCGGAGACTTGATCTTCGACGGATTCGAGCCCATCTCGGGTACGCCGCACAGTCAAGACGAGCATGACGTAACTCTACCGTCGGACAGTGTTTGGGAGATCGCATCCGCAACCACTCCGGTCATTAATCCGAAGCAAATCGCGTCATCCAAGAGCGGAGGGATAGACCCCGCCATGGAGGCCGCCCTCTCAGTGGCGATAGAGCCAGATACTGACTTCACCCCTTATGAGAGCCGTGTCGCCAAACCACTGGGTTCATCTCCGGCCACAGACTCCGAGCCGATCACATCCGTGCCCGTGGAATCCAACTGGGCGCCGATCATGGAGTTCACCTCCACGGATATCTTTCAGCACTCGCCCTTCGGTGACATGCTAAATTCATTAAGGTCTCTCTCCTGTCAAGAGAACCTTGGCCGAACTATGTCCGGTTAGAATGGGATGCGGACGACGAAGAAATTTGCTGCCCACCCACCACCCACTTAGTAGCCACTGTCGACGACTTAACCGACATGCTCGACTTCGACTTCGAAGACTTCGATGGTATGGACGATGAAGCCGGAGATGAACAGGAACCACCGCCCCCAGGGCGCTGGACCACCACCTCATCATATGATATATATACATGGTGGACACCCCCAAAGAAGGCAATGGTGACGAGACAGCAGAGGATGACCCCTCCAAGAAGCAACCCAAGAGTCGACGTCAGCGGCGCTGCTCTAAGTCCTGCCACAGCAAGAGCAGTGATACTGGCACAGGAGATAATAACACTCCGGATAGCACCGAAGACAACAACAATCCCCTCCAGCACGATGTAGAGCTGGAGGACAAACAAGCTAGCCCTCCAGAGCAGGCAGCAGATGGAGAACCGGAGGAGGACAATTACATGCCTCTCTCCGAATACGAGGCGAGCCTCGGTGACGACGAGTTTATCGTGCCTGAGGACCCCGTCGAGCAAGAGCGCTTCAAGCGCCGGTGTCGGTGTCAAAACCGGCGGATCTCGGGTAGGGGGTCCCGAACTGTGCGTCTAGGCCAGATGGTAACAGGAGGCAAGGGACACGAAGTTTTACCCAGGTTCGGGCCCTCTCGATGGAGGTAAAACCCTACGTCCTGCTTGATTAATATTGATGATATGGGTAGTACAAGAGTAGATCTACCACGAGATCGAAGAGGCTAAACCCTAGAAGCTAGCCTATGGTATGATTGTTGTTGTGTATGTGTTGTCCTACGGACTAAAACCCTCCGGTTTATATAGACACCGGATAGGGTTACATAGAGTCGGTTACAATGGTAGGAGATCTACATATCCGTATCGCCAAGCTTGCCTTCCACGCCAAGGAAAGTCCCTTCCGGACACGGGACGAAGTCTTCAATCTTGTATCTTCATAGTCCAGGAGTCCGGCTGAAGGTATAGTCCGGCCATCCGGACACCCCCTAATCCAGGACTCCCTCAGTAGCCCCTGAACCAGGCTTCAATGACGATGAGTCCGGCGCGCAGATTGTCTTCAACATTGCAAGGCGGGTTCCTCCTCCAAGTACTTCATAGAAGATTTTGAACACAAAGATAGTGTCCGGCTCTGCAAAATAAGTTTCCACATATTGCCATAGAGAGAATAATATTTACACAAATCTAATCTGTTGACGTATTCTGTAGTGTGACATCACATCGCGGCCAAGCCATTATTCGAATCGTTTTACTGTCCCACCTCAGCATGTTATGCGAGGCGGTTTCCTTGGCACGTCTTGTTAAAGCAGAGATCGTGTCCCCTTATTCCGGGATTCTCATCAATACGGGCGTGGGTAACCCAACCACGCCATTGATTACGGTGCTTGGGAGATAAGCGAGTTTTACCAGGCTGGTGGGACGCATAGTTGCGTCCACCCATATAAGGGGATAAGGATCCACCTTTTCACCTACGCCGTCTTCCTCCTTTGCCTATCCATTTTCGCGCACTCGAGCTCCAGCACCCAAGTCCGCACTCCCCATCTCAACCTTCTCCAGCTATGTCCGGAGCAGGAGGCAAGTGGATGGCCTCCTCCATTACGGAGGGGCACATCAAAAGACTAAGGAAGGCCGGATACTTGTCTAACGACATTGCGCACCGGCTTCCCGAAGAGGGGCAGCTCATCCCCACCCCTAGGCCCCATGAGAGGGTGGTGTTGCTCCCCCATTTCCTCCGCGGACTGGGTTCCCCTCTCCACCCATTTGTCCGGGGGCTCATGTTCTACTACGTCCTGGATTTCCATGATCTGGCCCCGAATTTTGTCCTCAACATCTCGGCGTTTATCATCATGTGCGAGGCTTTCCTCCGCATCCGCCCCCATTTCGGCCTATGGCTCAAGACTTTCAATGTCAAGCCGAAGGTGGTGCGCGGCAACCAGGCGGAGTGCGGAGGCGCCATCGTGGGCAAGATGCCCAACGTCTTATGGCTCGAGGGCTCCTTTGTGGAGACCCTGAAGGGGTGGCAATCGGGGTGGTTTTACATCACCGAGCCGTGCGACCCTAAGTGGGTCGCAGCCCCCGAGTTCCAGTCCGGACCCCCAACGCAGCTCACGTCCTGGAAAGAGACCGGCCTGTCGTGGGGCAGCAAAAGAGAGGTGACCGAACTGCAAACATGCATCCAATCCCTAGTGGACAAGCAGCTCAAGCTCGTCAATGTAGTCCAGGTTATGCTCATCCGTCTAAGCCTCCCGTGTCAACAACGGGCCTTCAATCTGTGGGATTTCAACCCGGCGCAGCACCGAACTCTGAGCAGGCTCTTCGACACGACGTACGAAGATGCCTGGAAGGTGCTTTTCAAAGGCGCCGAGGCTCCCGCACCCGCTACCGAGGATCGCGGATTCAGCGCGCAGCGTCACACTAGCGCGGTAAGTTTTTTGTACCTTTTACAGGGCACTAGTTTTTCATAGTTTAACTCTGTGCAGGATCTAACCTCCCTTACCTTTGACAGGATTGGCAGGCGAAGTCCGGACAGATCGACTGTCCAGCACCTTTGCCCGAAGACCCAGCCGATGCTCGATTGGTGAAGTTGCTGGTTCCGGCACCCTATGTGGTGCCGGAGAAGAAGGCCAAGAAGAAGGCCACAGGGACTCGAAAGAGTGCCCGACGCCCGGAGGTGTCGAATTCATCATCCGACGAATCCAAGACGCACTCCTCCCGCGAAGACGAGGAGGAGGAAGAAGAGACCTCTCCCCCTCCAGCGGGGGAAGGGAAGAAAAGGAAGGCCGCCCCAACTGGGGAGGCCGAAGGGTCCAAGAAGGGGAGAACCCTTCCTCCGGACTACTCCACCAATGCCGACAAGGGCGAAGAGGAGTGGCCGCCCAGGGCCAAGCCCCTGGCAAAATCATAAGTATCCAGATACCAGAGTAATTCATAGAGTTCCTTTATTGCACAGCTTTCCCTTATGTCGAATATGATTATGCAGCCCACCCAAAGACCGGCTCGACGCGTCGTCGAGCGGTTCACTGGACTCGTCGGATGTGAATTCGCTTCCGACGGCTTCCTCCCCCCGCCCTACGGACGATGCCGAAGTGTTGTCCCAACAGGTTCCAAGCCGGGAGGAGGTGGTCCTGGAGGCGCCGTAAGGCGACCTCCCGGACTCCAGGAGTAAAGGGGATAAAACCCCCCAGGGCTCCAAGTCCTGCCCTAGGCCGGACACCGCTCTGGAACCTTCAAAGGTTCCAGAGTCCGGCGGGGGACCTCCTTCCAAGAGGAGCAAGCCCACCGTGCCGGTGACCTCCGTCCAACCAAAGGCGCCGGACAATCTGTTGGAGGCGCTCCAAGGCGCCTCCATCGACGAGGAGCACCGCACCATTATGAGTGCAGTGGTCCAGAAGGTTCAGTCCGCCAAGTGCGGACTGACTGAAGCTTGTACTAGCCTTTTAACAGGCTTTGAGGTAAGTAAAGAATGTGTAAATAATATTACCGCATAGACAGTAGCCCCTGATGCTCTGTTTGGCGTTCGGGAAGAAAAGCCGAATAGAGGATCAAATAAAATTCGTAGGAGTCTAACAAAAAGGAGTCAATATGCGTATGCAGGCTTCTCTGCTTGCGTCCGCCATACTGACTGCGGAAGTGGACACGCTAAAGCAGAACCTCGAGCAGTCCGAGAAAGAGCTCGGGCGTGCCAAGAAGCAGCTCGAGGACGAGGAAGGTAAGAAATACCTTGTTTAAATATATATATATATAAGTGCAATTGCAAAAAATGACAGGATTATCATGGCTATTGTAGGGGCCACGTCTGAGGTGGCGACCCTGAAGCAAGCACTGGTCGAGGCCGAGAAGAGGGCGGCCACGGAGCGCACCGAGCGAGAAAAGTATGAGGCCAAGGTTGGCAAGGTGCGGCAAGAGCTCCAGGTTCTCATGAAAAAACATGAGAGTTTGGAGCTTGACTCAAAGACGCGAGTGTCCGAGCTCGCGACGGCTATTGAAAATGCCAAGTCTGCCAAGGCCGAATCCCAGAAGACCCTCCAGGAGTTGGATGAGGTGAAGAAGATAGCGGCGGGTAAGGCATTCTTTATGCAAAGCAAACACATAAACGTGAGTTACTTGTTACTTACCCGAATCCGGAGCTCTCCAGGAGCGTTCGCAGATCTTCCCCGGAGTGTGTCTGATGCCGCCGCATTCTATCGAGCCGAGGAGGGAAGCTCGACAGAGAAGGTGTTCTGGTCTCAGTATGCTGAGGCCGGACACCCCGTGCCCCTGAGCGACCAGCTGAAGCAACTGGTCGAGCTCCACAAGGCGGCCGAACAGACCATGAGGGGCCTCATAGTTCAGCTGTGGCCTGGAGAGGCTCTGCCTAGGAGCTATTTCGGGCTAGTGCGGTGGCTGGTGGAGGCCTGTCCAAGGCTCGAAGTCATCAAGCGCTCCGTCTGCATTGAAGGTGCCAGTAGGGCCCTTGCCCGTGATAAGGTGCACTGGGGCAAGCTGGATGCTGAGAAGCTTGTGAAGGACGAGCCACCGCCGGGGAAAGAGCATCGCAAGCCCGATAATTATTATAAGGATGTTCTGAAGGGTGCCTGCCTTGTGGCGGATGAATGTTCTAGGGATGTAATTTTTGAGTGAAACTTGCTCATTTTGTCCTGTGCGCTGAAAACTTTGTTCATATGCGCTAAGCAATGCTGTTGGAATTTAAAATATTACCTTCTGTGCGGCTGTTTATCAATCTTGATAGATGGCGAGTCGTTGGCTTCTGCCCCCGTGCCGCTAGTGTTGGGGTGTTCGGGGATAAACCTAAGCGCTCTTTTTCCCATGTTTGGGTCCTTCGAGGGAGGCGCTCAGCCCAATGAACAAGGCAATCGCACTATAATGCGTGAACACTCTCACTTAGCCATAGAATTCTATAATTTTAAATTTCGGCGAAGCCCCTGGTATTCGGAAGACCGAGTTCGGGGCGCTATCCACGCCTTGGCCGGACAGAGCTGACTCCTCGCTCTAAGCGGCATAAGTCTTTAGGGACTCGAAAAACCTCTCGAACAGCGACCAGTTCTCGCTTCATCATGACAGTCAGTTTTAGCTTTCTCCACTAAGGTGCTCGACCCAGCTCAACTGGGGCACAATCGCAGTGGTTCTCCTAGTGCTACCTTAGCCGATATAGCGAAACGTAAGGCACCAAAACATAGGAGCCGGGCAAACCCAACTATTGACCCAAGACATGATTCGGAGCCGATGCATATAATGCTATAAGTTTGGGGTGCCGCACTTGTTAAAGTGTTCGGACTTCTCACACCATGTTGAGGGGTACTGAAGCCCCTGGCATATTTCGGCCGTACCAAAGTGTACGGGTGCAACATGTCGTTAAGGAACATATATAAAAAAAGTAATGCAAAAAATAGACAAAAGCTATGCATTGTTTATTAAAGAGGGCTGCGATCAAAGCAGAACGATACAAATAATGCGATAAGCAAAAGGTTGGACTATTTAACATGTCCGTTCCAGGGGCAAGCTGCGGAATAGTATGCGAAACAGGTATACTGCTCGTGATAGAGACCACCTGGGAGTTCCGTAATGTGGCGTGGCTTGTCTGCTTCCCTGGTTCTTGCATCGTTTGTGCGGCAATTGAACTGCCGAACAGGCTTTCTGAAGAATGGAGTCCTGAAAGTAAGAGAAAATTAAAAAATTGGCAGCCCCTGGTGCGGTTTAAGCCGTGCTTCGGGCATGCCGTGATGGTGCCCCTCCCCTGTACCCATGGTATTTCTAGAGCGTAGTTATGTATGCGAAGCACTGGCGTCGCCTTTTTGCTAGGACTGGGGTTGGGGCCGCATTGCTACGCCTGCTCGGATCGTGCCAGGCGGTCTTGTTGTAGGTTACTCCGGGCGCGCTTGACGGTGTCCGGTCGTTTAATGGCCGGACTAGAGAACTGCCTGGAGAGGCTGCTTTGTACTTTTGCTGCAAGGGTCGCCGTGTGCTCCTCCGTTCGGAGGGAGCGTTCGGTGTTTCCATTGACCGTAATTACTCCTCGAGGGCCTGGCATTTTGAGCTTAAGGTATGCGTAGTGCGGTACCGCATTGAAGTTGGCAAATGAGGTTCGCCCGAGCAGTGCGTGATAGCCACTGCGGAGTGGGACTATGTCGAAGATTAACTCCTCGCTTCGGAAATTATCCAGAGATCCGAAGACCACTTCAAGTGTGACTGAGCCTGTACAGTTGGCCTCTACACCTGGTATTACGCCTTTAAAGGTCGTTTTGGTGGGCTTAATCCTCGATGGATCTATGCCCATTTTCTGCACTGTATCCTAGTAAAGCAGGTTCAAGCTGCTGCCGCCGTCCATAAGGACTCTAGTGAGATGAAATTTGTCAATAATTGGGTCTAGAACCAATGCGGCGAATCCGCCATGACGGATGCTAGTGGGGTGGTCCCTTCGATCAAAGGTGATCGGGCAGGAGGACCATGGGTTGAACTTTGGGGCGACTGGCTCTACCGCGTATACGTCCCTTAACGCGCGCTTCCGCTCCCTCTTGGGGACGTGGGTTGCGTATATCATGTTCACCGTCCGCACTTGTGGGGGAAAACCCTTCTGTCCACTATTGTTCGGCGGCCGGGGCTCTTCGTCGTCGTCGCTATGCAGCCCCTTGTCTTCATTTTCGGCATTTAACTTGCCTGCCTGCTTGAACACCCAACAATCCCTGTTGGTGTGATTGGCCGGCTTTTCGGGGGTGCCATGTATCTGGCACAAGCAGTCGAGTATTCGGTCCAAACTGGACGGCCCCCTAGGATTCCTTTTGAATGGCTTTTTCCGCTGACCGGATTTAGAGCCTCTGAATCCGGCATTAACTCCCGTATCCTCAGCGTTGTCGCTGTTAATGCGGCGCTTCTGCTTGTTGCGACGCGACCTGCCACTACTATCCCTGGTATCCGAATTACCAGGGTTCTTGGTCATATTGTTGCTACGAGCAAGCCAGCTGTCTTCTCCTGCGCAAAAGCGGGTCATGAGTGTCGTGAGTGCTGCCATAGACTTCGGCTTTTCTTGTCCAAGGTGTCGGGCAAGCCACTCGTCATGTATATTGTGCTTGAAGGCTGCTAGGGCCTCGGCGTCCGGACAGTCGACTATTTGATTTTTCTTTGTTAGGAATCGTGTCTAGAATTTCCTGGCCGGTTCATCTGGCTGCTGAATTACGTGACTTAGGTCATCGGCGTCTGGGGGTCGCACATAAGTGCCCTGGAAATTGTCGAGGAATGCGGCTTCCAGGTCCTCCCAGCAACTGATTGATCCTGTTGGCAAGCTGTTAAGCCAATGTCGAGCTGGTCCTTAAAGCTTGAGTGGGAGGTATTTGATGGCGTGGAAGTCATCGCCGCGGGCCATGTGGATACGAAGGAGATAATCCTCGATCCATACCACATGATCTGTTGTGCCATCATATGATTTGATGTTTACGGGTTTGAAACCCTCAGGGATTTGATGATCCATTATTCCGTCTGTGAAGCATAGTGGGTGTGCGGCGCCTCTGTACTGGGCTATGTCACGACGTAGCTCCAATGAGCTTTGTCTGCTGTGTTCGGCCCTGCCGAATTTGTGGCCGGCGTGACGGTTACCGTCTCGAGTTGTGGGGCACCCACGCGATCCGTAGATGGATCTTGTTTGCCTTGCCTTGTCCTCCAACATATCTCGCAAGTCCGGCGCATTTTCCCATGCTTTGGTCTGGGGTGCGGCTTGAGTGGAAGGCCGAGAGGCCTCTCTGTCGCGGCCACGAGGTGGCCGATCGGCCGTATAGAGTGCAAGTGATGTAGGTTTAAGTGCTTCCTCCTCTAATCGGGGTAGCAACCCGCGCTTTGGGTAGCTCTTGGAGGGGCGTTCGAGTTTATGCTCTTCAGCCGCAAGGACTTCAGTCCATCTGTCGACTAGCAAATCTTGATCAGCTCGAAGTTGTTGCTGTTTTTTCTTGAGGCTTCTTGCCGTGACCATAAGCCTGTGTTGAAAATGCTCTTGCTCGACGGGATCCTCTGGCACGACGAATTTGTCGTCGTCGAGGCTTGCCTCGTCTTCGGGGAGAGGCATATAATTATCGTCCTCGACCTCTCTGTCTGCCGCTCTCTCATGAGGGCTGGTTTCTCCATCCTCCTGTGCTAAATCTTGCAGGAGGGGGTTTTCTTCGGCACTTTCTGGAGTATTATTATCTCCCGTGCTGGAATCACCGTATTTGTTTTGGCGGGATTTTGAGCGGCGCCGCTGACGCCGGCGCTTAGGCTGTTTCTTGGAGGGGTCATCCTCCGCTGTTCCATTGCCATCTCCTTCTTTTGGGGTGTCCACCATGTATATGTCATATGACGAGGTGGCTTTCCAGGGCCTGATAGGTGCTGGTTCTTCATCGTCTCCTTCATCGGCGTCCATATCGTCGATGTCTTCGGAGTCGAAGTCGAGTATGTCGTTTAAATCGTCGACAGTGGCTACAAAGTGGGTGGTGGGTGGGCTTTGAATTTCTTCATCGTCCGTACCCCAACCTTGTTGACCGTAGTCCGGCCAGGGCTCCCCTGATAAAGAGAGAGACTCCAGTGTCTTCAGAATATCGCCGAAAGGCGAGTGCTGAAAGATGTCCGCGGCAGTAAACTCCATGATCGACGCCCAATCGGATTCGATCGGCAGGGGCGCGGAGGGTTCGGAGTCCGGAGAGGAGTCCGGCTCCTTGGAGTCACGAGTCTCGTGGAGTGCGGGGCTGGTGTTCGGCTCAATCGCCGTTGGGATCGCAGCCCTCGAGGCGGCATCCAACCGCCCATCCTCGATCGGCGCAGTTGGCTCCGAATTAAGGGTCGAAGCCAATGCGGGTGCGGCCTCCAGGGCACTGTTTGGCGGCAGAGCTAGATCGTGCTCGTCGGGACAGTGCGGCGCGCTCGGCAGTGGCTCGAATCCGTCTAAGATCAAGTCCCCGCGGATGTCAGCCGTGTAGTTTAAACTTCCAAATCTGACCTGACGGGCAGGGGTGTAGCTTTCGATCTACTCCAGATGGCAAAATGAATTGGCCCATAGTGCGAAGCCATCGAAGACGAAGATCTGTCCGGGGAGGAAGATCTCACCCTGCACTGCATCGCTATTGATGATCGTAGGAGCCATCGAGCCTCACGGCGACGACACAGAGGAACTCTCAATGAAAGCACCAATGTCGGTGTCAAAACCGGCGGATCTCGGGTAGGGGGTCCCGAACTGTGCGTCTAGGCCGGATGGTAATAGGAGGCAAGGGACACGAAGTTTTACCCAGGTTCGGGCCCTCTCGATGGAGGTAAAACCCTACGTCCTGCTTGATTAATATTGATGATATGGGTAGTACAAGAGTAGATCTACCACGAGATCGGAGAGGCTAAACCCCAGAAGCTAGCCTATGGTATGATTGTTGTTGTGTATGTGTTGTCCTACCGACTAAAACCCTCCGGTTTATATAGACACCAGATAGGGTTAGGGTTACACAGAGTCGGTTACAATGGTAGGAGATCTACATATCCGTATCGCCAAGCTTGCCTTCCATGCCAAGGAAAGTCCCTTCCGGACACGGGATGAAGTCTTCAATCTTGTATCTTCATAGTCCAGGAGTCCGGATGAAGGTATAGTTCGGCCATCCCCTAATCCAGGACTCCCTCAGTCGGCTTACGGCCATGGCAAATAGCCTGAAGAAAAAGCAGCAACAGCTTCAAGCTGATCAAGACTTGCTAGCAGACAGGTGGACCGAAGTCCTTGCGGCCGAGGAGCATGAACTCGAGCGCCCGGCCAAGAGTTACCCAAAACGCAGGTTGCTACCTTACCTCGAGGAGGAAGAACTGAAACCTCATTCACCAGTGTACGATGCGGCTGACCGGCCACTACGCGGCCGAGCCAGAGAGGCGTTTCAGCCTGAAGTTCATCCCGCACCCTGTCGCCACTCAATCAAAAATACTAAGGCCCGGGGTAACACAGAGGACCTGCGAGACATATTGGACAGTAAGGCAAAAATCGCAAGGTCAATATACGGGACACGGGCACGCGCGCCAACACGGGACGATGATCATCGCGTCGGATACACCAAGAGTAAATCCGGTCGGGCCGAATACAGCAGACAAGACTCATACGAACTGCGTCGGGATATAGCCGGCACAGAGGCGCCGCACACCCCCTATGCTTCACTGATGAAGTTATGAATCATGAACTCCCAGAGGGTTTCAAACCCGTAAATATCGAATCATACGATGGCACAACAGATCCCGCTGTATGGATCGAGGATTTGGTCCTTCACATCCACATGGCTCGTGGTGACGATCTACATGCCATCAAGTACCTCCCACTAAAACTCAAAGGACCAGCTCGGCATTGGCTGAACAGCTTGCTAGCAGATTCCGTCGGCAGTTGGGGGGATCTGGAAGACGCATTTCTCGACAACTTCCAGGGCACTTATGTGCGGCCACCAGATGCTGATGACTTGAGCCACATAACCCAGCAGCCAAGAGAATCGGCCAGACAATTCAGGACACGGTTCCTGACTAAGAAAAACCAAACTGTAGACTATCTGGATGCATAGGCCCTAGCGGCATTCAAGCATAACATCCGCGACGAGTGGCTCGCCCGCCACCTCGGCCAGGAGAAGCCAAAATCTATGGCAGCCCTCACAACACTCACGACCCGCTTTGCGCGGGCAAGGACAGCTGGCTGGCTCGCAGCAACAACATGTCGAGGAATCCGGATACCTCGGATACCAAAGATGTTAACGATAGGCAGCGTCGTAACAGACCAAAGTGCCGCAATAGCGGCGATAACACCGAAGATACGGCAGTCAATGCCGGATTCAGAGGCTCTAGATCCGGTCAGCGGAAAAAGCCATTTAAAAGAAATACTCTGGCTCCGTCCAGTCTGGATCGCATACTAGATCGCTCGTGTCAAATCCACGTCACCCCCGACAAGCCAGCCAATCACACCAATAGAGAATGCTGGGTGTTCAAGCAGGCCGGCAAGTTAAATGCCGAAAACAAGGACAAGGGGCTGCATAGCGATGACGAGGAGGAGCCCCAGCCACCGAACACAGGAGGACAGAAGGGGTTTCCCCCACAAGTAAAGACGGTGCACATGATATACGCAACCCACATTCCCAAGAGGGAGCGGAAGCGTGCACTAAGGGACGTCTATGCGATGGAGCCCGTCGCCCCAAAGTTCAACCCATGGTCTGCTTGCCCGATCACCTTCGGTCGCAGGGACCACCCCACTAGCATCCGTCATGGTGGATCCGCCGCACTGGTCCTAGACTCCATCATTGACGGATTTCACCTCACTCGAGTCCTTATGGACGGCGGCAGCAGCCTGAACCTACTTTATCAGGATACAGTGCGAAAAATGGGTATCAAACCCAGCAAAACCACCTTTAATGGCGTCATCCTAGCTGTAGAGGTCCATTGCACAGGCTCAATCACACTGGAAGTGGTCTTCGGATCACCGGACAACTTCCGAAGCGAAGAGTTAATCTTCGACATCGTCCCATTTCGCAGTGGCTATCATGCACTGCTCGGACGGACATCATTTGCAAAATTCAATGTAGTGCCGCATTACGCATACCTCAAGCTCAAGATGCCAGGACCTCGCGGGGTCATAACAGTAATTGGAAACATAGAACACTCGCTCCGTTTGGAAGAGCACATTGCGGCCCTTGCAGCAGAAGCACAAAGCAGCCTGTTCAGGCAGACCACTCATTCAGCGTCACAGCCCTCGGACACCTTCAAGCGAGTCCAGAACAAGCTGCAACAGGATCGCCTGGCATGATCAGAGCTTGCCTAGCAATTCGGCCCCCATCCCACTCCCATTGAAGCGATGAAATCTGTGCCGCACGTACATAACTATGCATTGAAAATACCATGGACATAGGCGGGGGCATGATCAGGACACGCCCCGCATTGTGGCTTAACCGCACTAGGGGTTGTATACCTTTGTCATTCCTTTTCTCTTTCAGGGCCTAACTCTCTGGAAGCCCTTTCCGCCAGTACGATTGCCGGACACATTCCGGAAGCAACAACCAAGGCGGCAAGAAGCTAGATGAACACGGGAACCGCCAGGTGGTCTCTAGTAATAATTGATAAACCCGCTTTTCACTATTTATGCATAGCTTGCCATGGGATAGGACATTTCGAAGTGTCCTACTTTATGCTTATTGCACTACTTGTACCAAGTACGCTTCGACGTATTATTTAAATAACAATGCATATCATTAATCTGTCATTGCATTATTTAAGTTTTCTCTTTCTCTTATATGTCCATTTGCGACAATCTGCACCCGCACGTTCGGGTACGGTCAGTTCGCCAGGGGTTCTCCTTTACCCCATAATACGGCGCAAGAAGTCCGAACACTTTCGACAGTGTAGCACCCCGAACTTATAGCATTATATGCATCAGCTCTGAATCATGTCTTTGGTCAAATGTTGGGTTACCCGACTCCCATGCTTTGGTACCTTATGTTCTGCTATATCGGCTAAGGTAGCGGTGGGAGAACTACTGCGATTGTGTCCCAGTTCTTCCAGATGAGCACCTTAGTAGAGAAAGCCAAAAACTGACTGTCATGATAAGCGAGAGACTAGTCGCTATTGGAGAGGTCTGAAGTCCTTAAATACTTTTTCCGCTTTGGGCGAGGAGTCGGCCTTGTCCGGCTTAGGCGTGTATAGCGCCCCAAATTCGGCCCTCCGAATACCAGGGGCTTCGCCAAAATTTAAAATCATAGACTTCTATGGCTAAGTGAGAGTGATAAAGCATTATAGTCCGATTGCCTGGTTCGTTGCGCTGAACACCTCCCTTGAAGGACCCAAAATTGGGGTAAAGAGTGTTTAGGTTTATCCCGAACACCCCAGTACTAGTTACATGGGGATAGAAGCCGACGACTGGCCAACTCTCAGATTATATAAACGGCCGCACAGAAGGTAATATTTTAAATTAAGAAAGCGTCGCATGGCGCAAACGAACTCGTTTCATATTACAGGATCACATGAGCATGTTCATTCAAAAATTACATCCTTGGCACACTCATCTGCCACTAGGCGGGAACCCTTTAGGACACTCTCATAATAATTCTCAGGGCAGCGATGTTCCTTGCCTTCCGGCGGCCCTCCTTCACCAGCTTCATGGCGTCCAGCTTCGCCCAGTGCACCTTTGCCCAGGCAAAAGCCCTGCGTGCACCCTCGATGCAGACGGACCTCTTGATGACTTCAAGCCATGGGCAGGCTTCCACAAGCCGCCTCACCAGACCGAAGTAGCTGCCGGACAGGGGCTCGCCAGGCCACATCCAGACTATAAGGTCCCTCATGGCCTGTTCGGCCGCCTTGTGAAGCTCGACCAACTGCTTCAGCTGGTCGCTCAAGGGCACGGGGTGTTCGGTCCCACTATACTGAGACCAGAACAACTTCTCTGTCGAGCTCCCCTCCTCAGCCCGGTAAAACTCCGCGGCATCCAATACACTACGGGGAAGATCTGCAAACGCTCTTGGAGAGCTCCGAACTCGGGTAAGAAAAAGAAAAGTCTCCTTCACGTGCTTGCTTTGCATAATGAATGCCTTACCCGCTGCTATCTTCTTCACCGCGTCAATCTCCTGAAGGGCCTTGTGTGCTCCGGCCTTGGCACTCCGGACGCTTTCAAGCGCCTGCGCGAGCTGGGACTCTCGCGTCTTAGAGTCAAGCTCCAATGACTCGTGCTTTTTTGCGACAGCCTCGAGCTCTTGCTGCACCTCGCTTATTCGGGCTTCTTGCTTCTCCCGCTCAATACGCTCCTTGGCCGCTTTGTCTTCGGCCTTGGACAGCGCTTTCCTCAGGGTCGCCACTTCGGTCGTGGCCCCTGGCAAACCCATGATGAACCTATTATTTTATAACTGAATCTCTTTTTAACTATATAGACAGGGGTATTTCTTACCTTTGCTCTCTTCAAGCTGCCTCTTGGTAAGGCCGAGCTCGTCCTCGGACCGCTTCAGGTCCTGCTTCAGCGCAGGGAACTCCGCAGTACGTGCGGCAACGGCCAGCAGTGAAGCCTGCACATACACATAGACATACTCTAATTAGACTCCTGAGTTATCATTTGATCCTCTATTAGTCTTCTCTTCGTGAACGCCAAACAGAGCCTGTTAGGACGCCATGATATTTTCATTTGATCCTCTATTCGGTAATATTTTCTTATATTTTGATTGCTTACCTCAAAGCCTGTTAGGAGGCTGGCGCAAGCTTCAGTCAGTCTATTTTTGGCGGACTGGACCTTCTCGACCACCGCACTCATGATAGTGCGGTGCTCTTCATCGATGGAAGCGCGGTGAAGCGCTTCTAGCAAGTTGTCTGGTGCCTCTGGTTGGACAGAGGACACCGGCACGGATGGTCGGCCCCCCTTAATGGGGGACCGCCTGCCGGAGTGTAACGCCCCGAGACCGATATGCCAGGTGTCTTCTAGTTATTCGTTGTTGTTGCCTTGTCATTGCTTGCGTGTCATGCATTGCATATCATGTCATCATGTGCATTTCATTTTCATACATGTTCATCTCATGCATCCGAGCATTTTCCCCGTTGTACGTTTTGCAATCCGGCGCTCTTATGTCCTCCGGTGGTCCTTTCTACCTCTTTTCATGTGCGGGTGTTAAACGTTTTCGGATTGGACCGAGACTTGTCATGCGGCCTTGGTTTACTACCGGTAGACCGCCTGTCAAGTTTCGTGCCATTTGGACTTCGTTTGATACTCCAACGGTTAACCGAGGGAGCGAAAAGGCCTCGTGTGTGTTGCAGCCCAACACCCTTCCAACCTGGCCCAAAACCCACCAACACCTCTCCCATCATCTAGAGCGTTCGATCACGATCGCGTGGCCGAAAACCGCGCCTCATTTGGAGCTTCCTAGCTCCTCCTACCTCTATAAATAGACCTCTCCACGAAATTTTTGGATCCCTTCCCCCGAAACCCTAGCCTCCTTCATCCTCCGCGCGCCGGACAACGTCCGCCGGCACCGGACGTGTCCGACTGCACCACGCCGCCGCCCCACACCAGTGGCACCGCGCCACGTGTCGCGCCGGAAGCTTCCCCGCCGCCGGCCCGCTTGGCCCGCCGCCGCCCTTCGCCTCGTGTTCTCCGCCTGGGGGCCGGCCGCCCGCCTCCTCTCGCCGCCTCGCCGCCTCTGGCACCAGCCGCCGCATCCGCCGCAGCCCGGCTCCGCCGCGCCACTGCGCCGGGCGCCTACTCCGGCGGCCGATGCCGCCGAGCTCTGGCTGGCGAGCTCCTCCTCCCCGTCCCGGCCTCCTCCTCCTCCCCACGGCGTACTCCGGCCACCACCGCCCGTCGACGCTGGTAGCAGCTCCGGCATCTACAGGAACTCCGGCGGCCTCGGTTTCCGCACCCGATCTGGATCCAGATCCAGATCCACCCCGGTTGACTTTTCCCCTTCGAACCCTAATTTTTATGCATTTTTCAACGCATCATAACTTCATCACCGTTGCTCCGATTCGTGCGTGTAGCATATCAAAATGTTCGCCTCGACGAGTACATCATTTCATCTCACTGCATCATTTTCATTTGAGCTCATCTTGGTGCCCGAAATGCTGTTGGAAGAGGGCTATGTGAGGAATATTTCAGATCTGTTTCAGCAAATAGCCTTTTGTCATTTTTGCCATGATTAATGTGTGCATGCTATGATCTTGAGCTCTACATGTGTTTTGATGTATGCCATTCCATCTTTACATGGGTGTATGCCATGTATTTTTGTGATCTTTGTGGTGACTGTCAGCGTTCTGGGAACGGGGGTCCCCAGACTTGCCTGCCTGCGGCCTGCGGCGTGGCTCAAAGGGGGGCCTAGCGCGGCCCATCTTCACCAACACAAACCCAAGACCCTCGCGAGGGGCCAAGCCTCGCGGGGCGGACGACACGGAGCTTCCTCAGGCACGGCCTCGTCAGGTTGGCTCACGAGGAGGCAGAGAGATCAAGGTGGGGTACCTCACGAGGTGCCCGTGATGCAAGCCATGACGACCGAGGGCGCCAGGCGGGTGCCAGCCCGCGCAGCGTCCTCCCTTCCTCTTTGGTGCAAAGGGGGCAAGCGCAGCCGCGGAGTACCGAGGCATCAGGCAAAGGTTGCCATTTCGATGCAACGAGACCAAGACCAGGAGGACTACGAGACGGAGGTCACCGTGGAGCCCAAGACAGCATCATCACCAGAGCTTTGCGCAGGCAAAGACTACTTTTGTCAGGATGGCTGATACTAGCTGTCCCACTTTCAAATTAGCCCGCCATTGTTGGCTCCCTTCCCGCTCGATATTTGGGAAGAGGACCAGGGCATCTATAAATAGGATCAGCCACCCACGAATAGACGAAAAACAGACGAACGAACAGACGGACGAACAGACGGACGGACAGACAGAGACATGGACAGAGAGCAGAGGGGTTCGGAGAAGGAGGCTCTTGAGGGAGGGGTTTAGATCAGATAGAGAGAGAGAGAAGGGTGACTGAGCTCCTCCCAGCAGTTCATCGCCCCAGCCAAGAGCAGACCCTCGCGAGGCTGTTCTTCCTTGTATTGATCATCATCATCAGCCCAAGAGGCAATCCACCACACCACACACTGGAGTAGGGTATTACACCACAACGGTGGCCTGAACCAGTATAAACCCTGTGTCTCTTGTGCTGTTCTTTCCTGAGTTTAGATCCTAGCAAGGCGGAGGGGCGCAGGTAGGTAGGAGGCGAAATCTCTGCGCGCACCCCAGTGTTCGAACCTCAAGGGTCTGCCGGAACCCGAAATCCGACATTTTGCGCGCCAGGTAGGGGTGCGTCGGGATTCGTCTTCCACCACCCCGTTCTCCTCCGACCATCACACCCATGTCTGACGCTCGTCGGGCTCGCGCCGAGCGCCAGGCCGCGCTCGCTTCCCGCATCGCCCAGACGGCCCCTGTCGGCGGGTGTCCTCGCCGTTCCCCGTCACCTGCCGTCAACACCGCCACCGGCCCGGCGGGGGACGAGCGGCAAGCATCGTCTCAGCATCCGTCCGTGCGGCAGGACGGCCGCACCGCAACTCCCTCGCTCACCCCAGCTGGTTCTTCATCCCGCGCGCTCCGCGCGCCCATGGAGGCTCGGGCTGCACTCATCGCGGCAAACGAGCTCCTGCGCTACCATCCCGTCGACGACGTCTACGAAGAATGGCTCGACCGCGTCGCCGAGCTTGTCCACGCCGCTAGGGGCTCTCTTGCGCCGTCCGTTCCGCTGCGCCGCACCCCGCCTCGCGCGGGCGATGAAGCTCCAGCGACGCCCCGGCCGCCTCCTCCTTAGGATGGCGCCATGGCTCCAAGGCGCGAGGCCCCTGGGCGGAACCCGCTCCGTCAGGTCCCAGCGCGGCAAGAGCAGAGCTGTCAAGAAGTCCCTCGCCCGCAAGAAGCTGCCAGGGCGCTCCCTGCTCCAGCACGTCGCGACCATGCTCCGGCTCCCGCACGTCAAGACCCCGTGCTGCTCCCAGCTGCAGCGCGTGGGGACATGCAAGACCAAGCTCCCCGTCATCCAAGACCCCCCGTGGCCACAGCAGGCTGCCGCGCCTTCACCGTCGAGCTACGCAGCGTCGCGTGGCCCGGCAAGTTCAAGCCGGACTTGCCTCCTCGCTACGACGGCACGGCTGACCCTGCGGAGTTCCTCCAGCTCTACGAGCTGGGCATCAAAGCTGCCAACGGAGACGAGAAGGTCATGGCGAACTGGTTCCCCATGGCACTCAAGGACGGGGCCTGCACCTGGCTCCTGAACCTGGCTCCAGGCACAATCTCCTCCTGGGACGAGATGCGCACCCGCTTCATCGCCAACTTCCAGGGCACTCGCGACCGGCCACCCGCCGTGAGCGACATGCGCCGCATCAAGCAACAGCCCGGGGAGACCCTGTAGAAGTACATCCAGCGCTTCAACAACGTGCGCCTCAAGATTCCCAAGGTGACCGAGGAGGCCATCATCTCGGCCTTCTCCGATGGCGTGCGCGACGTCAAGATGAAGGAGGAGCTGGCGATGCATGAAGACCTGTGCACTTCCTTGGAGCTGTTCAACCTGGCAACCAAGTGCGCCAGGGCCGAGGAAGGGCGTCTCTCCCTCCTCGAGCTGCCTGCCACGGACCCAGAAGAGAAGAAGCCCAAGGCCAAGGATGTGAAGCGCAAGGGGGCTGCCGTGCTCACGGCAGAACCAGACACCAAGCGAGGCAGAGATCAGCCCGAACGTTCCAAGGGCAGCCGGTACTGTGTGTACCACGACCTCCACACCCACAACACCAACGAATGTCAAGAGCTCCGAGCCGTGCGAGAAGGAAGGATCGGCCGTCGCCCTGACCGCAGTGACCGGGGCTACGGCCGAGGAGGAGGAAGAAACGCAGGACGCTGGGAAGACCGTGGCCCACGCCAAGGGTGGCGCGATCAACCTCATGAGGATCGCTGGCAAGACCCGCCTCGCGAGGGAGGCTGGAGGGATCAGCCTCGCGAGGGAAACTGGAGGGATCAGCCTCGCGAGGATCGCCCGCAAGGCAACGCAGGCCTCCCACTGCTGTCGCCGCTGCCAAGGAGAAACGAGGACCGCCACCAGGACGAGGGGGCTGGGGGCTTCCAGGAGCCACGCGCGATCGCCTGCATCCTGGGCGGGGCACAAGCCCCAGCCTCTCAGCGCATCTTCAAGCAGTTCGCCCGCGAAGTGAACGCAGTCCTCCCCAGGCTCGAAGCCACGCGCCCTCTCAGGTGGTCGGCGTGCGCCATTACGTTCAGCTCAGCAGATCAGCTCAAGTGTGCGGCTACAGCCGGAGTCCTCCCGATGCTTTGTTCCCCAATCATCAGCAACGTGGTGGTCACCAAGACCCTCATCGATGGCGGGGCAGGGCTCAACGTCCTGTCCGTGGAAACATTCAACAACCTCCAAGTGCCCTACAGCCAGCTTCAGCCAACCAAGCCTTTCTCCGGTATCACCAACGGCTCCACGGTCCCGATTGGGCAGGTCCGCCTCCCTGTCACCTTTGGGGCACGCAACTACCGCACCGAGCTCATCGACTTCGACGTCGCTCACATTCGCCTGCCATACAACGCCATCCTTGGGTACCCGGCGCTGGCCAAGTTCATGGCCGTAACTCACCACGGCTACAACGTCCTCAAGATGCCAAGAAGCGGCGGAGTCATCACGGTGCCCTGTGAAGAGAAGGACGCGGTGTGTTCCCTGGAACGAGCCTTTCAGGCCGCGTCACTGGAAGACCCGGATCGTGGAAGCAGGAGGCCTCCCGAGATCGCCCCTAAGAAGAAGAAGACATCGTCCGGCCCGGCCACTCATGAGGCAGGCTCCTCTGGGCCCGCGCTTGCCTAGGGGGAACCTCCTTCCATCGCATAGGAAAGCACGCCCGGCGCCCTCCTCAGGCAGGGCTCGGGGGCTCTCCCCTGGAGGGCCACCAACCTAGCTAGCGTCATGAGGGGGGCGCTTGGGCACCACATGGAGGCGTGTTTCGAAGCATGTTTCCCTTAAGAAGGAGCAAGGCAAGGAGATCCAGACCCTCAGGAGTTCGTCAGCAAGGCCATTCAGGAGCTACAGGAGTCAAGAGTCATGAAAGGCGGCCGCCGCCTACCAGCAGTGGCTCCCCATCCGGGCGAGGATGGTGGGCTGCGCGTCTGCATCGACATACCAGGGCTCAACCGAGTCGCCTCTCTGGAGCGCCTCTGGCCCTCGCGAGTGGGGCACTGCGGGGGCCCACCCCACAGCTACGTTCGCATGCCTTACGGCTTGCCGAGCGCGGCTGACGCGTACCAGCGCCTCATGAGGGGCACCACGGAGGCACGAGAGGCCAGGCGTTCCACTGCCCTAGCAGGGGTGGAGATGGCCCGCGAGGAGCCGCCAGCACCTCCGGAGCCTCCCGAGGCCCCTGGGCCTGGGGGCTCGTGAGGATCGGCTCCTGCAGCCCACCAAGCCTGCTACATCAACGCTCCTTCGTCCTCAACATCATCAGGTGACATCTTTCTAGTTTTACTTCCAGCTGGGAGCGTGCCCCCAGGGCTGCATTATTCCCAGGCCGCGTGGGTCCGTCCCTGCGGCGTGTATCCCTTTTTTTATTCCATGTTGTTAGCTTACCTTGTTGGGGGCGCCCCTCAGGCTGCATGATCCCCAAGCCGCATGGGCCAGGCCCAGTGGCATGTATCCCATTTGCGTTTATTTCCGATTATGCGTTAGACCCACCATGCTTGATTATTTGATGCCGGTCCACGGCACCTCTTCTTCTCCATGCCGACCACTTGCATGTTAAAGGGGGGGTACCTGAGCATCGCGACTCAGGGCTCTTACTGGCTCTCAAGCCCTCACCCTCTGGCCTTGTCCATGGCATCGCGACCTGGCATACCAGTGACGGCTGAGACCAGCTCGAGGGCCGGGACCCGAGGACGTAGAGTGCCGACATCTAACCAAATTTGCAGGGACACATCACAAGATAAGGCCCAGTGCCAGGCGCAACCCGCCTAGAGGTAGGGCCCCGTGAGTCCCGCGCTGGCTCACGGGTGCCCAGATACACCTCGCCAGGCCCTACCATGCCAGCCACGTGTCAGGGCGGGGCTGTACACGCCCCGGGGGCTCCTCCCGGAGGGGGCCCCCTCCCACGTACCAGTGGAAGCACCATGCTCCGCGCTGGCTGACGACACTGCCGAGGAGCGGCTATGCCCGTACACATACGGTAGCGCTATGCTCCGCGCTGGTGATAAACAACTGAGGGTGGCCCCCGGGCCGCATCAACCTCAGGGAGCCCAGAGCTCAGTGTCTAGCCTCACCGTAACGCCTCCCCTCAGGAGTGCCGCGCGAGGGGGCTGGGCACAAGGGCTGCGCCTGGGTCACACCCAGACGCACGCCGCCCAGCCAGGTCCCCCCGGGCCTGGTTCGTCGCGCGTCTCTCCCCGAGCGGAGCCAAGGTACGAAGGCCGTTTGAGCATCAAGGGGGACTCCTAAGCATCGAGACTCAGGAGCCTAACTGGTCACGTAGCCCCTCACTCTGTGGCCCCGTCCTGGTTTCCAGTCGGGACCAACGCTGTGTGAGGCACGCGCGCGGCCGGGCTCTGCAAACGTAGAATGGTAAATCCACCCGCATCACACCTCCCTACTTGCTGTTCGTGCGCCAAGGGGGACTCCTGAGCATCGCGACTCAGGAGCCTAACTTGTCACGTGGCCCCTCACTCCTTGGCCCCGTCCTGGTTTCCGGTCGGGACCAACGCTGGGTGAGGCATGCGCGGGGCCGAGCTCTGTCGGCGTAGAACATAAGCAAGTAGGAAGGAAAGGCACAAATTTCAAGGAATTCAAAGGCAAATACTACAGTCCACACTGTTATCTCAATGCCAAACGCAAGTTTAAATGCCTCCTCGAGGCATGATACATATGCAGGAACTAAAGGCAGGACAGGAGCCGCGGCGGAGTCACTTGTCGGTGGTGGAGCAGCACGGATCGGGTCCGCCTCACGGAGCGGTGGAGTCCGCAGCGCCTTGCTTCGGCTTGGTGCTGAAGGCCCGGAACTTCCCCAGCAGGGCCTCTGCGCGACCCTTCACGGCCTCAGCAGCGGCAGCGGCACGCTCGCCGCTCACCGGCTCCAGCAGGCTGTCGAGGTCGACACTGGGATCGCGAAGGTAGATGTGGGTGAGGACCCGCGTCAGCACTGCAGAAGACAGGACACGCGCCTCGGCCTTGGCCGTGGGGCCAAGGCCAAGGGCGACATCTTCAAGAGCGTGAACCAGGAAGGGAAGCAGCTTGGCGGGGCCGTCCTCGGCGCCAGCCAGTGGGCTCTCCAAGCCGCTGTCGTAAAGCGTCCTCAATGAGGAGCGAGCCCTCGCCTCCAACTCCGTGAAGGCCACGCGGTCCTCGGCAAGAACCAGGGCCTCGTTGTTCAGCTTGGCCTTCCTCGCCCCCAACTCCTGCTCCAGCGCGCCTAGGCGGTCGCGGCGTTTCTTGAGCTGGACCTCCCTCTCCTTGAGAGCTGCCTCGCGAGCCTTCACGCCTTCTTCCTGCTCTTGGCGAAGGCGGACCTCGTTCGCGAGCTGGTCCCGCAAATCTTGCAGCTCACCCTCCAGCGCCTTGCAACGCCCACGGACGTCGACCACCTCCCCCAGGGCTGCGTCACGGGCAGCCTTCGCCTCAAGGACGGCCTGCTTCTCCTTGTCGCATACCATCGAGGCCTGGACCAGCGCCGCCCGAATCGAAGCGTCGAAGCGAACCCATCCTGAAGCCAGCTCCAAGCGCCCGGCCACCAAGAGGGGGTCGGCGCCAAGAAGATCCTGCCGCAGTTGGTCCAGCTCAGCAACAGCACGATCCAGAACGGCAGAAGGAGCCGGAGAGACAGCAGCCGGTGGAGTAGGAGGAGAAGGCGGCAGCGCGGCCGCAGCTTCCTGAGGCGGAGTCTGCCGCGCCCCGATAGCTGTGGTGGCGGCGGCAGGCGAGAGCACCTCGGGAGCCACTTGGGCCGTGGGGGCTGAGCTCGCCCCAGCCGGCTCGGTCAGGCCTCGCGAGGACGACCGGGCAGGAGAAGCCTGTGCGTCGCGGTCACCCTCCTTCGCAGGCAGAGGCGCTGCCACGGGTGGAACCTCGGGAGCCCCCTTCAACTTCTTTGCTGCGGGCGCCAGCCTATCCAAGAGATGCGGACGTCAAGCCTCAGAAGCAGAGCAGGAGATAAAGACAGGATTCGAATGCTTACGGGTCGTCGCCAGCGAGCTCAAGTGGCCTCGGGAGATCAGCCCGGTCCTGTCCTTCTTCAGGATCGGGGGTGAGCCCCCGCCGTCCTGCTCGTCGTCGTCTTCGTCGTCATCCTCGTCGTCGTCGCTCGGAGAGAGGCGGAGAACGCGGGACCTGCGCCGGGGGAGGGGAGCCCTCGACTCTCCGTCAGTCGCCTCAGAGTCAGGCCCTTTTCCCCGCTCCCCTCCTTCCTCCTCTTCGCTGGAGTCGTCGGAGGGCATGTCCACCGGTTCCTCGGGAGTTTCCATGGGCACGGGCCCATCCCCGTTGAAGACGGGCATGGACTCCACTACCTGCTCCCAGTCGTCGCGGAGGAACAAGGGCGTAGGAGCGCCCTTCGACCTCGCCACATCGCCCCCGACCAGAGATTGGAGGACAGTAGCCAGATCTCCGTCGGCTAAGGCCGCGGGGCTCGGACGGGGCCTCCACATAGGAAGTGAGTACTGCCGAAGCGGAGTCAGCTGGTGCTCCAGGAATTCCCTCAGCAGCGACGCGCCGGTCAGCTTCGCCGCCGCCATGTTGGCCGGCCTCAGATCCGCGTCCATCTTCTCCAACATCAGCTTCATGCGGGGGTCCGTGAGCTCCGCTCGACCCCAATTGCTGGAGATCATGGGCTGCTCCATGGGCAAGATCAGCAGAGGGTGGATGCGCCCAGCATCCACCAAGACCCACTTGCTCCTGAAGCCCTCGATCCTTTTCCCGGGGTTCGAGATGGCAATGGCGCCACCGTACGCGACGAAGCTCGCGCACGCGGAAACAGTACCACGAGAGGTCCAGAGGTAGAAGTAGTGGCGCAGCAAGGCCACTGAGGGCTGCACCCCTACGTGAGCCTCGCAGTAATAGGCGAAGATAGCCAGGAGAAGGACGGAATTGGGGTGGAGATGCAGGGCTTGCAGCTTATAGTGGCGGAGGACAGAGAAGAAGAACTCGGAGAAGGGAGGCACCAGGCCAGCAGCAATGGCACTTACGAAGAGTGGATAGAAGGTGCTCCCTTGACCCTCATGGGTGGCGGAGTCGGCTTTAAACACCTTCGCCCCGTTGACGCCCCGCGCCGTCGCCATCCGGCGCAACCGGGCAAGGCTCGCCTCCGACACGTTCGGCGGGTCCAGGGCGGATGAGTACCAAGCTACGGCCGGGGGCTGACGAGGTGCCATGGCTTCCTAGATCACACGGTCGGAGCGGATCTGGAAGTTTTGGAGGAAGGAAGGAGAGGCGCAAGAAAGGGGATCTGAGCAGCAACTGGGGGAAGCAAGGAGCAAAGCCTAGGTGGATGCCGCTCCCTAATCAACTCGCGCGGTTGCTAAGGCGCCCACGTCCAATCAACCGCCACGCGGCGCCCAAGGCCGCAGGCTGTTAGGGCCCGCGGCGCTTCGCTCTTGCCCTTCCGCCTCCCTGCATGGCCAAGCCCGGGCGCGCCTTGGGCCCGGGGGCTACTGTCGGCGTTCTGGGAACGGGGGTCCCCAGACTTGTCTGCCTGCGGCCTGCGGCGTGGCTCAAAGGGGGGCCCAGCACGGCCCATCTTCACCAACACAAACCTAAGACCCTTGCGAGGGGCCAAGCCTCGCGGGGCGGACGACACGGAGCTTCCTCAGGCACGGCCTCGTCAGGCTGGCTCACGAGGAGGCGGAGAGATCAAGGCGGGGTACCTCACGAGGTGCCCGTGACGCAAGCCATGACGACCGAGGGCGCCAGGCGGGTGCCAGCCCGTGCAGCGTCCTCCCTTCCTCTTTGCTGCAAAGGGGGCAAGCGCAGCTGCGGAGTACCGAGGCATCAGGCAAAGGTTGCCATTTCGGTGCAACGAGACCAAGACCAGGAGGACTACGAGACGGAGGTCACCGTGGAGCCCAAGACGGCGTCATCACCAGAGCTTTGCGCAGGCGAAGACTACTTTTGTCAGGATGGCTGATACTAGCTGTCCCCCTTTCAAATTAGCCCGCCATTGTTGGCTCCCTTCCCGCTCAATATTTGGGAAGAGGACCAGGGCATCTATAAATAGGATCAGCCACCCACGAACAGACGAAAAACAGACGGAAGAACAGACGGACAAACAGACAGACGGACAGACAGAGACACGGACAGAGAGCAGAGGGGTTCGGAGAAGGAGGCTCTTGAGAGAGGGGTTTAGATCAGATAGAGAGAGAGAGAGAGAGAAGGGTGACTGAGCTCCTCCTAGCAGTTCATCGCCCCAGCCAAGAGCAGACCCTCGCGAGGCTGTTCTTCCTTGTATTGATCATCATCGTCAGCCCAAGAGGCAATCCACCACATCACACATTGGAGTAGGGTATTACACCACAACGGTGGCCCGAACCAGTATAAACCTTGTGTCTCTTGTGTTGTTCTTTCCTGAGTTTAGATCCTAGCAAGGCGGAGGGGCGCGGGTAGGTAGGAGGCGAAATCTCTGCGCGCACCCCAGTGTTCGAACCTCAAGGGTCTGCCGGAACCCGAAATCCGACAGTGACTAGCACAAGCATGCAAAGTAGCTTACTCAATGATGCTGATTTCAGGGACTTGGAATTTCACTAAGTCCTTGTCCTGTTATTGTTTTTATGCCATATGTTCATGTTGTTTCCTAGTGATTCGTGCCTCTTTTGAGCATGATCAGTAAGGATGTTTTGTAGATATTGTTGTTCTCTATCCATCCATGTCTTTGTTTGCAATTATGGAGCACCCTAGCTTGAGTCAATCGAGCTCTACTTTTGCTATAAAATGTTCCTGGCAGATTGTTAACGTGTTTAGCGATTTTGCCGGGCTTGTTGTTGTTGATCCATGCATGCTATGTTGTTGTTCTTTCCATGTCTAACTTCTATGCCATGTCTTATTGATGGGTGTATTCTTAGATTATCATGCCATGCTTTGTAGTGAGTGCATCGAGCTCGTAAACATGCCTACTTGTTAACTGTTTTGCCATGCTCCAGTTTTTCACTAAGTCCGAATCTGTTTATGTTTTTGCTATGTTCACATGCTTGCAATTGAATTTTCTGGTCCCTTTTGGCTTATGGTCACTAAGGGACTTTTGTTATATGCTTTGAGTAGCTTCATGCCATGCCTTTCTTTGCCATGATATGTTCCTGTAGCATGTAGTTATCCTGCTCTAAACTTTGCTTCCTGATGATAAATTCCTGACTTGCTGTTAATTTCACTAAGTCTGAAACCTGTTATCATTTGCACTTTTGCCATGCTTGTTTGAGCTTGCTATTGAGTGAATTAGCCGTAGCTCATTGTTCTTCTTTTGTCAAGCATCATGAGTGGATCCCTTCTATGTATTTTTTTGTCATGTTTGAGTGATGTAGCATATTTATCTTGATGCATTTAGAAGGCTACTTGTAGTTAATCGCAGACCGGTGCCATATTTGTTTTGCTTGCCATTTCCAAACCGTGCATCCGATTCCGGTGATCTTTATATCGATTTTGACTGAAATCAACTCACCTTTCCAGTGGAACTCTTAGTTTTCCAAGTTAAGGCCAAGTTCAATCATTCCTTTCCAAATCATGCATATGCATCACATACTGCATCCCGCATATCATGTCATGTTTTCATGTGTTGCTTGTTTACTATGTTGTGTGCTTCTTTACGGTGTTGCTTCTTCGGGTTGGTTCCGATAACGTCGCATTTGTGAGGACCCGTTCGACTACGTATGTTTGTCTTCGTCATGGACTTGTTCTTCTTCCTTGCGGGATTTCAGGCAAGATGACCATACCCTCGAAATCACTTCTATCTTTGCTTGCTAGATGCTCGCTCTTTTGCTATGCCTATGCTACGATACCTACCACTTGCTTATCATGCCTCAAATATTTCCATGTCAAACCTCTAACCCACCTTGTCCTCGCAAACCGTCGTTTGGCTATGTTACCGCTTTGCTCAGCCCCTCTTATAGCGTTGTTAGTTGCAGGTGAAGATGAAGTTTGTTCCTTGTTGGAACATGAATATGTTGTTCCTTGTTGGAGCATGTTTAAATGTGGGGATATCACAATATCTCTTATTTAATTAATGCATCTATATACTTGGTAAAGGGTGGAAGGCTCGGCCTTATGCCTGGTGTTTTGTTCCACTCTTGCCGCCCTAGTTTCCGTCATATCGATGTTATGTTCCCAGATTTTGCGTTCCTTACGCTGTTGGGTTATAATGGGAACCCCTCGACAGTTCGCCTTGAATAAAACTCCTCCAGCATGGCCCAACATTGGTTTTACCATTCGCCACCTAGCCTCTTTTTCCCTTGGGTTCTGCAGACTCAAGGGTCATCTTTATTTAAACCCCCGGGCCAGTGCTCCTCTGAGTGTTGGTCCAAACTGAGCGATGTCCGGAGCTACCAGGGGCAACTCTGGGCTGGCCCACCCGACATCTGGCTCATCTGGTGTGCCCTGAGAATGAGATATGTGCAGCTCCTATCGGGATTTGTCGGCACATCTGGGTGGCTTTGCTGGTCTTGTTTTACCATTGTCGAAATGTCTTGTAACCGGGATTCCGAGCCTGATCGGGTCTTCCTGGGAGAAGGAATATCCTTCGTTGACCGTGAGAGCTTGTGATGGGCTAAGTTGGGACACCCCTATAGGGATTTGAACTTTCAAAAGTCGTGCCCGCGGTTATGGGCAGATGGGAATTTGTTAATGTCCGGTTGTAGAAAACCCGAAGTTGATCTTAATTAAAATACATCAACCGCGTGTGTAACCGTGATGGTCTCTTCTCGGCGGAGTCCGGGAAGTGAACACGGTGTTGGAGTTATGCTTGACGTAGGTTGTTCTAGTATCACTTCTTGATCATAGTTGTTTGACCGTGCTTTGCCTTCTCTTCTCGCTCTCATTTGCGTATGTTAGCCACCATATATGCTAGTCGCTTGCTGCAGCTCCACCTCATACCTTTTACCCTTCCTATAAGCTTAAATAGTCTTGATCGCGAGGGTGTGAGATTGCTGAGTCCCCATGACTCACAGATACTTCCAAAACCAGTTTGCAGGTGCCGATGAAACCATGCAGGTGACGCATCCGAGCTCAAGGAGGAGCTCGATGAAGACCTTGTTTGTTGTGTCGTTCCGTTTCCAGTTGATCAGTAGTGGAGCTCAGTTGGGGTCGATCGGGGATCTATGTAGCATTTGGGGTAGTCTTCTTTTATTTTGGTTCCGTAGTCGGACCTTGAGTGTATTTGGATGAATGTAATGCTTTGTTCATGTATTGTGTGAAGTGGCGATTGTAAACCAGCTATGTATCTCTTTCCCTTATGTATTACATGGGTTGTGTGAAGATTACCTCACTTGCGACATTGCTTTCAATGCGGTTATGCCTCTAAGTCGTGCTTCGACACGTGGGAGATATAGCTGCATCGAGGGCGTTACACGTTGGTAATCAGAGCCTTCCCTGACCTTAGGAGCCCCCTGCTTGATCGAATCGTTGGCGTTGTTGAGTCTAGAAAAATGTTTTGAGTCTTTTAGGAATTATATACATCGGAGAGTTAGGAATTCTTTTTTACTTCTCAGTCCCTTCATCGCTCTGGTGAGGCCTCCTGACGTAGAGTTTTGACTCTTCTCTCCTCAAATTTCACGTAAATTTTTTTAGGATCACGCGGTTATTTCCAGCTTTTCTGCAAGCCAATCCTTTGTTTTTGTTTTGATTGAGGTATTCGAGTTGCTTCAATGTCAAGTGTTGATTCCATGCCTTCCCTAAGCGATGTTCTCATATTTCTATCTGGATGCTAATCCGTCATAACCATCAAGATTGTCATGTCAATCCTTTTTCAACCGGCGTGTTTCTCTTCAAGTGGATCCGATCTCTTTCAACATCCTCAAGGTCAATTATCAGTTCTTCTCACCGGTGCTCATTTCTTCCGTCCTTAATTGCTTTTGTTTTTTCCCCCCCCCCCCCCCTTTTTTTTTAAGGACTCAGAATTCTTAATCCAGTATCCATGTTATTGTTGAGAAGTCTCTCCATTTATTTTTTCGTCAATGTTCTTACCCGGTGGTTCTCTTGAAGATGCTCTACTAGTTCATCATTCTTCGTTCTTTCCTCTTTGGTGGATTTAATTCAAGCTTTGTTGATCACATCATTTTCCTCATTTCAAATGTTTTCTCATGCCAGTGCACCTCTTAATCTTCCCCGCTTGCTATTCAATTGTTCCGGAGTGTTCAAGATATCTCGAAGACTCGTGTTTCCACTCTGCTTTCGTTCAAGCTCTTTCGAGGATGTTATCTCTTTGAAACCATTTAATTCAACCGGCGCAAATCTATCTTAAGTTGTTCTATGGTGTTTCTTTTGAGTGGGCCCTAACCCACAGGATGTTTCCCAGGATCTTACCCGACTCTTCTTATTTTCCCGGAGCTATCCTCAAATTTCTTTTCAAGTTTGACGTAAGAATGATTTATCATCAGTCAAATGCCTTTCTCCAAGATCGGTTAAATTCTTTTCATCGTTGGCTCAATCCCTTCGCTTTTGATTCTTCCGGAGTGTCTCAATAATTCTTGGTGGTGTTTCTCATCGTCATTCTCAGATTGGAAGACCGAAGAAGATTTCTCTCTCAATATTGCTCCATTCTCTTCAAGATTCGTGGTTCTAGTTCGAGGCCATCCTCGCATAATTGTTTTTGATCGTGAGAATTATTTTCACCCATCCGGAGCATTTCATGAGTTGTTTTCCATTCCTTTCCTCCGAAGGCCATCATTTCGGAAGATTTATCCATTCCAGCTTTCAGTTGTCATTCTCCAATCTTACCGGTGCTTAAATCAATTATTCTCTAATCAGTTCGCGATCTCTTCGTTCTCATATATCCAAATCCTCTCAAGTATCTTCGTTCTTTTTATAATTCTTCCCGATGTTTCTTTACCTTTATTTCATTCATTTCCAATTCTTACGGTGGTTCATTCAAGATTCTCTTCCTTGGTTATCATATCAATTTATTCGTTGTTTCTATCCTACCGGTGGTTCATTGAAGACCATCTCAAGTTTATGCCATATCTCTCTTAATCCTATCTATGAGAATAAGTGGTATGCCAAATCCGTTTGCTTGTCATCAAGTTAATTGGTGAAGGATACGCATAATGTAATTCTTATTCTTGTTTCATCTAAGTGATCAATTCCTTATTCCGGAGGTTCATAAAAAATTCTGGATTTCAGTTGTTCTTCTTTCTTTTTCCCGGAGTTCCAAGCTCTCGCAATTATATCATCACAGAGATCCATCTAAATCATTACAAGGGTTCACCTGTGTTTTCAACTTCTCTTTCCTTCCGCTTGATCATTCTTTTGTTTAACGGAGTTCTTCATGGAGATTCTATATGATGGTTCATCAAGATTCTTTCCAGAGGAGTTCAAGCATTCTTCATCTTGCATTTCGGAGTGCAATTCTTTCTACCGTATCATTAGAGGTGGTATTATGTCATTCTTGATAATTTGAGTTCATGTTCCATGATTCACATGTTGTTAACAATGAGATATTTCAAATCCATCAACCTCTTCGTTGGAGTTATCTTGGGTCATATTTCACCTAAAGCCTTCCCTAAGGATTGTTGCTATTTATGGTGCTCATAAATGACCCAAGTTCTTCATCTTTCCTCCCGGTGAAATAGTTTCTCGTCTCCTTGTCATATAAACCCAATCAAATATTTTCCGTGAGTGGCAAGTTGTCACCTCATAATGTTGAGATGCCTTCTATAAGCCCACTTCAAGTTTGTCCTTCCGTTGTTGGTGTTCTAACAACTCCTTTCAACCATTCTCCTAAGTATGCCTTTTCAAGCTCTTTTGTGGCAGAAGTTGGCATTTTCTTCTCCATTCTTTTCTTTCAATTATCTATCTTCTATTTCTTTCTTCCGGAGGCATTGTGATGTTGCTCTTTTCAACCAATCATTTTCGTTTTGTCAAAGATCATATTCTTTTCATGCCTATCCATTTAACCGGTGTGTTGTACCCTTTTGCTCAAGTTCTTTTCATCTTATCAAGTCTTGCTTAACTTCTTAACCGGAGTGGTTTCAATATATATCTTGCCCTTCAACCTCAAGGTTTTTCGCAATGTTCTTTGTCCCTATTTTCTAACGGAGTGTTTTCATCTTTGTTCACCTTTGTTGTATTCTTTTCTCGAATTTTTTCAACCTCGCAAGGTTCTTTGGTTTCACTCATTGGTCAAAGAAGCAATTTAGTTTTACCTCTTCTCTTTCTCTTCCGCTTTTCCCTCCGGTGCCATTCTAGATCTCGGGACGAGATCCTCTCGTAGTGGTGGAGTGTTGTAACGCCCCGAGACCGATATGCCAGGTGTCTTCCAGTTATTCGTTGTTGTTGCCTTGTCATTTCTTGCGTGTCATGCATTGCATATCATGTCATCATGTGCATTTCATTTGCATACATGTTCGTCTCATGCATCCGAGCATTTTCCCCATTGTCGGTGTCAAAACCGGCGGATCTCGGGTAGGGGGTCCCGAACTGTGCGTCTAGGCCGGATGGTAACAGGAGGCAAGGGACACGAAGTTTTACCCAGGTTCGGGCCCTCTCGATGGAGGTAAAACCCTACGTCCTGCTTGATTAATATTGATGATATGGGTAGTACAAGAGTAGATCTACCACGAGATCAGAGAGGCTAAACCCTAGAAGCTAGCCTATGGTATGATTGTTGTTGTGTATGTTGTCCTATGGACTAAAACCCTCTGATTTATATAGACACCGGATAGGGTTAGGGTTACATAGAGTCGGTTACAATGGTAGGAGATCTACATATACGTATCGCCAAGCTTGCCTTCCACGCCAAGGAAAGTCCCTTCCAGACACGGGATGAAGTCTTCAAAATTGTATCTTCATAGTCCAGGAGTCCGGTCGAAGGTATAGTTCGGCCATCCGGACACCCCCTAATCCAGGACTCCCTCAGTAGCCCCTGAACCAGGCTTCAATGACGACAAGTCCGGCGCGCAGATTGTCTTCGGCATTGCAAGGCGGGTTCCTCCTCCAAGTACTTCATAGAAGATTTTGAACACAAAGATAGTGTCCGGCTCTGCAAAATAAGTTTCCACATATTGCCATAGAGAGAATAATATTTACACAAATCTAATCTGCTGACGTATTCCGTAGTGAGACACACCACGGCCAAGCCTTTATCTGAGTCGTTTCAATATCCCACCTCAGCGCGTCATGCGAGGCGGTTTTCTTGGCACGTCTTGTTAAAGCAGAGATCGTGTCCCCTTGTTCCGGGATTCTCATCAATATGGGCGTGGGTAACCCAACCGCGCCATTGATTACGGCGCTTGGGAGATAAGCGAGTTTTACTAGGCTGGTGGGGACGCATAGTTGCATCCACCCATATAAAGGGATAAGGATCCACCCTTTCACCTACGCCTTCTTCCTCCTTTGCCTATCCATTCTCGCGCACTCAAGCTCCAACGCCCAAGTCCGCCCTCCCCACCTCAACCTTCTCCAGTCATGTCCAGAGCGGGAGGCAAGTGGATGGTCTCCTCCGTCACGGAGGGACACATCAAAAAACTAAGGAAGGCCGAATACTTGTCTAACGACATCGCGCACCGGCTTCCCGAAGAGGGTCAGCTCATCCCCACCCCTAGGCCCCATGAGAGGGTGGTGTTCCTCCCCCATTTCCTCCGCGGACTGGGCTTCCCTCTCCGCCCATTTGTCTGGGGGCTCATGTTCTACTATGGCCTGGATTTCCACGATCTGGCCCCGAACTTTGTCCTCAACATCTCGGCGTTTATCGTCGTGTGCGAGGCTTTCCTCCGCGTCCGCCCCCATTTTGGCCTATGGCTCAAGACTTTCAATGTCAAGCCGAAGGTGGTGCGCGGCAACCAGGCGGAGTGCGGAGGCGCCATGGTGGGAAAGATGCCCAACGTCTTATGGCTCGAGGGCTCCTTTGTGGAGACCCTAAAGGGGTGGCAATCGGGGTGGTTTTACATCACCGAGCCGTGCAACCCTAAGTGGGTCGCAGCCCCCGAGTTCCGGTTCGGACCCCCAACGCGGCTCACGTCCTGGAAATAGACGGGCCTGTCGTGGGGCAGCAAAAAAGAGGTGACCGGATTGCAAACATGCATCCAATCCTTGGTGGACAAGCAGCTCAGGCTCGTCAACATAGTCCTGGTTATGCTCATCCGCCTGAGCCTCCTGTGCCAACAACGGGCCTTCAATCTATGGGAGTTCAATCCAGCGCAGCACCGAACTCTGAGCAGGCTCTTCAACACGACGTACGAAGATGCCTGGAAGATGCTTTTCAAAGGCACCGAGGCTCCCGCATCCGCTACCGAGGATCGCGGATTCAGCGTGCAGCGTCACGCTAGCGTGGTAGTTTTTTGTACCTTTCACAGGGCGCACTAGTTTTTCATAGTTTAACTCTATGCAGGATCTAAGCTTCCTTACCTTAGACAGGATTGGCAGGCGAAGTCCAGACGGATCGACTGTCCGGCACCTTTGCCCGAAGACCCAGCCGATGCCCACTTGGCGAAGCTGCTGGTTTCGGCACCCCATGTGGTGCCAGAGAAGAAGGCCACGGGGACTCAAAAGAGTGCCCGATGCCCGGAGGTGTCGGATTCATCATCCGACGAATCCAAGATGCACTCCTCCCATGAGGACGAGGAGGAGGAAGAAGAGACCCTTCCCCCTCCAGCGGGGGAAGGGAAGAAAAGGAAGGCCGCCCCAACTGGGGAGGCCGAAGGGTCCAAGAAGGGGAGAACCCTTCCTCCTGACTACTCCACCAACGCCGACGACGGTGAAGAGGAGTGGCCGCCCAGGGCCAAGCCCCTGGCGAAATCGTAAGTATCCGTATACCGGAGTAATTCATAGTATTCGTTTATTGCACAGCTTTCCCTTATGTCGAACATGTTTATGCAGCCCACCCAAAGACCGGCTCAACGCATCGTCGAGCGGCTCACTGGACTCGTCGGATGTGAACTCGCTTCCGACGACTTCCTCCCCCCGCCCTACGGACGACACCGAAGTGTTGTCCCAACAGGTTCCAAGCCGGGAGGAGGTGGTCCTGGAGGCGCCGCAAGGCGACCTCCCGGACTCCAGGAGTAAAGGGGATGAAATACCCCAGGGCTCCAAGTCCGGCCCTAGGCCGGACACCGCTCCGGAACCTTCAAAGGTCCTAGAGTCCGGCGGGGGACCTCCTTCCAAGAGGAGCAAGCCCACCGTGCCGGTGACCTCCGTCCAACCGGAGGCGCCGGACAATCTGTTGGAGGCGCTCCAAGGCGCCTCCATGACGAGGAGCACCGCACCATTATGAGTGCGGTGGTCCAGAAGGTTTAGTCCGCCAAGAGCGGACTGACTGAAGCTTGTACAGAAGCTTGTACTAGCCTTTTAACAGGCTTTGAGGTAAGTAAAGAATGTGTAAATAATATTACCGCATAGACAGTAGCCCCTGATGCTCTGTTTGGCGTTCGGGAAGAAAAGCCGAATAGAGGATCAAATAAAATTCGCAGGAGTCTAACAAAAAGGAGTCAATATGCGTATGCAGGCTTCTCTGCTGCGCGTCCGCCGCACTGACTGCGGAAGTGGACACGCTAAAGCAGAACCTCGAGCAGTCCGAGCAAGAGCTCGGGCGTGCCAAGAAGCAGCTCGAGGACAAGGAAGGTAAGAAATACCTTGTTTAAATATATATATATAAGTGCAATTGCAAAAAATGACAGGATTATCGTGGCTATTGTAGGGGCCACGTCTGAGGTGGCGACCCTTAAGCAAGCGCTGCGAGGCCGAGAAGAGGGCGGCCACGGAGCGCACCGAGCGGGAGAAGTATGAGGCCCAGGTTGGCAAGGTGCGGCAAGAGCTCCAGGTCTCATGAAAAAACATGAGAGTTTGGAGCTTGACTCAAAGACGCGAGCGTCCGAGCTCGCGCGGCTATTGAAAATGCCAAGTCTGCCAAGGCCGAATCCCAGAAGACCCTCCAGGAGTTGGATGAGGTGAAGAAGATAGCGGCGGGTAAGGCATTCTTTATGCAAAGCAAACACATAAACGTGAGTTACTTGTTACTTACCCGAATCCGGAGCTCTCCAGGAGCGTTCGCAGATCTTCCCCGGAGTGTGTCCGATGCCGCCGCATTCTATCGAGCCGAGGAGGGCAGCTCGACAGAGAAGGTGTTCTGGTCTCAGTATGCTGAGGCCGGACACCCCGTGCCCCTGAGCGACCAGCTGAAGCAACTGGTCGAGCTCCACAAGGCGGCCGAACAGGCCATGAAGGGCCTCATAGTTCGGCTGTGGCCTGGAGAGGCTCTGCCTGGGAGCTATTTCGGGCTGGTGCGGCGGCTGGTGGAGGCCTGTCCAAGGCTCGAAGTCATCAAGCGCTCCGTCTGCATTGAAGGTGCCCGTAGGGCCCTTGCCCGTGCTAAGGTGCACTGGGGCAAGCTGGATGCTGAGAAGCTTGTGAAGGACGGGCCACCGCCGGGGAAAGAGCATCGCAAGCCCGAGAATTATTATAAGGATGTTCTGAAGGGTGCCTGCCTTGTGGCGGATGAATGTTCTAGGGATGTAATTTTTGAGTGAAACTTGCTCGTTTTGTCCTGTGCGCTGAAAACTTGTTCATATGCGCTAAGCAATGCTGTTGGAATTTAAAATATTACCTTCTGTGCGGCTGTTTATCAATTCTGAGAGATGGCGAGTCGTCGGCTTCTGCCCCCGTGCCGCTAGTGCTGGGGTGTTCGGGGATAAACCTGAGCGCTCTTTTTCCCATGTTTGGGTCCTTCGAGGGAGGCGCTCAGCCCAACGAACAAGGCAATCGGACTATAATGCGTGAACACTCTCACTTAGCCATAGAATTCTATAATTTTAAATTTCGGCGAAGCCCCTGGTATTCGGAAGACCGAGTTCGGGGCGCTATCCACGCCTTGGCCGGACAGAGCCGGCTCCCTCTAAGCGGCATAAGTCTTTAGGGACTCGAAAAACCTCTCGAACAGCGACCAGCTCTCGCTTCATCATGACAGTCAGTTTTAGCTTTCTCCACTGAGGTGCTCGACCCAGCTCAACTGGGCACAATCGCAGTGGTTCTCCTAGTGCTACCTTAGCCGATATAGCGGAACGTAAGGCACCAAAACATAGGAGCCGGGCAAACCCAACTATTGACCCAAGACATGATTCGGAGCCGATGCATATAATGCTATAAGTTCGGGGTGCCGCACTTGTTAAAGTGTTCGGACTTCTCACACCATGTTGAGGGGTACTGAAGCCCCTGGCGTATTTTGGCCGTACCAAAGTGTACGGGTGCAACATGTCGTTAAGGAACATATATAAAAAAGATAATGCAAAAATAGACAAAAGCTATGCATTGTTTATTAAAGAGGGCTGCGATCAAAGCAGAACGATACAAATAATGCGATAAGCAAAAGGTTGGACTATTTAATGTCCGTTCCAGGGGCAAGCTGCGGAATAGTATGCGAAACAGGTATACTGCTCGTGATAGAGACCACCTGGGAGTTCCGTAATGCGGCGTGGCTTGTCTGCTTCCCTGGTTCTTGCATCGTTTGTGCGGCAATTGAACTGCCGAACAGGCCTTCCGAAGAATGGAGTCCTGAAAGTAAGAGAAAATTAAAAAATCGGCAGCCCCTGGTGCGGTTTAAGCCGTGTTTCGGGCGTGCCGTGATGGTGCCCCTCCCCCTGTACCCATGGTATTTCTAGAGCGTAGTTATGTACGCGAAGCACTGGCGTCGCCTTTTTGCGAGGGCTGGGGTTGGGGCCGCATTGCTACGCCTGCTCGGATCGTGCCAGGCGGTCTTGTTGTAGGTTACTCCGGGCGCGCTTGACGGTGTCCGGTCGTTTAATGGCCGGACTGAGAACTGCCTGGAGAGGCTGCTTTGTACTTTGCTGCAAGGGTCGCCGTGTGCTCCTCCGTTCGGAGGGAGCGTTCGGTGTTTCCATTGACCGTAATTACTCCTCGAGGGCCTGGCATCTTGAGCTTAAGGTATGCGTAGTGCGGTACCGCATTGAACTTGGCAAATGCGGTTCGCCCGAGCAGTGCGTGATAGCCACTGCGGATGGGACTATGTCGAAGATTAACTCCTCGCTTCGGAAATTATCCGGAGATCCGAAGACCACTTCAAGTGTGACTGAGCCTGTACAGTTGGCCTCTACACCTGGTATTACGCCTTTAAAGGTCGTTTTGGTGGGCTTAATCCTCGAGGGATCTATGCCCATTTTCTGCACTGTATCCTGGTAAAGCAGGTTCAGGCTGCTGCCGCCGTCCATAAGGACTCTAGTGAGATGAAATCCGTCAATAATTGGGTCTAGAACCAATGCGGCGAATCCGCCATGACGGATGCTAGTGGGATGGTCCCTTCGATCAAAGGTGATCGGGCAGGAGGACCATGGGTTGAACTTTGGGGCGACTGGCTCTACCGCGTATACGTCCCTTAACGCGCGCTTCCGCTCCCTTTTGGGGACGTGGGTTGCGTATATCATGTTCACCGTCCGCACTTGTGGGGGAAAACCCTTCTGTCCACTATTGTTCGGCGGCCGGGGCTTCGTCGTCATCGCTATGCAGCCCCTTGTCTTCATTTTCGGCATTTAACTTGCCTGCCTGCTTGAACACCCAACAATCCCTGTTGGTGTGATTGGCCGGCTTTTCGGGGGTGCCATGTATCTGGCACAAGCGGTCGAGTATTCGGTCCAAACTGGACGGGCCCCTAGGATTCCTTTTGAATGGCTTTTTCCGCTGACCGGATTTAGAGCCTCTGAATCCGGCATTAACTGCCGTATCCTCAGCATTGTCGCCGTTAATGCGGCGCTTCTGCTTGTTGCGACGCGACCTGCCACTACTGTCCCTGGTATCCGAATTACCAGGGTTCTTGGTCATATTGTTGCTACGAGCAAGCCAGCTGTCTTCTCCCGCGCAAAAGCGGGTCATGAGTGTCGTGAGTGCTGCCATAGACTTCGGCTTTTCCTGTCCAAGGTGCCGGGCAAGCCACTCGTCACGGATATTGTGCTTGAAGGCTGCTAGGGCCTCAGCGTCCGGACAGTCGACTATTTGATTTTTCTTTGTTAGGAACCGTGTCCAGAATTGCCTGGCCGATTCCTCTGGCTGCTGAATTACGTGACTTAGGTCATCGGCGTCTGGGGGTCGCACATAAGTGCCCTGGAAATTGTCGAGGAATGCGGCTTCAGGTCCTCCCAACAACTGATTGATCCTATTGGCAAGCTGTTAAGCCAATGCCGAGCTGGTCCTTTAAGCTTGAGTGGGAGGTATTTGATGGCGTGGAAATCATCGCGTGGGCATGTGGATATGAAGGAGATAATCCTCGATCCATACCGCAGGATCTGTTGTGCCATCATATGATTCGATGTTTACGGGTTTGAAACCCTCGGGATTTGATGATCCATTATTTCGTCTGTGAAGCATAGTGGGTGTGCGGCGCCTCTGTACTGGGCTATATCACGACGTAGCTCCAATGAGCTTTGTCTACTGTGTTCGGCCCTGCCGAATTTGTGGCCGGCGTGACGGTTACCGTCTCGAGTCGTGGGGCGCCCACGCGATCCGTAGATCGATCTTGTTTGCCTTGCCTTGTCCTCCAACATATCTCGCAAGTCCGGCGCATTTTCCCGTGCCTTGGTACGGGGTGCGGCTTGAGTGGAGGGCCGAGAGGCCTCTCTGTCGCGGCCACGAGGTGGCCGGTCGGCCGCATAGTGCAAGTGTAGGTTTAAGTGCTTCCTCCTCTAATCGGGGGGTAGCAACCTGCGCTTTGGGTAGCTCTTGGAGGGGCGTTCGAGTTTATGCTCTTCGGCCGCAAGGACTTCAGTCCATCTGTCGACTAGCAAATCTTGATCAGCTCTAAGCTGTTGCTGTTTTTTCTTGAGGCTTCTTGCCGTGGCCATAAGCCTGCGTTGAAAACGCTCTTGCTCGACGGGATCCTCTGGCACGACGAATTCGTCGTCGTCGAGGCTTGCCTCGTCTTCGGAGGGAGGCATATAATTATCGTCCTCGACCTCTCTGTCTGCCGCTCTCTCATGAGGGCTGGTTTCTCCATCCTCCTGTGCTAAATCTTGCTGGAGGGGGTTTTCTTCGGCACTTTCGAGTATTATTATCTCCCGTGCTGGAATCACCGTATTTGTTTTGGCGGGATTTTGAGCGGCGCCGCTGACGCCGGCGCTTAGGCTGTTTCTTGGAGGGGTCATCCTCCGCTGTTCCATCGCCATCTCCTTCTTTTGGGGTGTCCACCATGTATATGTCATATGACGAGGTGGCTTTCCAGGGCCTGATAGGCGCTGGTTCTTCATCGTCTCCTTCATCGGCGTCCATACCGTCGATGTCTTCGGAGTCGAAGTCGAGCATGTCGGTTAAATCGTCGACAGTGGCTACAAAGTGGGTGGTGGGTGAGCTTTGAATTTCTTCATCATCCGTACCCCAACCTTGCTGACCATAGTCCGGCCAGGGCTCTCCTGATAAAGAGAGAGACTCCAGTGTCTTCAGAATATCGGCGAAAGGCGAGTGCTCAAAGATGTCCGCGGCAGTAAACTACATGATCGTTGCCCAATCGGATTCGATCGGCAGGGGCGCGGAGGGTTCGAGTCCGGAGAAGGAGTCCGCTCCTTGGAGTCACGAGTCTCGTGAGTGCGGGGCTGTGTTCGGCTCAATCGCCGTTGGGATCGCAGCCCTCGAGGGGCATCCAACCGCCCATCCTCGATCGGCGCAGTTGGCTTCCGAATTAAGGGTCCGAAGCCAATGCGGGTGCGGCCTCCAGGCACTGTTTGGCGGCAGAGCTAGATCGTGCTCGTCGGGACAGTGCGGCGCGCTCGGCAGTGGCTCGAATCCGTCTAAGATCAAGTCCCCGCGGATGTCAGCCGTGTAGTTTAAACTTCCAAATCTGACCTGACGGGCAGGGGTGTAGCTTTCGATCTACTCCAGATGGCAAAATGAATTGGCCCATAGTGCGAAGCCATCGAAGACGAAGATCTGTCCGGGGAGGAAGATCTCACCCTGCACTGCATCGCTATTGATGATCGTAGGAGCCATCGAGCCTCACGGCGACGACACAGAGGAACTCTCAATGAAAGCACCAATGTCGGTGTCAAAACCGGCGGATCTCGGGTAGGGGGTCCCGAACTGTGCGTCTAGGCCGGATGGTAATAGGAGGCAAGGGACACGAAGTTTTACCCAGGTTCGGGCCCTCTCGATGGAGGTAAAACCCTACGTCCTGCTTGATTAATATTGATGATATGGGTAGTACAAGAGTAGATCTACCACGAGATCGGAGAGGCTAAACCCCAGAAGCTAGCCTATGGTATGATTGTTGTTGTGTATGTGTTGTCCTACCGACTAAAACCCTCCGGTTTATATAGACACCAGATAGGGTTAGGGTTACACAGAGTCGGTTACAATGGTAGGAGATCTACATATCCGTATCGCCAAGCTTGCCTTCCATGCCAAGGAAAGTCCCTTCCGGACACGGGATGAAGTCTTCAATCTTGTATCTTCATAGTCCAGGAGTCCGGATGAAGGTATAGTTCGGCCATCCCCTAATCCAGGACTCCCTCTCGGCCATCCCCTAATCCAGGACTCCCTCAGTCGGCTTACGGCCATGGCAAATAGCCTGAAGAAAAAGCAGCAACAGCTTCAAGCTGATCAAGACTTGCTAGCAGACAGGTGGACCGAAGTCCTTGCGGCCGAGGAGCATGAACTCGAGCGCCCGGCCAAGAGTTACCCAAAACGCAGGTTGCTACCTTACCTCGAGGAGGAAGAACTGAAACCTCATTCACCAGTGTACGATGCGGCTGACCGGCCACTACGCGGCCGAGCCAGAGAGGCGTTTCAGCCTGAAGTTCATCCCGCACCCTGTCGCCACTCAATCAAAAATACTAAGGCCCGGGGTAACACAGAGGACCTGCGAGACATATTGGACAGTAAGGCAAAAATCGCAAGGTCAATATACGGGACACGGGCACGCGCGCCAACACGGGACGATGATCATCGCGTCGGATACACCAAGAGTAAATCCGGTCGGGCCGAATACAGCAGACAAGACTCATACGAACTGCGTCGGGATATAGCCGGCACAGAGGCGCCGCACACCCCCTATGCTTCACTGATGAAGTTATGAATCATGAACTCCCAGAGGGTTTCAAACCCGTAAATATCGAATCATACGATGGCACAACAGATCCCGCTGTATGGATCGAGGATTTGGTCCTTCACATCCACATGGCTCGTGGTGACGATCTACATGCCATCAAGTACCTCCCACTAAAACTCAAAGGACCAGCTCGGCATTGGCTGAACAGCTTGCTAGCAGATTCCGTCGGCAGTTGGGGGGATCTGGAAGACGCATTTCTCGACAACTTCCAGGGCACTTATGTGCGGCCACCAGATGCTGATGACTTGAGCCACATAACCCAGCAGCCAAGAGAATCGGCCAGACAATTCAGGACACGGTTCCTGACTAAGAAAAACCAAACTGTAGACTATCTGGATGCATAGGCCCTAGCGGCATTCAAGCATAACATCCGCGACGAGTGGCTCGCCCGCCACCTCGGCCAGGAGAAGCCAAAATCTATGGCAGCCCTCACAACACTCACGACCCGCTTTGCGCGGGCAAGGACAGCTGGCTGGCTCGCAGCAACAACATGTCGAGGAATCCGGATACCTCGGATACCAAAGATGTTAACGATAGGCAGCGTCGTAACAGACCAAAGTGCCGCAATAGCGGCGATAACACCGAAGATACGGCAGTCAATGCCGGATTCAGAGGCTCTAGATCCGGTCAGCGGAAAAAGCCATTTAAAAGAAATACTCTGGCTCCGTCCAGTCTGGATCGCATACTAGATCGCTCGTGTCAAATCCACGTCACCCCCGACAAGCCAGCCAATCACACCAATAGAGAATGCTGGGTGTTCAAGCAGGCCGGCAAGTTAAATGCCGAAAACAAGGACAAGGGGCTGCATAGCGATGACGAGGAGGAGCCCCAGCCACCGAACACAGGAGGACAGAAGGGGTTTCCCCCACAAGTAAAGACGGTGCACATGATATACGCAACCCACATTCCCAAGAGGGAGCGGAAGCGTGCACTAAGGGACGTCTATGCGATGGAGCCCGTCGCCCCAAAGTTCAACCCATGGTCTGCTTGCCCGATCACCTTCGGTCGCAGGGACCACCCCACTAGCATCCGTCATGGTGGATCCGCCGCACTGGTCCTAGACTCCATCATTGACGGATTTCACCTCACTCGAGTCCTTATGGACGGCGGCAGCAGCCTGAACCTACTTTATCAGGATACAGTGCGAAAAATGGGTATCAAACCCAGCAAAACCACCTTTAATGGCGTCATCCTAGCTGTAGAGGTCCATTGCACAGGCTCAATCACACTGGAAGTGGTCTTCGGATCACCGGACAACTTCCGAAGCGAAGAGTTAATCTTCGACATCGTCCCATTTCGCAGTGGCTATCATGCACTGCTCGGACGGACATCATTTGCAAAATTCAATGTAGTGCCGCATTACGCATACCTCAAGCTCAAGATGCCAGGACCTCGCGGGGTCATAACAGTAATTGGAAACATAGAACACTCGCTCCGTTTGGAAGAGCACATTGCGGCCCTTGCAGCAGAAGCACAAAGCAGCCTGTTCAGGCAGACCACTCATTCAGCGTCACAGCCCTCGGACACCTTCAAGCGAGTCCAGAACAAGCTGCAACAGGATCGCCTGGCATGATCAGAGCTTGCCTAGCAATTCGGCCCCCATCCCACTCCCATTGAAGCGATGAAATCTGTGCCGCACGTACATAACTATGCATTGAAAATACCATGGACATAGGCGGGGGCATGATCAGGACACGCCCCGCATTGTGGCTTAACCGCACTAGGGGTTGTATACCTTTGTCATTCCTTTTCTCTTTCAGGGCCTAACTCTCTGGAAGCCCTTTCCGCCAGTACGATTGCCGGACACATTCCGGAAGCAACAACCAAGGCGGCAAGAAGCTAGATGAACACGGGAACCGCCAGGTGGTCTCTAGTAATAATTGATAAACCCGCTTTTCACTATTTATGCATAGCTTGCCATGGGATAGGACATTTCGAAGTGTCCTACTTTATGCTTATTGCACTACTTGTACCAAGTACGCTTCGACGTATTATTTAAATAACAATGCATATCATTAATCTGTCATTGCATTATTTAAGTTTTCTCTTTCTCTTATATGTCCATTTGCGACAATCTGCACCCGCACGTTCGGGTACGGTCAGTTCGCCAGGGGTTCTCCTTTACCCCATAATACGGCGCAAGAAGTCCGAACACTTTCGACAGTGTAGCACCCCGAACTTATAGCATTATATGCATCAGCTCTGAATCATGTCTTTGGTCAAATGTTGGGTTACCCGACTCCCATGCTTTGGTACCTTATGTTCTGCTATATCGGCTAAGGTAGCGGTGGGAGAACTACTGCGATTGTGTCCCAGTTCTTCCAGATGAGCACCTTAGTAGAGAAAGCCAAAAACTGACTGTCATGATAAGGCGAGAGACTAGTCGCTATTGGAGAGGTCTGAAGTCCTTAAATACTTTTTCCGCTTTGGGCGAGGAGTCGGCCTTGTCCGGCTTAGGCGTGTATAGCGCCCCAAATTCGGCCCTCCGAATACCAGGGGCTTCGCCAAAATTTAAAATCATAGACTTCTATGGCTAAGTGAGAGTGATAAAGCATTATAGTCCGATTGCCTGGTTCGTTGCGCTGAACACCTCCCTTGAAGGACCCAAAATTGGGGTAAAGAGTGTTTAGGTTTATCCCGAACACCCCAGTACTAGTTACATGGGGATAGAAGCCGACGACTGGCCAACTCTCAGATTATATAAACGGCCGCACAGAAGGTAATATTTTAAATTAAGAAAGCGTCGCATGGCGCAAACGAACTCGTTTCATATTACAGGATCACATGAGCATGTTCATTCAAAAATTACATCCTTGGCACACTCATCTGCCACTAGGCGGGAACCCTTTAGGACACTCTCATAATAATTCTCAGGGCAGCGATGTTCCTTGCCTTCCGGCGGCCCTCCTTCACCAGCTTCATGGCGTCCAGCTTCGCCCAGTGCACCTTTGCCCAGGCAAAAGCCCTGCGTGCACCCTCGATGCAGACGGACCTCTTGATGACTTCAAGCCATGGGCAGGCTTCCACAAGCCGCCTCACCAGACCGAAGTAGCTGCCGGACAGGGGCTCGCCAGGCCACATCCAGACTATAAGGTCCCTCATGGCCTGTTCGGCCGCCTTGTGAAGCTCGACCAACTGCTTCAGCTGGTCGCTCAAGGGCACGGGGTGTTCGGTCCCACTATACTGAGACCAGAACAACTTCTCTGTCGAGCTCCCCTCCTCAGCCCGGTAAAACTCCGCGGCATCCAATACACTACGGGGAAGATCTGCAAACGCTCTTGGAGAGCTCCGAACTCGGGTAAGAAAAAGAAAAGTCTCCTTCACGTGCTTGCTTTGCATAATGAATGCCTTACCCGCTGCTATCTTCTTCACCGCGTCAATCTCCTGAAGGGCCTTGTGTGCTCCGGCCTTGGCACTCCGGACGCTTTCAAGCGCCTGCGCGAGCTGGGACTCTCGCGTCTTAGAGTCAAGCTCCAATGACTCGTGCTTTTTTGCGACAGCCTCGAGCTCTTGCTGCACCTCGCTTATTCGGGCTTCTTGCTTCTCCCGCTCAATACGCTCCTTGGCCGCTTTGTCTTCGGCCTTGGACAGCGCTTTCCTCAGGGTCGCCACTTCGGTCGTGGCCCCTGGCAAACCCATGATGAACCTATTATTTTATAACTGAATCTCTTTTTAACTATATAGACAGGGGTATTTCTTACCTTTGCTCTCTTCAAGCTGCCTCTTGGTAAGGCCGAGCTCGTCCTCGGACCGCTTCAGGTCCTGCTTCAGCGCAGGGAACTCCGCAGTACGTGCGGCAACGGCCAGCAGTGAAGCCTGCACATACACATAGACATACTCTAATTAGACTCCTGAGTTATCATTTGATCCTCTATTAGTCTTCTCTTCGTGAACGCCAAACAGAGCCTGTTAGGACGCCATGATATTTTCATTTGATCCTCTATTCGGTAATATTTTCTTATATTTTGATTGCTTACCTCAAAGCCTGTTAGGAGGCTGGCGCAAGCTTCAGTCAGTCTATTTTTGGCGGACTGGACCTTCTCGACCACCGCACTCATGATAGTGCGGTGCTCTTCATCGATGGAAGCGCGGTGAAGCGCTTCTAGCAAGTTGTCTGGTGCCTCTGGTTGGACAGAGGACACCGGCACGGATGGTCGGCCCCCCTTAATGGGGGACCGCCTGCCGGAGTGTAACGCCCCGAGACCGATATGCCAGGTGTCTTCTAGTTATTCGTTGTTGTTGCCTTGTCATTGCTTGCGTGTCATGCATTGCATATCATGTCATCATGTGCATTTCATTTTCATACATGTTCATCTCATGCATCCGAGCATTTTCCCCGTTGTACGTTTTGCAATCCGGCGCTCTTATGTCCTCCGGTGGTCCTTTCTACCTCTTTTCATGTGCGGGTGTTAAACGTTTTCGGATTGGACCGAGACTTGTCATGCGGCCTTGGTTTACTACCGGTAGACCGCCTGTCAAGTTTCGTGCCATTTGGACTTCGTTTGATACTCCAACGGTTAACCGAGGGAGCGAAAAGGCCTCGTGTGTGTTGCAGCCCAACACCCTTCCAACCTGGCCCAAAACCCACCAACACCTCTCCCATCATCTAGAGCGTTCGATCACGATCGCGTGGCCGAAAACCGCGCCTCATTTGGAGCTTCCTAGCTCCTCCTACCTCTATAAATAGACCTCTCCACGAAATTTTTGGATCCCTTCCCCCGAAACCCTAGCCTCCTTCATCCTCCGCGCGCCGGACAACGTCCGCCGGCACCGGACGTGTCCGACTGCACCACGCCGCCGCCCCACACCAGTGGCACCGCGCCACGTGTCGCGCCGGAAGCTTCCCCGCCGCCGGCCCGCTTGGCCCGCCGCCGCCCTTCGCCTCGTGTTCTCCGCCTGGGGGCCGGCCGCCCGCCTCCTCTCGCCGCCTCGCCGCCTCTGGCACCAGCCGCCGCATCCGCCGCAGCCCGGCTCCGCCGCGCCACTGCGCCGGGCGCCTACTCCGGCGGCCGATGCCGCCGAGCTCTGGCTGGCGAGCTCCTCCTCCCCGTCCCGGCCTCCTCCTCCTCCCCACGGCGTACTCCGGCCACCACCGCCCGTCGACGCTGGTAGCAGCTCCGGCATCTACAGGAACTCCGGCGGCCTCGGTTTCCGCACCCGATCTGGATCCAGATCCAGATCCACCCCGGTTGACTTTTCCCCTTCGAACCCTAATTTTTATGCATTTTTCAACGCATCATAACTTCATCACCGTTGCTCCGATTCGTGCGTGTAGCATATCAAAATGTTCGCCTCGACGAGTACATCATTTCATCTCACTGCATCATTTTCATTTGAGCTCATCTTGGTGCCCGAAATGCTGTTGGAAGAGGGCTATGTGAGGAATATTTCAGATCTGTTTCAGCAAATAGCCTTTTGTCATTTTTGCCATGATTAATGTGTGCATGCTATGATCTTGAGCTCTACATGTGTTTTGATGTATGCCATTCCATCTTTACATGGGTGTATGCCATGTATTTTTGTGATCTTTGTGGTGACTGTCAGCGTTCTGGGAACGGGGGTCCCCAGACTTGCCTGCCTGCGGCCTGCGGCGTGGCTCAAAGGGGGGCCTAGCGCGGCCCATCTTCACCAACACAAACCCAAGACCCTCGCGAGGGGCCAAGCCTCGCGGGGCGGACGACACGGAGCTTCCTCAGGCACGGCCTCGTCAGGTTGGCTCACGAGGAGGCAGAGAGATCAAGGTGGGGTACCTCACGAGGTGCCCGTGATGCAAGCCATGACGACCGAGGGCGCCAGGCGGGTGCCAGCCCGCGCAGCGTCCTCCCTTCCTCTTTGGTGCAAAGGGGGCAAGCGCAGCCGCGGAGTACCGAGGCATCAGGCAAAGGTTGCCATTTCGATGCAACGAGACCAAGACCAGGAGGACTACGAGACGGAGGTCACCGTGGAGCCCAAGACAGCATCATCACCAGAGCTTTGCGCAGGCAAAGACTACTTTTGTCAGGATGGCTGATACTAGCTGTCCCACTTTCAAATTAGCCCGCCATTGTTGGCTCCCTTCCCGCTCGATATTTGGGAAGAGGACCAGGGCATCTATAAATAGGATCAGCCACCCACGAATAGACGAAAAACAGACGAACGAACAGACGGACGAACAGACGGACGGACAGACAGAGACATGGACAGAGAGCAGAGGGGTTCGGAGAAGGAGGCTCTTGAGGGAGGGGTTTAGATCAGATAGAGAGAGAGAGAAGGGTGACTGAGCTCCTCCCAGCAGTTCATCGCCCCAGCCAAGAGCAGACCCTCGCGAGGCTGTTCTTCCTTGTATTGATCATCATCATCAGCCCAAGAGGCAATCCACCACACCACACACTGGAGTAGGGTATTACACCACAACGGTGGCCTGAACCAGTATAAACCCTGTGTCTCTTGTGCTGTTCTTTCCTGAGTTTAGATCCTAGCAAGGCGGAGGGGCGCAGGTAGGTAGGAGGCGAAATCTCTGCGCGCACCCCAGTGTTCGAACCTCAAGGGTCTGCCGGAACCCGAAATCCGACATTTTGCGCGCCAGGTAGGGGTGCGTCGGGATTCGTCTTCCACCACCCCGTTCTCCTCCGACCATCACACCCATGTCTGACGCTCGTCGGGCTCGCGCCGAGCGCCAGGCCGCGCTCGCTTCCCGCATCGCCCAGACGGCCCCTGTCGGCGGGTGTCCTCGCCGTTCCCCGTCACCTGCCGTCAACACCGCCACCGGCCCGGCGGGGGACGAGCGGCAAGCATCGTCTCAGCATCCGTCCGTGCGGCAGGACGGCCGCACCGCAACTCCCTCGCTCACCCCAGCTGGTTCTTCATCCCGCGCGCTCCGCGCGCCCATGGAGGCTCGGGCTGCACTCATCGCGGCAAACGAGCTCCTGCGCTACCATCCCGTCGACGACGTCTACGAAGAATGGCTCGACCGCGTCGCCGAGCTTGTCCACGCCGCTAGGGGCTCTCTTGCGCCGTCCGTTCCGCTGCGCCGCACCCCGCCTCGCGCGGGCGATGAAGCTCCAGCGACGCCCCGGCCGCCTCCTCCTTAGGATGGCGCCATGGCTCCAAGGCGCGAGGCCCCTGGGCGGAACCCGCTCCGTCAGGTCCCAGCGCGGCAAGAGCAGAGCTGTCAAGAAGTCCCTCGCCCGCAAGAAGCTGCCAGGGCGCTCCCTGCTCCAGCACGTCGCGACCATGCTCCGGCTCCCGCACGTCAAGACCCCGTGCTGCTCCCAGCTGCAGCGCGTGGGGACATGCAAGACCAAGCTCCCCGTCATCCAAGACCCCCCGTGGCCACAGCAGGCTGCCGCGCCTTCACCGTCGAGCTACGCAGCGTCGCGTGGCCCGGCAAGTTCAAGCCGGACTTGCCTCCTCGCTACGACGGCACGGCTGACCCTGCGGAGTTCCTCCAGCTCTACGAGCTGGGCATCAAAGCTGCCAACGGAGACGAGAAGGTCATGGCGAACTGGTTCCCCATGGCACTCAAGGACGGGGCCTGCACCTGGCTCCTGAACCTGGCTCCAGGCACAATCTCCTCCTGGGACGAGATGCGCACCCGCTTCATCGCCAACTTCCAGGGCACTCGCGACCGGCCACCCGCCGTGAGCGACATGCGCCGCATCAAGCAACAGCCCGGGGAGACCCTGTAGAAGTACATCCAGCGCTTCAACAACGTGCGCCTCAAGATTCCCAAGGTGACCGAGGAGGCCATCATCTCGGCCTTCTCCGATGGCGTGCGCGACGTCAAGATGAAGGAGGAGCTGGCGATGCATGAAGACCTGTGCACTTCCTTGGAGCTGTTCAACCTGGCAACCAAGTGCGCCAGGGCCGAGGAAGGGCGTCTCTCCCTCCTCGAGCTGCCTGCCACGGACCCAGAAGAGAAGAAGCCCAAGGCCAAGGATGTGAAGCGCAAGGGGGCTGCCGTGCTCACGGCAGAACCAGACACCAAGCGAGGCAGAGATCAGCCCGAACGTTCCAAGGGCAGCCGGTACTGTGTGTACCACGACCTCCACACCCACAACACCAACGAATGTCAAGAGCTCCGAGCCGTGCGAGAAGGAAGGATCGGCCGTCGCCCTGACCGCAGTGACCGGGGCTACGGCCGAGGAGGAGGAAGAAACGCAGGACGCTGGGAAGACCGTGGCCCACGCCAAGGGTGGCGCGATCAACCTCATGAGGATCGCTGGCAAGACCCGCCTCGCGAGGGAGGCTGGAGGGATCAGCCTCGCGAGGGAAACTGGAGGGATCAGCCTCGCGAGGATCGCCCGCAAGGCAACGCAGGCCTCCCACTGCTGTCGCCGCTGCCAAGGAGAAACGAGGACCGCCACCAGGACGAGGGGGCTGGGGGCTTCCAGGAGCCACGCGCGATCGCCTGCATCCTGGGCGGGGCACAAGCCCCAGCCTCTCAGCGCATCTTCAAGCAGTTCGCCCGCGAAGTGAACGCAGTCCTCCCCAGGCTCGAAGCCACGCGCCCTCTCAGGTGGTCGGCGTGCGCCATTACGTTCAGCTCAGCAGATCAGCTCAAGTGTGCGGCTACAGCCGGAGTCCTCCCGATGCTTTGTTCCCCAATCATCAGCAACGTGGTGGTCACCAAGACCCTCATCGATGGCGGGGCAGGGCTCAACGTCCTGTCCGTGGAAACATTCAACAACCTCCAAGTGCCCTACAGCCAGCTTCAGCCAACCAAGCCTTTCTCCGGTATCACCAACGGCTCCACGGTCCCGATTGGGCAGGTCCGCCTCCCTGTCACCTTTGGGGCACGCAACTACCGCACCGAGCTCATCGACTTCGACGTCGCTCACATTCGCCTGCCATACAACGCCATCCTTGGGTACCCGGCGCTGGCCAAGTTCATGGCCGTAACTCACCACGGCTACAACGTCCTCAAGATGCCAAGAAGCGGCGGAGTCATCACGGTGCCCTGTGAAGAGAAGGACGCGGTGTGTTCCCTGGAACGAGCCTTTCAGGCCGCGTCACTGGAAGACCCGGATCGTGGAAGCAGGAGGCCTCCCGAGATCGCCCCTAAGAAGAAGAAGACATCGTCCGGCCCGGCCACTCATGAGGCAGGCTCCTCTGGGCCCGCGCTTGCCTAGGGGGAACCTCCTTCCATCGCATAGGAAAGCACGCCCGGCGCCCTCCTCAGGCAGGGCTCGGGGGCTCTCCCCTGGAGGGCCACCAACCTAGCTAGCGTCATGAGGGGGGCGCTTGGGCACCACATGGAGGCGTGTTTCGAAGCATGTTTCCCTTAAGAAGGAGCAAGGCAAGGAGATCCAGACCCTCAGGAGTTCGTCAGCAAGGCCATTCAGGAGCTACAGGAGTCAAGAGTCATGAAAGGCGGCCGCCGCCTACCAGCAGTGGCTCCCCATCCGGGCGAGGATGGTGGGCTGCGCGTCTGCATCGACATACCAGGGCTCAACCGAGTCGCCTCTCTGGAGCGCCTCTGGCCCTCGCGAGTGGGGCACTGCGGGGGCCCACCCCACAGCTACGTTCGCATGCCTTACGGCTTGCCGAGCGCGGCTGACGCGTACCAGCGCCTCATGAGGGGCACCACGGAGGCACGAGAGGCCAGGCGTTCCACTGCCCTAGCAGGGGTGGAGATGGCCCGCGAGGAGCCGCCAGCACCTCCGGAGCCTCCCGAGGCCCCTGGGCCTGGGGGCTCGTGAGGATCGGCTCCTGCAGCCCACCAAGCCTGCTACATCAACGCTCCTTCGTCCTCAACATCATCAGGTGACATCTTTCTAGTTTTACTTCCAGCTGGGAGCGTGCCCCCAGGGCTGCATTATTCCCAGGCCGCGTGGGTCCGTCCCTGCGGCGTGTATCCCTTTTTTTATTCCATGTTGTTAGCTTACCTTGTTGGGGGCGCCCCTCAGGCTGCATGATCCCCAAGCCGCATGGGCCAGGCCCAGTGGCATGTATCCCATTTGCGTTTATTTCCGATTATGCGTTAGACCCACCATGCTTGATTATTTGATGCCGGTCCACGGCACCTCTTCTTCTCCATGCCGACCACTTGCATGTTAAAGGGGGGGTACCTGAGCATCGCGACTCAGGGCTCTTACTGGCTCTCAAGCCCTCACCCTCTGGCCTTGTCCATGGCATCGCGACCTGGCATACCAGTGACGGCTGAGACCAGCTCGAGGGCCGGGACCCGAGGACGTAGAGTGCCGACATCTAACCAAATTTGCAGGGACACATCACAAGATAAGGCCCAGTGCCAGGCGCAACCCGCCTAGAGGTAGGGCCCCGTGAGTCCCGCGCTGGCTCACGGGTGCCCAGATACACCTCGCCAGGCCCTACCATGCCAGCCACGTGTCAGGGCGGGGCTGTACACGCCCCGGGGGCTCCTCCCGGAGGGGGCCCCCTCCCACGTACCAGTGGAAGCACCATGCTCCGCGCTGGCTGACGACACTGCCGAGGAGCGGCTATGCCCGTACACATACGGTAGCGCTATGCTCCGCGCTGGTGATAAACAACTGAGGGTGGCCCCCGGGCCGCATCAACCTCAGGGAGCCCAGAGCTCAGTGTCTAGCCTCACCGTAACGCCTCCCCTCAGGAGTGCCGCGCGAGGGGGCTGGGCACAAGGGCTGCGCCTGGGTCACACCCAGACGCACGCCGCCCAGCCAGGTCCCCCCGGGCCTGGTTCGTCGCGCGTCTCTCCCCGAGCGGAGCCAAGGTACGAAGGCCGTTTGAGCATCAAGGGGGACTCCTAAGCATCGAGACTCAGGAGCCTAACTGGTCACGTAGCCCCTCACTCTGTGGCCCCGTCCTGGTTTCCAGTCGGGACCAACGCTGTGTGAGGCACGCGCGCGGCCGGGCTCTGCAAACGTAGAATGGTAAATCCACCCGCATCACACCTCCCTACTTGCTGTTCGTGCGCCAAGGGGGACTCCTGAGCATCGCGACTCAGGAGCCTAACTTGTCACGTGGCCCCTCACTCCTTGGCCCCGTCCTGGTTTCCGGTCGGGACCAACGCTGGGTGAGGCATGCGCGGGGCCGAGCTCTGTCGGCGTAGAACATAAGCAAGTAGGAAGGAAAGGCACAAATTTCAAGGAATTCAAAGGCAAATACTACAGTCCACACTGTTATCTCAATGCCAAACGCAAGTTTAAATGCCTCCTCGAGGCATGATACATATGCAGGAACTAAAGGCAGGACAGGAGCCGCGGCGGAGTCACTTGTCGGTGGTGGAGCAGCACGGATCGGGTCCGCCTCACGGAGCGGTGGAGTCCGCAGCGCCTTGCTTCGGCTTGGTGCTGAAGGCCCGGAACTTCCCCAGCAGGGCCTCTGCGCGACCCTTCACGGCCTCAGCAGCGGCAGCGGCACGCTCGCCGCTCACCGGCTCCAGCAGGCTGTCGAGGTCGACACTGGGATCGCGAAGGTAGATGTGGGTGAGGACCCGCGTCAGCACTGCAGAAGACAGGACACGCGCCTCGGCCTTGGCCGTGGGGCCAAGGCCAAGGGCGACATCTTCAAGAGCGTGAACCAGGAAGGGAAGCAGCTTGGCGGGGCCGTCCTCGGCGCCAGCCAGTGGGCTCTCCAAGCCGCTGTCGTAAAGCGTCCTCAATGAGGAGCGAGCCCTCGCCTCCAACTCCGTGAAGGCCACGCGGTCCTCGGCAAGAACCAGGGCCTCGTTGTTCAGCTTGGCCTTCCTCGCCCCCAACTCCTGCTCCAGCGCGCCTAGGCGGTCGCGGCGTTTCTTGAGCTGGACCTCCCTCTCCTTGAGAGCTGCCTCGCGAGCCTTCACGCCTTCTTCCTGCTCTTGGCGAAGGCGGACCTCGTTCGCGAGCTGGTCCCGCAAATCTTGCAGCTCACCCTCCAGCGCCTTGCAACGCCCACGGACGTCGACCACCTCCCCCAGGGCTGCGTCACGGGCAGCCTTCGCCTCAAGGACGGCCTGCTTCTCCTTGTCGCATACCATCGAGGCCTGGACCAGCGCCGCCCGAATCGAAGCGTCGAAGCGAACCCATCCTGAAGCCAGCTCCAAGCGCCCGGCCACCAAGAGGGGGTCGGCGCCAAGAAGATCCTGCCGCAGTTGGTCCAGCTCAGCAACAGCACGATCCAGAACGGCAGAAGGAGCCGGAGAGACAGCAGCCGGTGGAGTAGGAGGAGAAGGCGGCAGCGCGGCCGCAGCTTCCTGAGGCGGAGTCTGCCGCGCCCCGATAGCTGTGGTGGCGGCGGCAGGCGAGAGCACCTCGGGAGCCACTTGGGCCGTGGGGGCTGAGCTCGCCCCAGCCGGCTCGGTCAGGCCTCGCGAGGACGACCGGGCAGGAGAAGCCTGTGCGTCGCGGTCACCCTCCTTCGCAGGCAGAGGCGCTGCCACGGGTGGAACCTCGGGAGCCCCCTTCAACTTCTTTGCTGCGGGCGCCAGCCTATCCAAGAGATGCGGACGTCAAGCCTCAGAAGCAGAGCAGGAGATAAAGACAGGATTCGAATGCTTACGGGTCGTCGCCAGCGAGCTCAAGTGGCCTCGGGAGATCAGCCCGGTCCTGTCCTTCTTCAGGATCGGGGGTGAGCCCCCGCCGTCCTGCTCGTCGTCGTCTTCGTCGTCATCCTCGTCGTCGTCGCTCGGAGAGAGGCGGAGAACGCGGGACCTGCGCCGGGGGAGGGGAGCCCTCGACTCTCCGTCAGTCGCCTCAGAGTCAGGCCCTTTTCCCCGCTCCCCTCCTTCCTCCTCTTCGCTGGAGTCGTCGGAGGGCATGTCCACCGGTTCCTCGGGAGTTTCCATGGGCACGGGCCCATCCCCGTTGAAGACGGGCATGGACTCCACTACCTGCTCCCAGTCGTCGCGGAGGAACAAGGGCGTAGGAGCGCCCTTCGACCTCGCCACATCGCCCCCGACCAGAGATTGGAGGACAGTAGCCAGATCTCCGTCGGCTAAGGCCGCGGGGCTCGGACGGGGCCTCCACATAGGAAGTGAGTACTGCCGAAGCGGAGTCAGCTGGTGCTCCAGGAATTCCCTCAGCAGCGACGCGCCGGTCAGCTTCGCCGCCGCCATGTTGGCCGGCCTCAGATCCGCGTCCATCTTCTCCAACATCAGCTTCATGCGGGGGTCCGTGAGCTCCGCTCGACCCCAATTGCTGGAGATCATGGGCTGCTCCATGGGCAAGATCAGCAGAGGGTGGATGCGCCCAGCATCCACCAAGACCCACTTGCTCCTGAAGCCCTCGATCCTTTTCCCGGGGTTCGAGATGGCAATGGCGCCACCGTACGCGACGAAGCTCGCGCACGCGGAAACAGTACCACGAGAGGTCCAGAGGTAGAAGTAGTGGCGCAGCAAGGCCACTGAGGGCTGCACCCCTACGTGAGCCTCGCAGTAATAGGCGAAGATAGCCAGGAGAAGGACGGAATTGGGGTGGAGATGCAGGGCTTGCAGCTTATAGTGGCGGAGGACAGAGAAGAAGAACTCGGAGAAGGGAGGCACCAGGCCAGCAGCAATGGCACTTACGAAGAGTGGATAGAAGGTGCTCCCTTGACCCTCATGGGTGGCGGAGTCGGCTTTAAACACCTTCGCCCCGTTGACGCCCCGCGCCGTCGCCATCCGGCGCAACCGGGCAAGGCTCGCCTCCGACACGTTCGGCGGGTCCAGGGCGGATGAGTACCAAGCTACGGCCGGGGGCTGACGAGGTGCCATGGCTTCCTAGATCACACGGTCGGAGCGGATCTGGAAGTTTTGGAGGAAGGAAGGAGAGGCGCAAGAAAGGGGATCTGAGCAGCAACTGGGGGAAGCAAGGAGCAAAGCCTAGGTGGATGCCGCTCCCTAATCAACTCGCGCGGTTGCTAAGGCGCCCACGTCCAATCAACCGCCACGCGGCGCCCAAGGCCGCAGGCTGTTAGGGCCCGCGGCGCTTCGCTCTTGCCCTTCCGCCTCCCTGCATGGCCAAGCCCGGGCGCGCCTTGGGCCCGGGGGCTACTGTCGGCGTTCTGGGAACGGGGGTCCCCAGACTTGTCTGCCTGCGGCCTGCGGCGTGGCTCAAAGGGGGGCCCAGCACGGCCCATCTTCACCAACACAAACCTAAGACCCTTGCGAGGGGCCAAGCCTCGCGGGGCGGACGACACGGAGCTTCCTCAGGCACGGCCTCGTCAGGCTGGCTCACGAGGAGGCGGAGAGATCAAGGCGGGGTACCTCACGAGGTGCCCGTGACGCAAGCCATGACGACCGAGGGCGCCAGGCGGGTGCCAGCCCGTGCAGCGTCCTCCCTTCCTCTTTGCTGCAAAGGGGGCAAGCGCAGCTGCGGAGTACCGAGGCATCAGGCAAAGGTTGCCATTTCGGTGCAACGAGACCAAGACCAGGAGGACTACGAGACGGAGGTCACCGTGGAGCCCAAGACGGCGTCATCACCAGAGCTTTGCGCAGGCGAAGACTACTTTTGTCAGGATGGCTGATACTAGCTGTCCCCCTTTCAAATTAGCCCGCCATTGTTGGCTCCCTTCCCGCTCAATATTTGGGAAGAGGACCAGGGCATCTATAAATAGGATCAGCCACCCACGAACAGACGAAAAACAGACGGAAGAACAGACGGACAAACAGACAGACGGACAGACAGAGACACGGACAGAGAGCAGAGGGGTTCGGAGAAGGAGGCTCTTGAGAGAGGGGTTTAGATCAGATAGAGAGAGAGAGAGAGAGAAGGGTGACTGAGCTCCTCCTAGCAGTTCATCGCCCCAGCCAAGAGCAGACCCTCGCGAGGCTGTTCTTCCTTGTATTGATCATCATCGTCAGCCCAAGAGGCAATCCACCACATCACACATTGGAGTAGGGTATTACACCACAACGGTGGCCCGAACCAGTATAAACCTTGTGTCTCTTGTGTTGTTCTTTCCTGAGTTTAGATCCTAGCAAGGCGGAGGGGCGCGGGTAGGTAGGAGGCGAAATCTCTGCGCGCACCCCAGTGTTCGAACCTCAAGGGTCTGCCGGAACCCGAAATCCGACAGTGACTAGCACAAGCATGCAAAGTAGCTTACTCAATGATGCTGATTTCAGGGACTTGGAATTTCACTAAGTCCTTGTCCTGTTATTGTTTTTATGCCATATGTTCATGTTGTTTCCTAGTGATTCGTGCCTCTTTTGAGCATGATCAGTAAGGATGTTTTGTAGATATTGTTGTTCTCTATCCATCCATGTCTTTGTTTGCAATTATGGAGCACCCTAGCTTGAGTCAATCGAGCTCTACTTTTGCTATAAAATGTTCCTGGCAGATTGTTAACGTGTTTAGCGATTTTGCCGGGCTTGTTGTTGTTGATCCATGCATGCTATGTTGTTGTTCTTTCCATGTCTAACTTCTATGCCATGTCTTATTGATGGGTGTATTCTTAGATTATCATGCCATGCTTTGTAGTGAGTGCATCGAGCTCGTAAACATGCCTACTTGTTAACTGTTTTGCCATGCTCCAGTTTTTCACTAAGTCCGAATCTGTTTATGTTTTTGCTATGTTCACATGCTTGCAATTGAATTTTCTGGTCCCTTTTGGCTTATGGTCACTAAGGGACTTTTGTTATATGCTTTGAGTAGCTTCATGCCATGCCTTTCTTTGCCATGATATGTTCCTGTAGCATGTAGTTATCCTGCTCTAAACTTTGCTTCCTGATGATAAATTCCTGACTTGCTGTTAATTTCACTAAGTCTGAAACCTGTTATCATTTGCACTTTTGCCATGCTTGTTTGAGCTTGCTATTGAGTGAATTAGCCGTAGCTCATTGTTCTTCTTTTGTCAAGCATCATGAGTGGATCCCTTCTATGTATTTTTTTGTCATGTTTGAGTGATGTAGCATATTTATCTTGATGCATTTAGAAGGCTACTTGTAGTTAATCGCAGACCGGTGCCATATTTGTTTTGCTTGCCATTTCCAAACCGTGCATCCGATTCCGGTGATCTTTATATCGATTTTGACTGAAATCAACTCACCTTTCCAGTGGAACTCTTAGTTTTCCAAGTTAAGGCCAAGTTCAATCATTCCTTTCCAAATCATGCATATGCATCACATACTGCATCCCGCATATCATGTCATGTTTTCATGTGTTGCTTGTTTACTATGTTGTGTGCTTCTTTACGGTGTTGCTTCTTCGGGTTGGTTCCGATAACGTCGCATTTGTGAGGACCCGTTCGACTACGTATGTTTGTCTTCGTCATGGACTTGTTCTTCTTCCTTGCGGGATTTCAGGCAAGATGACCATACCCTCGAAATCACTTCTATCTTTGCTTGCTAGATGCTCGCTCTTTTGCTATGCCTATGCTACGATACCTACCACTTGCTTATCATGCCTCAAATATTTCCATGTCAAACCTCTAACCCACCTTGTCCTCGCAAACCGTCGTTTGGCTATGTTACCGCTTTGCTCAGCCCCTCTTATAGCGTTGTTAGTTGCAGGTGAAGATGAAGTTTGTTCCTTGTTGGAACATGAATATGTTGTTCCTTGTTGGAGCATGTTTAAATGTGGGGATATCACAATATCTCTTATTTAATTAATGCATCTATATACTTGGTAAAGGGTGGAAGGCTCGGCCTTATGCCTGGTGTTTTGTTCCACTCTTGCCGCCCTAGTTTCCGTCATATCGATGTTATGTTCCCAGATTTTGCGTTCCTTACGCTGTTGGGTTATAATGGGAACCCCTTGACAGTTCGCCTTGAATAAAACTCCTCCAGCATGGCCCAACATTGGTTTTAGCATTCGCCACCTAGCCTCTTTTTCCCTTGGGTTCTGCAGACTCAAGGGTTATCTTTATTTAAACCCCCGGGCCAGTGCTCCTCTGAGTGTTGGTCCAAACTGAGCGATGTCCGGAGCTACCAGGGGCAACTCTGGGCTGGCCCACCCGACATCTGGCTCATCTGGTGTGCCCTGAGAATGAGATATGTGCAGCTCCTATCGGGATTTGTCGGCACATCTGGGTGGCTTTGCTGGTCTTGTTTTACCATTGTCGAAATGTCTTGTAACCGGGATTCCGAGCCTGATCGGGTCTTCCTGGGAGAAGGAATATCATTCGTTGACCGTGAGAGCTTGTGATGTGCTAAGTTGGGACACCCCTATAGGGATTTGAACTTTCAGAAGTCGTGCCCGCGGTTATGGGCAGATGGGAATTTGTTAATGTCCGGTTGTAGAAAACCCGAAGTTGATCTTAATTAAAATACATCAACCGCGTGTGTAACCGTGATGGTCTCTTCTCGGCAGAGTCCGGGAAGTGAACACGGTGTTGGAGTTATGCTTGACGTAGGTTGTTCTAGGATCACTTCTTGATCATAGTTGTTCGACCGTGCTTTGCCTTCTCTTCTCGCTCTCATTTGCGTATGTTAGCCACCATATATGCTAGTCGCTTGCTGCAGCTCCACCTCATACCTTTTACCCTTCCTATAAGCTTAAATAGTCTTGATCGCGAGGGTGTGAGATTGCTGAGTCCCCTTGAGTCACAGACACTTCCAAAACCAGTTTGCAGGTGCCGATGAAACCGTGCAGGTGACGCATCCGAGCTCAAGGAGGAGCTCGATGAAGACCTTGTTCGTTGTGTCGTTCCGTTTCCAGTTGATCAGTAGTGGAGCCCAGTTGGGGTTGATCGGGGATCTTTGTAGCATTTGGGGTAGTCTTCTTTTATTTTGGTTCTGTAGTCGGACCTTGAGTGTATTTGGATGAATGTAATGCTTTATTCATGTATTGTGTGAAGTGGCGATTGTAAGCCAGCTATGTATCTCTTTCCCTTATGTATTACATGGGTTGTGTGAAGATTACCTCACTTGTGACATTGCTTTCAATGCGGTTATGCCTCTAAGTCGTGCTTCGACACGTGGGAGATATAGCCGCATCGAGGGCATTACACGGAGTCCGGAACCATCAAAGGTTCCGGCGTAGTGTTTGGCTGAGGGCCGAACTCGGAGCCCGTAGGAGCCTCGCTCCCTTTGTACCCAGGGTCCGGGAAGTCGCCTCGAGGCACCCCCAGGACCACCTCCCCTTAGCTCGGTGCCTTTTGAGACAACACCTCGGCGTTGCCCGTAGGGTGAGTGGTGGTAGCGGTCGGGAGAGAACCGCTGCTCATATCCGACGAGTCTAGAGAGCCGCTCGACGAGGATACGTTGAGACGAGCTCGGGACGGACTGCATAATCATGTTCGGCATGAGGAGAGGCAGTGTAATAAAGCATACCATGAAGTACTATGGCGCCCGGACACTTACGATTTCGCCAGGGGCTTGACCCTGGGTAGCCACTCGTCGCCGCAGTCGGCGGCTGTCGTGGCACGGTCCGGAGGGAGGGTCCTTCCCTTCTTGGACCCTTCGGCCTCCCCGGTTGGGTCGGCCTTTCTTTTCTTGTCTCCCCTGACTGGGGGGAGAACTTTCCTCTTCCTCCTCCTCATCTTCGTGGGAGGAGTGCGCTTCGGAGTCATCGGACGATGAGTCCGATACAACCTTGCGCCGGAGACCCTTTCGGGTCCCCGCAGCCTTCTTCTTGGTCTTCTTCACCGGCACCTTGTAAGGTGCCAGAGTCATCATCTCCGTTAGGAGAGCGCCTGTAGGATCTTCGGGTAGGGGGTTGGGCAATCAAGCTGCTCCGCTGTCTTTATCCAGTCCTGTTAATGGCATAGAAGCTTAGACCCTGCACATGACTAAACCGGGGCAAATAAATACCCTGAGAGATATAAAAACTTACCGGATTGGCACGGTGTTTTGCGCTGAGTCCGCGGTCCTCGGTGAGGGAAGGAGGAATCTCGGCGCCCTTGAACAGCACCCTCCAGACATCCTCGTGCGCCGTGTCATAGAGCTCTTGCAGCGTCTGGTGCTTGGCCGAGTCAAACTCCCACAAATCGAATGCCCGTCGTTGACACGGGAGGATCCAGCAGAAGAGCATGACCTGGACCACGTTGACGAGCTTGATTTTCTTGCTCGTCATGTTACGGATACAGGTTTGGAGTCCGGTCAACTCTACGAAGAACCCCAGGACAGGCCCTTCTCTTTCCAGGAGGTGAGTCGTGTGGGGATTCCGGATCGAAATTTGGGGGCCGCCACCCAGTTGGAGTCGCGTGGCTCGGTGATGTAGAACCACCCCGATTGCCACCCCTTTATGGTATCCACATAGGTGCCCTCGAGCCAGGTGACATTAGGCATCTTGCCCACCATGGCGCCTCCGCACTCTGCTTGCTGGCCACCCACCACCTTCGGTTTAACATTGAAGGTTTTCAGCCATAGGCCGAAGTGGGGCCTGATGCGGAGGAAGGCCTCGCACACGATGATAAACGCCAAGATGTTGAGGATGAAATTGGGGGCCAGATCATGAAAATCCAGCCCATAGTAGAACATGAGCCCGCGGACAAACGGGTGGAGGGGAAATCCCAGTCCGCGGACAAAATGGGTAAGAAAAACTACCCTCTCATGGGGTTCGGGCGTTGGGATGATCTGCCCCGCATTTGGCAGCCGGTGCGCGATATCCGCGACCAGTTATCCGGCTTCCCGTAACTTTTTGATGTTCTCCTCCATGATGGAGGAGACCATCCACTTGCCTCCTGCTTCGGACATGCTTGGAGTGGTTTGAGAAGAGGAACGCGAGCTTGGGCGCTAGAGCTCGAGTGTGCGGGAATGGGTAAGCAAGGAGGAAGAAGGCGTGGGTGAAAAGAGTGAATCCTTGTCCCTTTATAAGGGCGGAAGAGGTGATGCGTCTCCCCACTTGCCTAGTAAAACTGCTTATTTCCCAGGCGTCGTAATTGATGGCGCGGTTGGGTTACCCACATCCGTATTGATGAGAATCCCGTAATAAGGGGGACACGATCTCTGCTTTGACAAGACGTGTCGAGAAAACCGCCCCATGTTATGTGCGGTGCTGGTTGAGAAAAAACGGTTCGAATAATGACCGAGCCATGACGTAACGTCGTGCTGCCAGAACGCGTCAGCAGATTAGATTTGTGCAAATATTATTCTCTCTGCGGTAGTATGTGGAACTTGTTTTGCAGAGCCGGACACTATTCTGGTGTTCAAAATCTTCATGGAGTGTTCGGAGGAGAAACCCGCCTTGCAATGCCGAAGAAAATACTGCGCGTCGGACTCATCGTCATTGAAGCCTGGTTCAGGGGCTACTGATTAGGGGGTCTCCGGATAGCCAGACTATATCCTTTGGCCGGACTGTTGGACTATGAAGATACGAGATTGAAGACTTCGTCACGTGTCCGGATGGGACTCTACTTGGCGTGGAAGGCAAGCTAGGCAATACGGATATGTATATCTCCTCCTTTGTAACCGGCCTTGTGTAACCCTAGCCCCCTCCGGTGTCTATATAAGCTGGAGGGTTTTAGTCCGTAGGACAACATACAATCATACCATAGGCTAGCTTCTAGGGTTTAGCCTCTTTGATCTCGTGGTAGATCAACTCTTGTAATACTCATATCATCAAGAACAATCAAGCAGGACGTAGGGTATTACCTCCATCAAGAGGGCCCGAACCTGGGTAAACATCGTGTCCCCTGCCTCCTGTTACCATCCGCCTTAGACGCACAGTTCGGGACCCCCTACCCGAGATCCACCGGTTTTGACACCGACAGTGTTTGATGCATCCTCCATCGCAAATGTTTTGCACCTTTTTTGACGGTTATTTTACACCACCGTTTGCGATTATGGCATCGCACACAGTTTCGTCGAAGGGTCTCTGACCATAGTGTCGCGTTAGTAGCATCCTGCAGTAGTGATATAAGAGATCAAATAAACTCAAATAAATTTCATGGATATAAAAAGATAGATCTGATCATAAACTCAAAGTTCATCGGATCCCAACAAATGCACCGCAAAAGAGTTACATCATATGGATCTCCAAGAGACCATTGTATTGAGAATCAAGAGAGAGAGATGAAGCCATCTAGCTACTAACTACGAACCCGAAGGTCTACAAAGAACTACTCATGCATCATCGGAGAGGCACCAATGGAGGTGGTGAACCCCATCTGAGATGGTGTCTAGATTGGATCTGGTGGTTCTGGACTCTGCGGTGGCTGGATGAATATTTCATCGACTCCCCTAGGGTTCTAGAAATATTGGGGTATTTATAGAGAAAAGAGGCGGTCCAGGGGGCACCCGAGATGGGCACAACCCACCAGGGCGCACATGGGCCTCCTGGCGTGCCCTAGTGGCTTGTCCCCTCCTCGGGACTCCCCCCAAGTGCAACTAGGGCCCAACATGTTTCTTCTGGTCCATAAAAAATCTCCGTAAAGTTTCATGGCATTTGGACTCCGTCTGATATTGATTTTCTGTGATGTAAAAAACATGGAAAAAACAGGAACTGACACTTGGCACTATGTCAATAGGTTAGTACCAAAAAATGATATAAAATGATTATAAAACATCCAAGATTGATAATATAACAACATGGAACAATCAAAAATTATAGATACATTGGAGACGTATCAGCATCCCCAAGCTTAACTTCTACTCATCCTCGAGTAGGTAAGTGGTAAAAATAGAATTTTTGATGTGAAATGATGTCTATCATGTCATATCATATTTCTTTCTTTATAGCATGGACAATTGGACTTTTAGTTGTTCAAAGCAATAGTCTAGTTTTGACGTGATAATTTAGATACTCAAGCATATCAACAAGCAACCATGTCTTTCAAAATATCAACGCTAAAATAAGCTATCCCTAGCCCATCATGCTCAAACATTGATCCATTCATGAAACACACTCGAATATTAGCTACACCCAATACTTAAGTACGATCATATTGCCTCCTAGTTGGTGCTTTTATAAGAGAAGATGGAGACTCAAATTCAAAAATAAAAATTGCATAAAGTAAAAGAAAGGCCCTTCGCAGAGGGAAGTAGGGATTTGTAGAGGTGTTAGAGCTCAAAGCGAAAAACTTAGAGATAAAAACATTTGGAGAGGTGTATCCATCCCACCAACGAAAACGACTTAGAGTTTCCAATACTTTCCATGCATAGATATATCATAGGCGGTTCCCAAACAGAAAATAAAGTTTATTCCTTTTTCTACCATAACTTTCACTTTCCATGGCTAACCGTATCCACGGGTGCCCTCCATACCAACACTTTCCAAGGAATTAATTATTTGACAACATAAAGTAAATTCAATTTTTTTGCATTTTGGTACTGGGCATCCTAATACCTTTGCCTTACTCTTGTGCAATGACAATTGAATAAACACTCATCTTGAGAATAACACATCTAGCATGGAAAATATTAGCCACCCCTCACCGCTCCGCGAGCGAAACAAACACACAAAAGAGAAGTTTATTTTGAAAATTAGAGATGGCACATGAAAATTTGCTTAGAATGGCAAAAGAATACCGCATATAGGTAGATATAGTGGACTCATGTGGCAAAACTGGGTTAAAGGCTTTTGGATGCATAAGTAGTGATCATACTTAGTGCAAAATGAAGGCTAGAAAAAGATTGGGAAGCGACCAACTAAGAAACGAATAATTTCATAAGCAAGCATAAATAACATCGAATAATGCACCACAAGTAGGATATAATTTCATTGCATGACTATTGACTTCCGTACTTGCATAGGGAATCACAAACCTTAACGCCAATATTCTTACTAAAGCATGATTACTCATCAAGATGACCCACATATCACATCATCATATCTCAAAACTGTTACTAATAATCAAGTTTATTTTGTCCAATGATCTTCATGAAAGTTTTCATTATATCCTTCTTGGATATCTATCACTTTGGGACTAATTTTCATGTATAGATTTTGACAAGCTCCAACAAATATAAGTGAAGATCATGAGCATAATATATTGTTCTTTCTCTCAAATTAATTTAGGTGAAGCAAGAGAGAATTTCTTGAAAATTTTACTAACTCTCTAATAAATCTAAGTGAAGCAAGAGAGCATTTCTTCAAAAATACTAAAGCACACCGTGCTCAAAAAGATATGAGTGAAGCACTAGAGCAAGTCCATTGCTCATAAAATTTTAAGTGAAGCAAAGAGAGCAATTCTAACAAGTCATGACATAATTTTGGCTCTCTCAAATAGGTGTGTACAGCAAGGATTGATGACTTAGAACACAAAATAAAACAAGCAAAGACTCATATCATACAAGACGCTCCAAGCAAAACACATATCATGTGGCGAATAAAAATATAGTTTCAAGTAAAATACCGATGATCGTTGGAAGAAAGCGGGGGTGCCACTCGAGGGCATCCCCAGGCTTAGTTGGTTGCTCATTTTTGGATAATACCCCAAGCTTAGGCTCTTCCATCCTTCCTTCATCCATCGTAAGATAACCCAAAACTTGAAAACTTCAATCACACAAAACTCGACAAAACCTTCGTGAGATCCATTAGTATAAGAATAATAAACCACTACTATAAGTGTTGTATCAAACCAATTCATATTTTATTTTTGTATTATATCTACTGTATTCCAATTTTTCTATGTCAAAAACTCATCAAAGAAAACCATAGATCCATCAAAATAAGCACACAACACAAAGAAAACATAATCTATCAAAACAGAACATTCTGTAGTAATCTAACTATTTCGAATACTTCTGTAACTCCAAAAAATTTGAAAAATTAGGAAGACCTGAGAAATTTGTATATTGATCTACTGCAAGTGGAATCGGTATTTTATCGCTCTCTGGTCAAAAATGAAAATTAATTTCGTTAGCGTAAAAGTTTATGTTTTTCAGCAAGATCAAACTATCACCCAAGAAAATCCTAAAGGCTTTACTTGGCACAAACACTAATTAAAACATAAAAAACACAATCATAACAGTAGCATAATTGTGTTAACACACAAAAACAGGAAGCAAAAAGCAAAAACAAAATTTATTCATTGGGTTGCCTCCCAACAAGCGCTATAGTTTTACGCCCTTAGCTAGGCATAAGGCAAGGATTTAAGTTTTGTCATCCTTGGTTCGAGATCCATAAGGTGCCCTCATGATTGATTTATAAGGTGGACTAATTCTTATTCTAGGAAAGTGTTCCATACCCTTCCTCAAAGGAAATTGGAACTTAATATTGCCTTCTTTCATATCAATCACGGCACCGATAGTGCGTAAAAATGGTCTACCAAGAATAATTGGACAAGACGGATTGCAATCAATATCAAGAACAATAAAATCTATGGGCACATAATTCCTATTTGCAAGAATAAGAACATCATTAATTCTTCCCATAGGCTTTTTAATAGTAGAATCCGCCAAGTGCAAATTCAAAGAACATTCTTCAGGATTAGTAAGACCAAGCACATCACATAAAGATTTCAGAATTGTAGAAACACTAGCACCCAAGTCACACAAAGCAAAACACTCATAATTTTTAATCTTGACTTTGATAGTAGGTTCCCATTCATCATGCAATTTTCTAGGAATTGAAACTTATAATTCCATTTTTTCTTCAAAAGCTTTCATGATAGCATCAACAATATGTTTAGTAAAAGCTTTATTTTGTTCATAAGCATGGGGTGAATTTATCATGGATTGAAACAAAGAAATACAATAAATCAAAGAGCAACTATCATAATTAAAGTCTTTGTAATCCAAAAGAGTGGGCACATCACTAGCTAAAGTTTTGACCTCTCCAAACCCACTTTCATCAATTTTTTCAACAAGATTATCACCCTCCGAAATATTGGAACGCCTTCTACCTAAAGTTGACTCTTCTCTAGTCCATTTTTCATAAATCTTAACCTTACTAAACAAGGAATCAATAGAAGAAACACCAATCATTTTAAGATCTTCATAACTTTTGCGAAAGAAATCACTAGAAAAAGCTTTTTCTAAAAATTCTCTTTTAGCTCTAAGCATAGTGGTTCTTTTCTTACTTTCATCCATAGAAACATAAAGAGCTTTAATTGATTCATCTACTTTAGGCACAAAAAATTTCATCTTGATATTTTCCACATCATGAGCAATTCTATCAACACTTCTAGACAAATCATCAATCTTACTCAACTTTTCTTCTATGGAAGTGTTGAAAGATTTTTGAGTGCTGATAAATTCTTTAATATTATTCTCAAGATCAGAGGTGTTCCTATTATTATTATAAGATTGATTTCCATAGGAATTACCATAATTATTAGAGGAATTATTAGGAAAAGTCCTAGGATTAAAATTACCTCTATAAGCATTGTTGTTGAAATTATTTCGAGAGATAAAATTCACATCTATGGCATCACTATTTTGCTCAATAAAAGTAGACAAAGGCACATCATTAAGTTCAATAGGAGCACTTCTACTAGCAACCAATTTCACAAGAGCATCAACTTTTTCACTCAAAGTAGAAATTTCTTCAACCAAATTAACTTTTTTTACTAGTAGGAGCTCTTTCGGTATGCCATTGCGAATAATTTGCCATAATATTATCAAGCAATTTGGTGGCTTCACCCAAAGTAATTTCCATAAAAGTACCACCCGCGACATAATCTAAAAGATTACGAGAAACAAAATTCAACCCCGCATAAAATTTGTGTATGATCATCCAAAGATTTAACCCATGAGTTGGGCAATTCCTTAGCATCATTTTCATCCTTTCCCAAGATTATCCAACATGCTCATGTTCAAGTTGCTTGAAATCATGATCCGGGTTCTAAGGGAAATAATTTTTGCGGGAGGAAAATACTTAGTGATAAAAGCATCTTTGCACTTATTCCAAGAATCGATACTATTGTGAGGCAAAGAAGAGAACCAAATTTTTGCAGAATCACGCAAAGAAAACGGAAATAATTTCATCTTGACCACATCATTGTCCATATATTTTTTCTTTTGCATATCGCATAATTCCATGAAGGTATTAAGATGGGACGCGACATCCTCATTAGGAGTACTGGAAATTTGGTCTTTCATAACAAGATTCAGCAAAGCAGTATTAATATCACAAGTCTCCACACTAGTGGCGGGAGGAGCAAGCGGAGTGCCAATAAAATCATTATTGTTGGTATTTGAGAAATCACATAACTTGGTGTTCTCTTGAGTCATGATGACTACACAACAAGATTGCACTCAAAAATAGATCCGGCAAGAAAACGGCGAAGGGAAAAGAGAGGCAAATAAAACGGAAATTTTTTGTGAAGTGGGGGAGAGGAAAACGAGAGGCAAATGAAAAATAATGTAAATTTTGAGGAGATGAGATTTGTGATTAGGAACCTGGTATATGTTGAAGATCCTCCCCGGCAACGGCGCCAGAAATTCCTTTTGATGTCGCTTGAAGCTACGTCGGTATTTCCCCAAAGAGGAAGGGATGATGCATCACAGCGGTGATAGGTATTTCCCTCACATATGAAACCAAGGTTATCGAACCAGTAGGAGAATCAAGCAACACAACATAAACAACCCCTGCACACAAATAACAACCACTCGCAACCCGGCGTGTTAAAGGGGTTGTCAATCTCTTTCGGGTAACGGCGCCAAAAATGGCACATGGACGAGAGAAAGTTGTAAATATTGATAGATCGAATGCCAAATAAAATAAATTATAGAAAGGTATTTTTGGATTTTTGGTTTAATAGATCTGAAAATAAAAGCAAATAAAAATAGACCGCAAAGGAAAATAATATGAGAAAGAGACCCAGGGGACGTAGGTTTCACTAGTGGCTTCTCTTGAGAAAAATAGCAAAGCGGTGGGTGAACAAATTACTGTTGGAAAATTGATAGAACTTCAAATACTCAGACGATATCCTGACAATGATCATTATATAGGCATCACGTCCAAGATTGTTAGACCGACTCCTGCCTGCATCTACTACTATTACTCCACACATCGACCGCTATCCAGCATGCATCTAGTGTATTAAGTTTATGGAGAAACGGAGTAATGCTATAAGAACGATGACATGATATAGAAAAGATCTATGTATGTAGAGATAGACCCCATCGTTTTATCCTTAGTAGCAACGATACATACGTGTCGGTTCCCCTTCTGTCACTGGGATCAAGCACCGTAAGATCGAACCCACAACAAAGCACCTCGTCCCATTGCAAGACAAATAGATCAAGTTGGCCAAACAAAACCCAAATATCGGAGAATAAATACGAGGCTATAATAAATCATGCATATAAGAGATCAAAGAAACTCAAATAACTTTCATGGATATAAAAGGATAGATCTGATCATAAACTCGAAGTTCATCGGATCCCAACAAACACACCGCAAAAGAGTTACATCATATGGATCTCCAAGAGACCATTGTATTGAGAATCAAGAGAGAGAGAGATGAAGTCATCTAGCTACTAACTACGGATCTGAAGGTCTACAAAGAACTACTCACGCATCATCGGAGAGGCACCAATGGAGATGGTGAACCCCATCCGAGATGGTGTCTAGATTGGATCTGGTGGTTCTGGACTCTACGGTAGCTGGATTAATATTTCGTCGACTCCCCTAGGGTTCTGGAAATATTGGGGTATTTGTAGAGCAAAGAGGCGGTCCGGGGGCACCCGAGGTGGGCACAACCCACCAGGGGGCGCCTGGGCCTCCTGGCGCGCCCTGGTGGGTTGTCCCCTCCTCGGGACTCCCCCCAGGTGCAACCAGGGCCCAACATGTTCCTCCTAGTCCATAGAAAATCTTCGTAAAGTTTCATGGCATTTGGACTCCGATTGATATTGATTTTCTGTGATGTAAAAAACACGGAAAAAACAGGAACTGCCACTTGGCACTATGTCAATAGGTTAGTACCAAAAAATGATATAAAATGACTATAAAATGATTATAAAACATTCAAGATTGATAATATAACAGCATGGAACAATCAAAAATTATAGATACGTTGGAGACGTATCAGTGAACTGCATGTCGTATATCGCACACACCTTGGTCTGGCTGACCGTTTGTTTTGTGTTGCCTAATCACAAACAGTTCATCCGAGTGAACCGTATACTGTACATCGCACACACCATCATCTGGCTGCCCGTTTCTTTTGTGTTGCCTAATCACAAATAGTTCATCCGAGTGAACCGTATATTGTATATCGCACACACCTTCATCTGGGTGCCCGTTTTTTTGTTCCTCCTCATCACAAACAGTTAATTGAACTGAATTGTATGCCCTGCATCGCACACACAACTAAAATCTGAACCGTGTTTGATGCATCCGTCATCGCAAACATTTTGCTCCTTTTTTGACGGGTTTTTTACACCATCGTTTGCGATTATTGCATCGCACACAGTTTTGTCGAAGGGTCTCTGATCGTAGAGTCGAGTTAGCAGCATCCTGCAGTAGTGTGAAGGAATGCATTGTGGAGTAGTTATTAGATGATTGGTTGCTAGAGTGAAAGAAGCATAAACCCTAGTTTATGCGCTATTCCATAAGGGGTCGATTTGGATCCATATGTTTAATGCTATGGTTAGATTTCATCTTAATTCTTCTTTCCTAGTTGCAGATGCTTGCGAGAGGGGTTAATCATAAGTGGGAGGCTTGTTCAAGTAAGAATAGCACCCAAGTACCGGTCCACCCGCATATCAAATTATCAAAGTAGCGAACGTGGATCAAACAAACATGATGAAAGTGACTAGATGAAATTATCGTGTGTCCTCGAGAATGTTTTACTTATTATAAGAGATTGTTCCAGCCTGTCCTTTGCAACAAAAAGGATTGGGCTACCTTGCTGCACTTATTGTTACTCTTTACTACCTATCAGTTGTTACAAATTATCTTGCTACCAAACTATCTGTTACCGACAATTTCAGTGCTTACAGAAAATACCTTGCTGAAAACCACTTGTCATTTCCTTCTGCTCCATTGGGTTCGACACTCTTACTTATCAAAAGGACTATGATTGATCTCCTATACTTATGGGTCATCCGACACCTACCCTCAAACGCAGACGACGAATCGAGGTAGAGTGAGGCCAAATAGACCTTATTCTGTCATAGCCGTCGATGCCACTAGGGAAACAAACACCAAAGAAAAATATGAATAAAAAGGCAACGAAGAGAACCAATGGAAACTTTAGTATGGTACTATATGTACACCTTCTAGCTTAGTGGACAACGGTAAGTGCCAATTATGTGGCAGTTAAGCTTAACTATCAAACACCTCCCTCGTTCCCTCTAATTACATGCATGCATTAATTAGGACGACCCCCGCTCTTCCCACATGCACTTCTCTCTCTAATTACATGCATGCATGCACTAGAGGACAAAAAACAGATGTCATTCTAGATTCCCTCCATTTTGGAAATTTAAAATTTTTTGTAGCTCAAACCGTCGGTTTGATACAAAATCCATTTTCACATAAAAGATCGCCACAATGAGATGTGAGAAACTATATGCCACGTTGGTATGCTTCAATGGCTTTTTTGTAAAAATTTACCACGTATTGGGCTACATAAGTTAAATGCCTATGGTATGTAAGTCATTGTAGTATTTTCACCAAACTTACCAGGGCGTAAAAATGGTTTTCCCATCCTTCTCCACATGCATGTATGCATTAGACGACAAAAATACAATGTCATCCGAAGTTCTCTCCATTTATAAAATTCATTATATTTAGTAGGTCAAACCGTTAGTCCGATTCAAAAACCGTTTTCACAACAAAATCGTCAAGGCGAGACCTTCTAAACTAGATCTCATGTTGGTATGTTTCGTAGAATTTTTTCGAGTTAAAACGTTACCACACTTGGTCTAAGTTACCATGCATGCGGTGTGTATATTACCATACTATTTACACATGTTACTAGAGGTATGTTTAAAAAAACTTAGGGAACAAAAGGTTACCATAGTGTTCTTGCATGAGTTATCGTATCTGTCGTGTGTACATTATCAAGGTATTTATATAGAAGTTATTGGGGGAATGTTTTTCTACATCTTTTATCCCGGGGTCAAAAAGTTACCACGGTGTTTGTACGTGAGTTATCAGCTCCATGTGCGTACATTATCATATTATTCAGACAGAAGTTATTAGGTGTATGTTTTCAACAATTTGTACCCTAGGGTCAAATTTTACTATGGTTTTTAACATAGTACAGATGCAACCGGTCATATATACGTGCATACACTCACCTTATGAATGCACACATGCACATCCTACCCATATGAGCACCTCAAAGACTGAGCCGGCATATCATCTTCAGATTTTACGAAGTCAACGTAGGCGCCTCGTAGTTGACAGGAACGTCTTCTTCCACTAAACACGTATTGCTGGAAATCCTGAAATAAATTTAGGATAAATGCGTCATGGTGTTTGTACATATGTTGTCAGTTTTGCTGTGTGTATATTACAACGCCTTTTACACACAAGTTATTGGGGGATATGTGTTCAACAACCCCCCCCCTCAAAAGTTATGTGGTGTTTTGTACGTAAGTTATAAGCAATATGGTGCGTATATTATTATACTATTTACACAATAGTTACCAGGATATGTCTTCAGCAACTTTTTTCCACATGTCAATGTTAACACGGTGTTGTACGAAACTTATCAGGTCAACAATGCGTATATTATCATGCTATTTACACAGAAGTTACCAAGGTCATATTTTCGACAAAATTTCCCTCAAGTCAAAGTTACCACGGTGTTTTTGCGCAAGTTATCATGTCTGGAGTGCGTGTATTACCGTGCTATTTGCATAAAAGTTACCAGGAGTTTGTTTTCCAAATAACTTTATTGCACTGGTGCCAAAAATGAGCCATGCTAGTGATCCAGTGACCAACACCCACCGAAAAGACCCAACCCTCATATTCATCTCCTTCCTCCCCAAATTCGCACCACCACCCATCATCGACACTCGCCTTCCTTGGACCTCTCCACCCACCGTCGTTGTTTCCACCCTCCCCCTCCCTCCCCTCATCATAAGACAAAAGAGGACGACGGGAGGGAGATTCAGCGACCAGGTCAGCCGCCCACGACCATGGTGCCTCTCTTCCTCACACCAGATCCAACACGCTCCCTCTCAACCACATCCATCCGTCGTGAACGGTTGGGCCTCATGGAGATTGCCTCCATCCTCACAAGCATGGGAGAGGAAGCCCTATGTTTATGCTAATCCGTGAGCGCTCTTCCCCTTACTGACTACTGCAGCTACCCATCATCAAGAGAGAAGATAAGAGGAGAGAACAGAAAATGGAAGGGAGATCGACCAGGTTGGGCGCCACAACAACAGCCGGTGACCTCCCCTCCCCTCCAGCTTCCTACATGCCTTTGTCCATGACTGAGGTCAAGAGCTTCAACGTGCCTTTGCTCGACGTGATGGACAAATGCCATGAGATCGACAAAGACAGCTTCAATTTCATCTGTCACCACACGGATATCTCACGCCCATCTTCGAGGGAGGGGGCACTTGGAGGTGGGTGGTGGACGCGGTGACAATGGGCTCGACGGCTGCCGAGGCGGTGGCCTTGTGTGCGTGGAAGTGAGGAAGAAGCCGCGCGATGGGGAAAGAAGTCGAGGATTTAAATTGAACGACGACGAAACCATTTGTAGTTTTGCAAAAAAAAACTAGGTGTGCCAGTTACAAATTATGTTATCGTAATTAATAAAAATCATAAAGCATGGACAGTGTGTTTTTTGTGTGCCACATGATAAATTCGGGTAAGTAATATCTTGCTTTTGGTCCATACGAATCTCAAGGAGAGGGTGAAGGGTGGAGATAGTCTTGGCCATGGTTGGTGATGTATGGAGTACTTATCCCTTTTGAGTTCTGTACGTACTCGTACTACTCCGGGGGAGCATTTCAACAGCAAATAAAGAGAGAGAAAACCTCGAAAAGGCCATCAGTTAGATTAGGGTTTCTGGTCGGCTAGTTCATACGGCGAGGAGCACGGGAAGGGAGGCGGAACTCGGGAGAGGAGATGGGTGCGCCGAAGCAGAAGTGGACGTCGGAGGAGGAGGAGGCGCTGCGGCGCGGCGTGCTCAAGCACGGCGCTGGCAAGTGGCGCACCATCCAGAAGGATCCCGAGTTCAGCCCCGTCCTCTCCTCCCGCTCCAACATCGACCTCAAGGTACCATCCATCCCCTGAAGCACCGTGCCGCTTCCCATCTACTACCTCGCTCAAGCGTGCCTGCGGCCCGCTCGTCGCCTCGGTAGATTCGGTATGGCCGAACGCTTGTTCCGCCAGGCGAGCCTCCCGTGGCGCTGCTCGTGATGTCGCCGCCTGACTTGTGTGCGATGCTCTGTTAGTCCTTTGGTCATCGTAGGATGCCTTAGTGATTCCCGGACCGGGGATATGGGGGTAGATTTAGGGTCGGGTAGACGAGAATCTGATCCCGACACCTCAAGCTTGAGGGGACTTGGTGTAGCTTAGTTGCCGTGATGTGATTTTGCCCAATGGTATGTGGTGCTGCGTTGGGAGGGAGGGTGGATGTTTTATGATCTGGACTGTACAGTAAAAGATTGTCTTTTTTCTCATATCTGTGAACTATTGGTGGTCGAAATAGTTGGATTTTATGTTGTCACTGGTCATGGGATGGTGCTGTGTCTACAGAAAGAATTGACTTTATGAAGCATATATCTCGCTGATGTAATTTTGTCATTTATGCTGCTCAGAGTGCAGAAGGGAAGTAAGGTGATGCCATTGGGTGTGCTCGTGTCATGGGTTTTGCGGGTGTAGGAGGTTGGAATTAGTGAAAAAAAGAGGCATTTTCTTCTTTGTGAAAGGTGCTGGTAAAATAGTTGGATTTGGTTTGTGATGCTAGCTTGCTGCTCATGGGACAATTGCTTATTTGCTTTGCAAAAGAACTGAAGAAGTGATTTTTATGGATCCCTTGCTTGATGGGAAATGCAATTAGCTAAGCACATTGGAGTTCTAGCGTAAGAGCTGTGCAGTTATGTGATGCCTCCAGATACGATTCAGATTGAGTAAGTTTTGATGGACAGGATTCAGCCTCGAGTAAGGCGCCACATGGGGAAGGGAATAACTGAATAGGGCCCTCAAGAAGTTGCTTTTAGCATCACATTTAACCAGCAAATTACTTCACTAATAGGACAACTTCTTGCAGTTGAATTATTTCCATGGTTTTAGTTGGGAGTTTGTTCTTCCTCTGTTAGGCACCCTTTAGACTATGTTGTAGAGTTGTACTCATTTAGATACAAAACAAATCTTACTCTAGGTCTTTAGCAAGTTGAACACAGATAAGAAATCAGAAACTGTTACCACTTACAATTTTCTTCTTAACAATTCCTCCAATGTAACCGGTAATCCAGTCCCAACCAGTTTAATTGAAACCAGACCCCCCTCCTCCCCCCTACCAGGCCTTCGATAAACGCAACCCAGCCTGGTAACCTGCCATATTTATGGGTTTTCCAAACGCTGGTCCGACCACCAGGAATAGCCTGATGAAATGTTAGTACAAGGGCAAGTTTGAAGACGGGCATAAATATTTTTCTTGAAAATCTAAAACATTATCTATTTTGTAACAGTGGTGAAATAGGTTTTTCTTTATGTTTGAATGATGAATACACTCTTAGCAACAGAAATATTATTCTAAATTGTGCCCGTCCTTATAGTCTCTATCTGTAGTTTTACTGGTGTGATCCTGTTTCCTTCACTGGAACCATGAGTTCCTGGCATGACAATATACCAGGCAAGCTAAATCTTGAATTGAAGTACTGAATAAATTGACCATATTCATGGAAGCCATTTGAGTCCTAGATATAGACGCAATCTACTGCTCGGATTGAGAAATTGTGTTCTATAATTTGATTCGTAGAAATTTATGCAGTGGGCAAAGTACATGACCTTACTCCTAGATATTTCTCCTGTTCTCCAGATACATTGTATGAACAAGCCAATAGATAGACTTAGAAAACGCGAGGAATTATATATTGCTGTTCCAGTGGTCCAATTGTTTCTTCAAGTGGTACTCATGAGGTGCATGCTGCAAATTGTTACACACCTGGCAACTTTGTTTTTTCTGAAGCGGCGTTTATGTCTTTTTCCTTTCATAAGGCAGAATGGGGAGAAAAGTACATCAGCTTCCTTTATGAAATTGGTTGATAACGTCATGGCATGAAATGTGGTGTGTACCTTTTGGTGGTATAACTGAGAGGAAATTATTTATTGCAATCTTCTCCCATGCATACAATCCAAGGCAGTAATACTTTTAAAATTTAGATTGTTTGTTATGATAGTTCTGCCATTTGAGGAGCATGAGGATGGTATGTAAGTTAAGTTGTACCTTCAGATTTTACCATGTTTAATGACACTGTGCTCTAGCTTACCTGATTGAAATTTATCTGTGACTTTCAGGACAAATGGAGGAATTTGAGTTTTAGTGCAAGTGGACTGGGTTCAAGGGATAAACTAAGGGTTCCGAGGCCGAAAGCACCTTCGTCCTCCCCATCACCTAGCCCGCAGCTTCTGCTTCTCTCAGCCCCGAATAATGTTGCCGAGGCTTCTCCACCAGAAGATTGTGAAAAAAGCCCACAGGATGACAAGACTCCGAGTCCAAAGTTGTCTTACTTAAGCCATATGCCTTTAAACTTTCGTTACAAAACATATACTTTTAAGCGTCTGCTTATTCTGGAAGACAAGCATAGTACTATTAATTCAATACTTCTATTCAAGAGTTAGTGCATGATCACGTGATACATCTAGGACGTTTCTACTCATCCCATGTTAGATAAATCTACTCTTATATTTCTTTCCATTAGAGGAATATATGATTCTGTCTAATGATCACTAGATGAATTTTCAAACAAAGCAGTAGGAATGACCAACATAAGGATATGCCCGCTAAAAGTATGATATTGGTATAAAATGAATACAAACAAGTAGACATGGTAAGAGTGTAGTTAAATAACAAAGATGTTGACAGACTCAGGTCAACAAAATAAAAGTCTTGTGAGCATTAATAAGCATTCTTATTTTTTATCGCATTGAGAATTATAACTGCATCATTTCTCCCTGACACAAGTATTTTAGTTTGCGATCTGATTACGTCTACCTATTTGCATATTAGGTACAGTTCCATGATCCTGGAAGCTCTCGACGAACTGAAAGAGCCAAATGGTTCAGAAGTTGCTACAATTTGCAATTTCATAGAGGTTGAGCATCTTTTTGATTTCATTCTGTTGTAGTATTTTTTTTGTCTCATTTTTTTGAGTTCATTCAAGTTTTGCTCAGGTATACAACTAACATCGAACAAGTGAGAATTATAAGCATTTTCCATCGCTTGATTTGCTTGCAGGAGAAAAGTAATTTGGCTTTAAAGTATTCTGAAAATATTGTTGGTAATGAGAGCTAGTGAACTATGTTAGGTGAACAGATTAATCTAGCCAGTTTTCACATAGATATTGCTATATAACCTGATCTTTGACATGGTGAAAAAGTTGTGAGCCCATGTTTCATGACCTGTTTTATTTATGAATTTTGCATGATATTTTATTTATTGTTAAGAGTCCTTTACATCAAGGATGCTCCTAAGATTGCCTTGACTGCTACAGGAATATTTTGTTTTTGTGGTTTGCTTGTGTCCTTTTTGGTACTTGCAGTACTTATGTTTCATAATTATGTTGCATTGCTAGGATAATGGTAGGTTGCTGATGTTATCTTTGTGCCATACATGCAGCAAAGGCATGAGGTGCAACCAAATTTTAGAAGGTTGCTTTGTGCCAAATTACGAAGGCTTATAGGCGTGAACAAAGTTGAGAAGGTGACAATATTTTCATTATTATGAAAACGAGACTACCAGAATTATGAAAGGTTATGAGTGCTGAAGTAGTTCTCCTGTTAGCTTGTTGGGGGTCTGAAGAAATGGGAGGGAACTTGCCTTGACTAGCCACTGTCAGGGCTATCTTCCCTGCCTTGGTAGAGAGGCTCCTAGGCTTAGTTGAACTTCTAATTTTTCATTGCTTAATTGCAAACTGGGTTTATGGTGTCTCTTTTATAGGGAAGACTGACTTGCCCCCTTGAGAATATAACTCACCTTCCTAACTCATTTCTTTCTCTTCCTAACTAACTACCTGGTTGACTACTGCTGGTGCGACTGTTATGTGCCTCATGCTTGTTTGAATCCACTCCATTAGGCCACATCTCCAATTTTCCTTTTCATTTTTTTGCATATATTCTCCCTTCAAACTACGGCAGGGCTATTACCAAATCCACACGAATCTTAATTCTCCGTATGGATTATGCCGGGATGCCACATTCCTTACCAAACCCAAACCAGAATATTCATATCTGCTGGGTAGAGTATTGGTGGGGATACAGGGGGTATAGGAAGTCTCGTTGTGCCAAATTTGCAGCAGATGTTGTGATTTGCACCTCTTCCAATTTAAGCATTGACGATATGTGGAATTCAGATTCTTTAGTTTGGCTGTCAAAATTGGCACGCTGCATCTCAAGTTACAAGTTATCTTATGTGGAGCTCGACACGAGATTCAAGGTTGTATTGAGAATGATATATTTTTGTAGGAATACTTTGGTGGCTGGATCCAAACTATACGTTTAGTTTACCAGACATGCAATATCCTTGGATCCCCTCAAGTTTTGAGCTTGTTTGTACGTTTTGAATTGAAGATGTGAAAAGACCTTTAGATGTAACTAACGATAATCTTTTCTATCTTAATGTGAACAGATTGATAAGTCCTATAAGCTGACGGATTCATATGCAAAAAGGGCTCTGGCTCCAATGAAAGATCCATCTCTAAAGAAGAAGGATTCAGCCAAGTCATCCAAGGCAGCAAAGGGTCTAGGCCAGTTGAGTCCTGCACTGGACGCAGCTGAAGCTGCAGCGATGAAAGTAGCCGACGCGGAGGCCAAATCGCACCTCGCAAACGAGCACATGATGGAGGTTGAAAGGATCGGCAAGATGGCTGAGGAGACCGAGTCTCTCCTCGAGCTCGCCTCAGAGCTCTACGAGCGATGTATGTCATACTCATCCTCCAGCAATTTTTAACCTTTCACCTTGCCATAGTATCTTTCCCATCATCATATAACCCCCCCGGTGACCTTTCAGGTTCAAGAGGAGAGGCGCTCACAATACTGCAAGTGGCGCACAGGGAGTTTTGATGGTGTTGTCGACCCCGTCAGCTGCGCGCCGACATCAGCTCTCTTGTACATGGATGGATGGAAGCGTAGGCCCAGCCTGTTGTCTTCTTGCCCGCGTGTTGTCTCTGTGTTGTAGCATAACTCGAATCAATTCGTTGGTTGTACCTGAGAGGGCATTCCTTTCATTGCGTAGGAATGATTTTAAGTTGGTGCATTTTGGATACTGTCCTGTGTTGAAATCAGGGAATAATGTGTATCTCGTCCTGCCGCCTTTTCCTGTATGTACTCTAATGCAAGTTTGGTCATATGCTCCCTCGGCAAAATCCGCCTCGGGAGTATTACTGGCAGTCATGTTTCTGTCCCGAGGACAAGCAACTTGTCTCCTGGGTGAACAGTATATTCAAAAAATAGGAATTAAATTTAAAAATTCTGAATTTTTTTGTGGTAAAATTTAAGGAATGTTTGTTGTGTATGCACAAATTCATCACGAAATCACATTGGTAGAAGGCGTGGTAAAAAAAGACAAAATCAATGCTATGAAAATGTTACTTTCAAATGCATTTTGGAGCTTTGTTTTTTTGCCACGACTTCCATCAATGTGATTTCATCATGAAATTTTATATGCACAATAAACATTTTTTAAAGTATGCCAAAAAAGATTTTTTTACTATTTTTTGATTTTACGGTTCACATCAGATGTATTTGAGCCCGGGTGCAGAATGGTATTTCCGCTTGTCTGCTTTGCGTTTTGTTATTAGTGCCTTCGTTTTATAATTTTTGTCGTGGTTTTAGTTTAAATTGGAACGGAGGAAGTATTGTTTTGCGGAAGTGAGGGCTGCTTTTGGTGGATACTTAACGTACAGCCTGTGATCTGAAATCATGTGACGCTGCTTTTTTTTTTTGACAAACATGTGACGCTGCCTTCTTTGTATTACATGGCCCGATGGTTGGCCTTTGTCCAAAGAAGGCACCTAAAAGCAGATTCGCCCATGGTTTTTGTCCTCTGCGATGCGCACTTTGCTCCGTCGGTCCAACTTATGAACACTCATCTTTTCAAGTTTTTTTCTAAAAAACAGAAAAAGAAAACCTGTCCAAGTTTTTGTGAGCAGACGACAAGTTTAAACATTTGTGTTATCGAGAGCGTTTCTCCCTCCCTCTCTCGGGCGTTATAAAATCAGATTTTGTATCTTATGTATAGATGGTTAGAGCATCTACAAGCGGACCTAACTAAATCCGCCTCACAGACATCCGCAGAAATGTTCGGGCGTGTCCGCGGACAGCGATTGGTCAACACTCAAATCTTCGATATCATAGTTGGATACCTCATTGCAAATCATCAAATACATCCAATTAAATGCAACGTAAAATCTAGTCTAAATCTTCGCCGTAACCGTACTTGGTGTTCCCTTCATGTCCTCATCCGGCGGCCGTGAAACACGCAAATTGAAGATCCGGTCACCGATGAGATAGGGTAGGACATGAGACATAGACTGACCTACATGGGGCACGAGCCGCCGCCATCTTACATTCCCTACTCTTCCTCGTCGGAACCTGTGACCTGAATGTCGCTGGTCGAGGTGAGGTCTATGATAGACGTGGACGGGCGGACCTCATCCAAGGTGGTTGTGCGACTCCGGCTCCGTGCCCTCTGTCGTGAGGGCTGTCGCGGCCTCCATCGTCCTCTGCCTCGTACTGCGACACGCCTCGCGTCTACAAACCAACGCCTCGACTCCACAGCAGACGGGTCATGAGGGAAGCCACTATTGACCTCGACCCGGAGCCCGACGTCATGGGAACGCCGCACTCCTCCCGGGAGTAGCGGAGAGCCATGCAGACGACCACCTCCTCACCGGCCACGCAAGGGACAAGGCCCTAGTTGACGGATCGGAGAATCTTGGAGTCAGATCCACTGCCTGACACGTCCGAGACGGTCGAAGTTCGCCGGAGAGGAGCTTGGGGATGGAGAGGATTGGAGCGGAATGGAGTGAATAGGGTTTGATCTGAAGTGCAGATATTGTTGAATATATGTGGGGTCGGAGTGGGTCATGATGGGCCTAATCCGACGGGACGAACGCATCTGAGCGTCCTTATATCCACTCCAGTTATGGGCTGCATACGAGAGGTGTTCGTTAGCCCAGGCGTTTGGGTCAGGTTTGTCATATCCAACCACGTGACATATTTTTGTGCAGGCCGAGTCCGGACGTTTAGGACCTTTATGAAAAGTTCGGTTGTAGATGCTCTTAATTCAAAGTGTTGTATACATACTCTTATTTGTGGTTTTCTTCCGGTTTGTAATATCGCGTGATGTAGAGAGAAACCTTAAAGAAAAAGGAGAAGAGAAAATACCCAATAAATAAACGTATCCTTGGTACGCTTACGAATAGGGAATAGGTAGCCCAATAACAGATCCGATCCGCCTCCGCCTCGCGTTCCACTACCCGGCCTGTCGCCTAGTCTTCTCCCCCAAATCTCTCCCTCAAACCCTACAGCCGATCCAGCCCTCCCCACCGTGCCGATCGCCATGGCCGCCCCCAACAACGACCAGCCCGCCGCCAGCGCCAGCGCCTCCACCAGCGACGCCGCGCTCGCCGCGCCGGAGGACACCTCGATCGAGGCGCTGGCGCGGCGCGTGCAGGAGCACATGACCCTCGCCAACAACCCCACCGCCCGCCGCCACAAGTTCTGGGAGACGCAGCCCGTCGGCCAGTTTGGCGACGTCGCCGACGTCTCCCTCCCCGACGGTGCCATCGAGCCGCCCTCCCCGCTCTCCGAGGTCCGCGCCGACCCCTACCCTCTCCCCGCCGCCTTCGAGTGGTTCACCTGCGACCTCGACGACGACGCCCTCCTCGCCGACCTCTACGCCCTCCTCGCCCACAACTACGTCGAGGACGACGAGAACATGTTCCGCTTCAACTACTCCCCGGCCTTCCTCCGCTGGGCGCTCCGCCCCCCCTCCTTCTTCCGCGCCTGGCACATTGGCGTCCGGGCCAAGGAGTCCAAGAAGCTCGTCGCTTTCATATCCGGCGTCCCCGCGCGCATCCGTGCGCGCGACGACGTTGTCCGCATGGCCGAGATCAACTTCCTCTGCGTCCACAAGAAGCTCCGATCCAAGCGCCTCGCGCCGGTGCTCATCCGTGAGGTCACCCGTCGCGTCCACCTGGAGAACATCTGGCAGGCTGCCTACACTGCGGGCGTCGTCCTCCCGACCCCCATCACCACCTGCCGCTACTGGCATCGATCCCTCAACCCGAAGAAGCTCATCGACGTTGGCTTCTCCCGTCTTGGTCCTCGGATGACCATGAGCCGCACGGTCCGGCTCTACAAGCTGCCTGATGCGCCGCTTACCCCTGGGTTCCGCCAGATGGAGTTGAGGGATGTTGCAGCAGTCACACGCTTGCTCAGGGCATACCTTGCAAGGTACGTGGTGGCGCCAGATTTTGATGAGCTTGATGTTGAGCACTGGTTGCTCCCCCAGGAGGATGTGGTGGACAGCTACCTTGTGGAGAGCCCTGAGACGCACGAGGTCACAGATTTCTGCAGCTTTTACACCCTGCCCTCGTCCGTGCTGAACAATGCCAACTACTCGACACTCAAGGCCGCATACTCATATTACAATGTTGCTGTCAAGACCCCGTTGCAGCAGCTGATGAATGATGCACTGATTGTGGCCAAGCAGAAGAACTATGATGTGTTCAACGCGCTCGATGTCATGGAGAACGAGGGGTTCCTCAAGGAGCTCAAGTTTGGCCCTGGAGACGGGCAGCTGCACTATTATCTCTACAATTATCGCATTCGCAATGGAATCAAGCCATCTGAGCTTGGGCTTGTGCTTCTATAGGGTGGTCGATGCTCAGGATGGTGTTTGGGTTATACTCTTTTCAGCAGGTACTCCTTGTGTGGCTGGTTTAGTATGCGTCTTTCCTGGTTGCTACAGGTGATGGTTTGATTTCGGTCATGCTGTATGTTGCCCAGTGTGCAATCTGTCATAGCTCTTTTGTTTATTGTGGTAGCAAATCTTCCATGCCTTTTCATGGGAATCCACATTGATTTGCAAATGAGGAGACTGGAATTAGAAATTCCTTTTCAATTTTAAGACTGTATTTTCAATTAGTTACATTCAGTGTGTATGGTTCAAAGAATTTTATGATGGCACTCAGTTTACCAAGGAATTTTTGATAGATTTGTGTTATGCTAAATCATTCAAGTACCCTTGTGTTTTGAGGTTCTAACTATCTGGCTTCGTCGATTTATGACATTCACCATTGTTCCATCTAGAATGCCCCAAAATTTGATGTCCTTATGGTATGCAAATCTGTATTACTTGTTTTTACGGATTGTAGCCTAATGCTGCTATCATATGAGGTGGGTTTATTATGTTTGATGACTTGGATGTTCTTATTAATGTTTGGTGCATCATTGCATCAATAAGCCTCTTTGTCAACCTTGTGGCATCCTCCCCCCTCTTTTGTTTTTGTTTTGTTTTTGCCCTGTCTTCAAATCACTGCATTTGTGCACTTGCTGTTAACTTCCTAGCTTTCTCTGTTTGAAACACAGTCATCTTTGGTCGTTCTGACATTACATAGTCTAAGGCACCTTGTTAGATGTTAGCCGATGTTCACATCATTTAGTTGCCCAATTAGATTGTGTTTAAACTTGTCGTATTCCTGACCTGGAATGATAAGTGAAAACAGCCCAACAGAAGGGTTGATTGGATTTCAAATCCAAGTTACCATTCTGTCAAATGGTATTCATGGTGGTTGCAAAAGTATCAACAGAGTTCCCTTGCAAACTCTGGAGGTCTTCCAATCTGTGGTCGGACACTAATGAATTGAGCTTTTATCATGGGTTACACAGTTGCTAAGTACGGTATGGTTTGTGGATGCCCTTCATGCAACTTTCTCTGATGAGTGAAGTGCCGGTCTTGCGGCCTGATCGAAATGGATGACAGGCCGTGGACCGGCTCCAAAATCTTGAGTTCCTCCATGCTGCTTCTTTTAGTGAAGTGTCTCAAAAGTCCAGTTTCTGTTTCTTGGATGGACGGAACTCATCCAAAAGCTAGAAGAATGATCAGTCGGATTTGGTTTCCTAATCTTGTTTCCGCTGGCAAGCTCTTGGCTCTCCAATTCTTGCCTGTTGAGGGTTGGTTCAGAACCGAAGCATGCCATTTCTTTCTCGTCTTTTGGCATCGGTTGTAGATTTGTGTTGATAACTGTTAGTACCTCCTATCTCTCCGTTGCACCCGCATGAGGCCCACTTTATTAACCATGCTCTTAGCTGCCGTGCTCTATCGGCGGTAGCTCCCCAAATCTGTAGCGTCGATGCCTTGGTTGCTGAGCAGTTCCATGCCTCGCCCACGGCCACAGGCAGAGCGATGGCTTTGTCGGCGGCAGCTCGGTTGCCTTCGAAGCAAGTTATTTGGCGCCTCCTTTTGAAATTTGCTTCCTGTTTCGGTCCTAACATGTCTTTTTCCTCAAACTTCATTTTGTTCCCACGTGACACTACTGTCAGTTTTGACTATTAACGGTGTCAAGTCTGACCTGAAAAGACCATTTTATCCGTAGTATGTGACCAGATTATATGACAAAAGCAGAGTTGATCTGATATATTTTGTCATGGTTGCATGATCAATGTAAAACTTGCACAAACTTCATGTTTCGCATCATCGGATTTAGTTAGAAAATTGGGGCCAACGGAGACGTAGGGAGACGTAGGGCCCATCGAGCAGCATCATCCCGACCAACACCTTTTCCCCATCGAGTCGAACCCTGTATTTCGAATAAAAAATGATGATACTCTTGACCCTGAGAGAGATGCGTCGGTTCCAGGCAGACGGGAGAGAGGCGTCGGTTGCGGGAGTAAGGGGAGATTTTTTCCCCCTAATTACATAATTAGTTTTAACACTCTTCCTAATCTACGCTTGACCATGTAGAATCATCTTCACGATTGTCCGGGAAGCTCTATCATCTTAAAAGATTCTTTTTTAAAAGTTCTTCATAAAATCTTTGATGAGATCCTGAAACATATACTCACAAAGAAGGATAGCGTAATGTGATGTTTGAACAAGGATGTCTCAAGAAGAGACTCTCCTGATGCTTGCAAGTTGCAAGTCCTGAAGACGTCACATACCAATTTGATGAACATATTTCTGGAATGTAGAATTTGGTAGAGACTTGGTAAATAAATAAGCAAGATTTTCGCATGATTTAATTTGCAAGACGTTTATTTCCCCGCTTTGCTGAAGATGATGAGAAAAAAACCACTTAGGAGAAATATGCTTAGTGATATTACTCTTGATGTATCCTGTTGCATCTGTGCAACACAAGCCGCATTATCTTCATAGATAATGGTAGCTGATTCTATCGAACCAATTTCACATGACTGTTGTATGTGGTTTATTATTCTGTGAAGCCATACACATTTACATGATGCTTCAAATAATGAAATTATTTCAGAATGATTGATAAATGTTGCCACTAGAGTCTGTTTTGAAGACTTTCATGATATAGCAATGCCACCATGTAGGAATACAAAGCCGGACTGTGATCTGGCATTATGGGGATCAGACAAATAGCCGGCATATGCATATCCAATCATATCAGAGTCCTAATTTCTCTGGAACTGAAAAAATAGGCCAAGATCCTTTGTGCTTTGGAGATATCGTAAGATATTCTTCACTCCAAACCAATGACGTTTGGTGGGAGCCGCGCTATGTCTAGCAAGTAGATTACTGCAAATGCAATATCAGGTATTATGCAATTTGCAAGGTACATAAGTGCTCCAACGACACTGAGGTATGGAACTTCAGGTCCCAACACCTTTTCTCCATCATCTCTTGGTCTGAACGGATCTTTCTCTATGTCTAGAGATCGAACCACCATGGGAGTCTCAGATGTATAGGATTTGTCCATATTGAATTTCTCCAATATTTTTTGGATATAGGCAGCTGGTGTACCATGATTCCTGAGGGAAGGTGCTCAAGTTGAATACCTAAGCAAAATTTGGTTTTACCCAAATCCTTCATCTCAAATTCCATCTTTAGGTGATTGCGTGCTTCATCAATGTCTGATGTGTTGCCGATGATATCGATGCCATCAACGCACATAGAAATGATGCAAAATCATGTGGAGGACTTCTTGATGAAGACACATGGACAATCAACACTATTGGAGTAACCTTTCTGAAAGGAACTCACTTAGCCGGTTGTACCACATCCGTCCCGACTGCCTTAAGCCATACAATGATTTATTCAGCTTTACACAATACATGTTGCGTTTTGTACTTTTATTCGGGATAAAGATTCCGTCAGGAACCTTCATATATATGTCCGAATCTAGTGACACGTAAAGATATGCGGCCACGACGTCCATCAACTGCATGGATAGACGATTTTGCACTGCCAAGGATATAAGATATCAGAAAGTGGTTGCACTCATTACTGGAGAATATGTTTCAGTGAAATCAATGGCGGGTTTCTGTGTGAAAACTTGTGCTACGAGCCTTGCTTTATATCTCACCACCTAATTGTTCTCATTCCGTTTCCGGAGAAAACCCATTTGAATCCCATAGGGAAAACACTGGGAGGTGTCGGTATTGCTTCAGTGAATACCTTTCTTTTGTTAAGCGAGGCAATTTCTGCTTGGATTGCATCCTTCCATTTAGGCCGGTCGGAGTGCTTTTGGCACTATACGATGGAACTTGGATCATGATCAGTGAGAAGGATATCTGCAATCTTTTCAGCAAAATATATGTCGACAATCGTAGTCTTATGGTCAAATGATTCTCCAGAATCAACATAGTTGATGGAAATTTCCTGCACCCCTAGAGACTCTTCGTGATTTCCCAATACGATTGAGTCTGGGCGTTCCGATGTTCCAGTCAGTTTGTGCACACTAGAACTGGGTTGTGGAGGTTGCCCTTCCACTGGGTGTATACTATCCATCAGGTGTTTGTCAACGTTAAGTTGACTTGCATTTACTGACTCCGAGGTTTTTCTCCTCGGTTTCCTTTGCTGCTTGCTAGGAGCTTGCTCCAGGTCAGAGGCCGTGCTACTCCCCCTCTTTTTAGGAATAGAGAGTTGAGTGGTTTTTATTGGTACCTCCATTCTTTCGGGCGCATTTCTGGACGGATTTAAGGATTTTATAACACCTTTCAGATCAGTGAATGAATCTGGTAGATTATTTGCAAGATGTTGCAAATTAATGATCTTCCGAACTTGAGGTTCGGTCTCATGGGTACGTGGATCAGAGGACGAAATGGCATGAGCATTCCAATCAATTTCCGGGCATTCTTTCTGGTACTGGAAATCTCCCCCTAATGCCGGAAAATGTTCCTCATTGAATATGCGATCAGCGTGACGGGCTGTGAACAGATCCCTCATAAGGGGTTCTAGGTACTTGATAATCGACGGTGATTTCTACCCAACATAGATCCCCAACTTCCTGTGTGGGCCCATAGATGTCCACTGTGGTGGTGAGATCAAGATGTATGTAGCACATCCGAACTTACGCAGATGGGAAGTGCTAGGAGGATTTCCACGTACCAATTCCAGAAGGAAAGAACTGTGATATGCAGTTGGCCTCAATTGTATCAAGTCAGCAACGTGTAAAACAGTGTGACCCCAACAAGAGGTTGGCAACTTGCAATTTGTCAACAAAGGCCTTGCAATGAGTTTGATCCTCTTAATCAATGATTCAGCCAAACCATTTTGTGTATGGACATATGGAACAGAGTGCTGAACTTCAATCCCCAAAGCCATGCAATAATCATTGAAAGCACGCGAGTAGAATTCTGCGGCATTGTCCATTCAAATTGACTTAATTCGACTTTCTAGATAATGGGCCTGCAACTTAATGACTTGCCTCATTATCTTGGCAAATGCATGGTTCCGTGTGGATAGAAGACACACATGTGACCATCGTGTAGATGCGTCAATGAGAACCATGAAATACCTGAAAGGTCCAGGTAATGGTTGAATGGGACCACAAATGTCTCCTTGAATATGTTCAAGGAATTGAAGTGGTTCAGCTTGTATTTTGAGGTGCGAGGGCCTTAAAATTAGCTTTCCCGTGGCGCAAGATGTGCACACAAAATCTGAAGATTGAGGAAATTTTGACTCAAGCAAATTATGACCAATGGAACTGCTAGTAATTTTTCTCATCATCCCGATTCCGGGATGGCCTAGACGATCATGCCAGGTTTGGAATGCGTTCACATTCTGAAAAATTACTTTGTATGCAACATGTTCTATGGGTTTGATGTACGTATAGTACAAACCAGATGATAGAGAAGGAATTTTCTCACGTACCTTTTTGCCATATTCGTGATCTTTAGTAAAGAGTATATACTCCTCTTTGTTGTCTTCATGGGTTTCAATATGAAAACCATTTTTACGGATATCTCGATAGCTGATCAGGATACGTGAAGAATCGGGATACAATAAAGCATCCTCAGTTGTTACTTGTGTACCACTTGGGAGGGTAAATATAGCACGCCCAGTGCCAACAATCACCGTATCACGTCCAGCAATAGTTAAAATATCTCCATTCATCTTTTTCAGAGTTTGGAAATATTTCATCTCCCTCAGTATGGAGTTTGTAGTACCACTGTCCACAAGGCATAATTCCCCTTCCATCGGATTGTCCACGGAGAGAACTATATAAAACAAAGAATTTTCAATAAGAAAACCTCATGGTAATACATAGAATACAATCTTATTATATCAAATATGCTGATACAATATAATATAAAGACAACAAACTTATGTTCTTATTACAATCATCACAAATGGACATAATTAAGTAGATCACTAAGGAGATTGAGGGACTAGTCGAAGTCGCCAAACACATTGTTTGTGGTGTACTCAATCAACATGTTCTACGTTTCAGCAGGATCCTCAGGCGGATAAGGAATCATGGCGTTGCTCGATCCAGGAGGAACATCGTGCGAACACCGGCTCCTTTTGCGCTATGCGGATGAAGGTTGAAGTTAGCTTCAAACCTTTTCCCTTGAGGTGCTTTGCGTCCCTGAGATTGCTGGTACAACATAACCAGATGCTTGGGCATCGTGCACTTTTCAGTAGAATGCGTGTAGCATCCACACTTGTTGCAAAGCTTAGATTTATCAAACTTGGGCTTTGAAGTGCCTTTTCCCTTTCCAGGGTTTCTGGATCTCCTATTCCCATTGCGCTTTCACTTATGCTTGAAATTGGATTGTTTACCCTGAAAGGTACCATTAAACTTTTGACTATTCGCGACATTTAGATGAACTTCAGGTAAAGGTTGTGCCCCAACTGGGCGCTGAGAGCCATTCTTAGCGAGTAGCTCATCATGCTTTTCAGCCTGAAGTAACATGTGAAAAAGCTCGGAATAGACAGTGTAGTTACGAGCACGTTATTATTGTTGGAGGATCCTATCTGAAGGGAGCTTAGTAGACAGAGTTTTCTCTATCTTCTCCCCCTCAATAGGTTTCTTCTCACAAAAACGCAGTTTGGAACATATCTTATGAACATCATGATTGTACTCACTGATGGATTTGAAATCCTGAAGATGGAGATGAGTCCAATCATGGAGTGCTTCTAGCAGGACTACCGCCTTCTGCTGTTCATACCTCTTTTTGAGGGCCAGAAATAGAGTACTAGGAGATTCCTCCTGTAAATACTCGGACTTCAGATCTGGATGAACATGGTGCCTTATGACTAATAAAGCAGCATAGTTCTGCTATTCTGTCACTGGCGTGGCTCCAGCCGTGAGAGGAGTCTCGGGGGGCTGGATTACACGCGCTATCCCACGGGACGCAAGACTGATCTTGATGTCCATAGCCCATGTAGGGTAGTTGTGGCCATTGAGGTCAAGCTCCTCAAACTCTTTGGCGGTCATCTTTGCTTACATGAGGAACCAGAGATAATTAATTTACTGGTGGTAAATTAAAACTGTCATGGTTCCGTAATAAGAATGCAAAAAATTGATGCTCAAGTGAAAACTTGAAAAATTCTCAACCTCAATTGTGTGAACATAACACATTGAGGATCACTTAGATCTCACATTAACAGGTAACATTGCCATTACCTTGTGTATGCTACAATTCAGATATAAGGAATACACGTTGGAGGTAATAACTTGTCGAGAATGACAAAGCTTAGACCTCACAGTAAGAGTGGATAATCTCCAAGTGAGCAGTAGATCCCGACTCATTACCTTGTGATTCCAAATATAACGAGGGAGAAATATTCAAAAAAATGCAAGTTTGATATGCGAGAGAAGATGGTCTCCATCACAAAACATGTTCAAGAGAACTTGATATGTGGTAAACACATGGAACATGTCATTCTTCCCAGATGAGATCTGGTACTTTATTTATATTATCAATCCATTACATAATATAAACACACTAATAATTACACAAGTCCTAACCTAGATTTAATCTAGAACTGGACTAGAATGTAAGAAGTAGTCAAACTCGGTACTAAACAGTCCTAAACATAGTCTAAAACTGCACTAATACAATAATTAGTACTAATGTTTAACGAAAAATAGAGAAAAATAATTGAAATCCTGAAGGGGGTAGGCTGGGCGCCTGGGCCTGGATTGCCACAGCCGGCCAAAGGCTGACCCACAGCCACCCGCACCGCATAAGAGGAGGCGATGGGTGGGGCGGTTACGGATAAGGATCCGCCCAGACCGGCACCATGCTCGATCTCCCACCATCACCTGCGCTCGCGGGGAGCAGGGAGCCCAGTCGCCGGCGGTTGGGACGAGCGCCGGCGCCTCCCCTGCATCTCCAGTTGTCAGCGACATGACACCGACGAGGCCTCTTCATCCGAGGAAGAAGAGACGACGACGAGGGCGTGACGACCAGAGCCGAGGCCGAGGCTTGCCGGAGCCCATGATCCGGCGCGGCGGCTGATACATCCATTTTGCATCATGCTTTTATGTTGATATTTATTGCATTATGGGTTGTTATTTCACATTATGGTACAATACTTATGCCTTTTCTCTCTTATTTTGCAAGATTTACATGAAGAGGGAGAATGCCGGCAGCTGGAATTCTGGACCAGAAAGGAGCAAATCTGATATACCTATTCTGCACAACTCCAAATGTCCTGAAACTTCACGGAGAATTATTTTGGAATATATAAGAAATATTGGGCGAAGAAGCAACAAGAGGGGACCCACCAGGTGGCCACAAGCCTGGTGGGCGCGCCCTACACCCAGGGCTTGTGGCCCCCATGGCCAGCGTCTGATGCCCATCTTCTGCTATATGAAGGGTTTTGCCCTAGAAAAAATTAGAAGGAAGCTTTCGGGACGAAGTGCCGCCGTCTCGAGGTGAAACCTGGGCAGAAGCAATCTAGGGCTCCGACGAAGCTGTTCTGCCGGGGAAACTTCCCTCCGGGAGGGGGAAATCGAAGCCATTGTCATCACCAACGATCCTCTCATCGAGGGAGGGTCAATCTTCATCAACATCTTCACCAGCACCATCTCCTCTCAAACCCTAATTCATATCTTGTATTCAATCTTTGTCCCAAAATCTCAGATTGGTACCTGTGGGTTGCTAGTAGTGTTGATTACTGTCGGTGTCAAAACCGGCCGATCTCGAGTAGGGGGTCCCGAACTGTCCGTCTAAGGATCGAAGGTAACAAGGGACACATGGAACACGATGTTTACCCAGGTTCGGGCCCTCTTAATGGAGGTAAAACCCTACGTCCTGATTGATTGTATTTGATGAGTATAGTGGTTACAAGAGTTGATCTACCTCGAGATCGTAATGGCTAAACCCTAGATGTCTAGCCTATATGAATTCTGATAGCCTCTACGGACTAAACCCTCCAGTTTATATAGACAGCGGAGGGGCCTAGGGTTGTACAGAGTCGGTTTACAGAGGAAGGAAATTATACATCCGGACGCCAATCTTGCCATCCACGCAAAGGAGAGCCCTATCCGGACACGAGGGAAGGCCTTCTGCCTTGTATCTTCATGGCCCATTAGTCTGGCCCATATCACATAACCCGGACACTCGAGGACCCCTTAATCCAGGACTCCCTCAGTAGCCCCTGAACCAGTCTTCAATGATGATATGTTCGGCGCGGAGATTGTCTTTGGCATTGCAAGGCGGGTTCCTCCTCCTAATACTTCAAAGCAATCTAAATAAAAGATCTGTACCCGGCTCTGCACATCCCACAACCATGAAGGCAGAATATTCAATCAAAACTATGTCTGTCAACTGACAACTTTTTCAGCGAAATGCTACATCTGGCCTCTTTATCATTTCGAACTGTTTTTTGGCCTCCCGCTTCGCGCTTCGAGGCACGACCTCTATTGACACGTCTTGTCAAAACAGAGATCGTGTCCACTTATTGCGGGATCCTCATCAATACGGGTTTGGGTAATCCAACCACGCCATTTGCACGTCCCCTTGGGAACAGGTGAGTTTTAAGGCTTGGGGGGGGGGCGCTTGATATTCACCGCCTATATAAGTGGATTAAGATCCCACTTTTCACCCCACGCCTTCTTCTTTCTCCTGTTTCCCATCCTCAAGCTCCAGCGCCCAAGCCTCAATCTTTCCCACCGCCACCAACCTCGCCAGCCATGTCCGGATCCGGCTCCCAGGGCAAGTGGATGGCCTCCTCCGTCACGGAGAAGGACGTCAAGGAGCTCCGGGAGGCGGGGTACCTGACTGCGGATGTCGCGCACAGGCTCCCTGCCAAGAAGCAAGTCATCCCCGCACTGGAGCCTGGCGAAAGGGTTGTGTTTATACCCAACTTCCTTCGCGGGCTAGGGTTTCCTCTCCACCCTTTTGTCTGCGGCCTCATGTTCTATTACGGGCTAGATTTTCATGATCTAGCCCCAAATTCCTTCCTCCACATCTCGGCGTTTATCGTCGTGTGCGAGGCGCTTCTTTGCATCCCCCCACACTTTGGAATATGGCTCAAGGTCTTCAACGTGAGGCCGAAGGTGGTCGATGGGCAGCATGTGGACTGCGACGGTGCCATGGTGAGCAAGCTCCCCAACACCATGTGGCCTAAAGGGGCTTTCGTGGAGACCGTCAAGGTGTGGCAGCATGAGTGGTTCTACATCATCGAACCCCGCGACGGTAGTTGGGCGGCCACTCCCGAGTTTAGATCCGGACCCCCTATGCGGCCTGCGTCATGGACCAACAAGGGTCTGGACTGGGGGTCGACCACAGAAGTGCTGACGGTGCAAAAGCGCATCAAAAACATGTTAAGCAAGAACACCAGTCTCACTGACGTGATTTAGGTGATCCTCTTCCGCCGGATCCTCCCCTGCCAGCTCCGACCCCTCCATATGTGGGAGTTCAATCCAGAAGGTCCTCGGACCCTGCAGCGCTTCTTCGGCACAACACATAAAGAGATCTGGAAGCTGGTCTTCAAGGCCCAGAAGACGTGGCCGAAGGAGACCGATGACATCAGCCTTGACAATGAGAATCCGGCCACTTTGGTAAGTGTATTATTCCCAAACATACTTCTGGTCCGTAAATCCTTAGGCGTAATGAATTTTCCGTCCTTTGTACAGGTCTGGATATCGAAGGCAGAGCGGATCAAGTGTCCGGCTCCGCTGCCCGAAGATCCGGCCACTCCCGAGCTAACGAAGATGTTGGTCCGGTTTCCCTATCAGGCACCGGAGAAGAAGGCCAAGAAGAAGAGCAATGAGGCCAAGGGCGGCCCCCGCCATAAGGGTACTTCAGGCGCGGTGTCCGAAGAAACCGAAATCCCCTCCTCCCACGAGGAAGATGAAGACGAAGAGGAGGAGGAGGCAGAAAGTGACTCTCCCCTCAAGGGGAGAAGAAAGAAAAGGGCAACCTCCACAAACCCGGAGGAGGGGGTGTCCAAGAGGGGGAAGATAACCCTCTCGGATGGTTTGGATTCGGGTGCCGAACACATCCCCAAGAGGCGCCCCAGGACGAAGCCCCTGGCCGAATCGTAAGTACCAAAGGATTCATTACAAGTATTTGGCCTTCTATGCTTTTAATATAACGTGTTATGTTGTGTGTATTTCAGCCCTGCTCGTGACCTCCCCCAACCATCGCTATCTGAGGGGAACTCTCTGGCTCTAGAGATGGTGGAGAGAGAGACGCCTCCCCGAGCTTCTCCGCCTACCGCCGCGGATGACACCGAGGTGTTGTCTCAAAGGGCCTCTCCGGGCCATGAAGAAGTGCGGGAGGCCGCCAAGTTGGGGGAGTGCGCCTTGCCGTTCTTCAAGCTAATGAAGAAGAAGGGTCTGAGGGAGTCCTGGATTAGGGGGTCTCCGGACAGCCGGACTATATACTTTGGCCGGACTATTGGACTATGAAGATACAAGATTGAAGACTTCGTCCCGTGTCCGGGTGGGACTCTCCTTTGCATGGAAGGCAAGCTTGGAAATTCGGATATGTAGATCTCCTCCCTTGTAACCGACTCTGTGTAACCCTAGCCCCCTCCGGTGTCTATATAAACCGGAGGGTTCAATCCGTAGGACAACAACAATCATAATCATAGGCTAGCTTCTAGGGTTTAGCCTCTATGATCTCGTGGTAGATCAACTCTTGTAATACTCATATCATCAAGATCAATCAAGCAGGAAGTAGGATATTACCTCCATCGAGAGGGCCCGAACCTGGGTAAACATTGTGTCCCCTGCCTCCTGTTACCATCTGCCTTAGACGCACAGTTCGGGACCCCCTACCCGAGATCCGCAGGTTTTGACACCGACATTGGTGCTTTCATTGAGAGTCACCATGAGGCTTGATGGCTCCTTCGATCATCGGCAACGATGCGATCCAGGGTGAGGTTTTTCTCCCCGGACAGATCTTCGTATTCGGCAGCTTCGCACTGCGGGCCAACTCGCTTGGCCATCTGGAGCAGATCGAGAGCTACGCCCCTGGCCGTCAGGTCAGGTTTGGAAACTTAAACTATACTGCCGACATCCGTGGAGACTTGATCTTTGACGGATTTGAGCCCGTGTTAGGTGCGCCGCACAGCCACGACGAGCATGACTTAGCTCTGTCGCCGAACAATGTTCGGGAGATCACACCTGTGGCAACTCCGGCCCTTGATCCGGAGCAGATCGCGCCCTCCAAGGACGGGTGGATGGACCCCGCCACGGAGGCCGCACACTCAATGGCGATAGAGCCGAATACTGACTTCACCTCCTACAAGACCTGTGTTGCCGGATCCTTGGATTCGTCCCCGGCCACGGGCTCCGAACCTCCTATGTCCGTGCCCGTCGAATCTGATTGGGCGCTGATTATGGAGTTTTCCTCTGCGGATATCTTTCAGCACTCGCCCCTGGGCGACATGCTGAACTCATTAAGGTCTCTCTCCTTGTCGAAAGGCCCTTGGCCGAACTATGTCCGGCTTGAGTGGGAAGCGGACGACGAAGAAATTCGTTCCCCACCCACCACCCACTTAATAGCCACTGTCGACGACTTAACCGACATGCTTGATTTCGACTCCGAAGACATCGACGGTATGGTCGGTGATGCAGGAGAGGAACAGGAACCACCACCCACAGGGCGCTGGACAGCCACTTCATCATACGATATATACATGGTAGATACACCCAAAGAAAACAATGACGTGGAATGGAAGGATGCAGCGGAGGATAATCCCCTCGAGAAGCAACCAAAGCGATGACGTAGGCGCCGCTCCAAATCCCGCCTCGGCTGTCCGGCTGGCAAGAGTCAAAGGTAGGAGCGACCGCCCACACGAAAAACGGCTAGGGACTAACGGACTAATATAACAAAAGCCGGTTTTTCTCACACCGCCGACTGGCTACCAGAGTAGCCGGCCGGCCGGTTTCCATTCACTTTACTTTAATCCAAGAAAGCTCAAGTACTTGCCTCCCCAAAGAGGGAAGGCGGCAAAGGAAAAAGCCTAAGGATAAACAAGCATACGCGAATGGAAACCAAACATGCACATGATACTATTTACATAAAAAGACCTCCAAGAGGCCAGCATTCAACATAGTTTGGATACACCCCCAGTGGGTGGAACTGCGAAAACTTAACAAAAGATTGTTTAAAGACAACAAAGCAGGAAAGATAAAGACGGCAGGTCAAGCTGGTGGAGCGGCCGACAAGCCAGACTGGTTGGCGGAGACGGTCGTGCCGGCTGAAGGAGCGGCCGGCTGACGAACTTCGGCTTGGTCACCGCCTCCCGCAGAGGGCGCGCTTCCACGCGCCTCGTTGCTGGAGGCACGGTCGGCCTGAGGTCGGCTGGTTGTTCCACCAGCCGGCTCGACGTCTCCGCCGTCCTCGTCTTCGTCTTCTTCGCCCTCGTCGCTGGAGGCAATCTCCTCCGCCGAGTCCTCGCCCACCGCCGGGTTCAGCCCGAACCACTCCTCTGGCTGAGTGACACCGTCATCATCGATTTCGGGTGCGAAAACGCTGATGTCGGTGCACTCAGCGATCGTCGAAGCCCGCTGGGCGATAGCCGGCCTCACCGCCTCCAGCTCCGCGTCGGCTTCCATCCGCCAAGTGCGCAGCTGGTCCAGGCTCAGCCCTGGGTACCAAGCCCGGACGAATTCCAACGCCCGCCCGGCTCCGAGGCGGGCCGCTGACGCTTTCCAAGCCTCGAAGCGACCAACTGCGACTTCCAGCCAGTCGGCAGTTTGGCTCGGAGTGCGGGGGATCGTCTCGCCGGGCCAGAGGGCGGCCAGCACTTGTGCCCCGGCACGTTGGAGCCGGCAAAGCATCCGATGAGCCGGCTGCAACTGTGCCTGGACAGCCAGGAGCTGCTCCTCAAGGGTCCGGTTTGCATCCGGCGCGATGTCGGCCCCCGCTTGCCGGCGCGCCTCGCGATGGGCCTCAATGCTTTGGGCGGCGAAGGCGGAGTAGCCCGGGAAGTAATCTGCAAGAAACAACAAGCAACAGCTCAAGATAAGTCAAAAGACCCAGGCGGCAAGGGGCAGGAGAAGGGCCGAGGAAGGCAACTTACCGTCGATCAAGTCCTCGATCCGGCCGAAGCCTTCGTCCAGGGCTCGCCGGGTCTCAGACCAGCTCGCCGCCTCCATCTCATACTCCGCCAGCAAGGTGGCTTCACTTTCCCGCGCCGCCTGCAGGGCCGCTTTGTGGCTTTCCTCTTGGTCGGCCAGCTTCTTGGCCAGGCGATCCCGTTCCTGGACCAAGGCAGCGCGCTCGGCCTCCTTGGTGTAAAGGGCGGCCTTCGCTTCGCCAAGCTCCTTCCTCAAGTCGGCGTTGGCCCCTGAAGAAAAAGAAAAAGAAAAATCAATAAGAAAAGAGTCGTCAAGAAAGATCCGACCCGACTGCGCAGCAGTCAGCCCGAATCTCGGGGACTACACCCAGTGGGTGCGCTGACGCGCCCCCGCAGGAGACAGACAAAACCAAGTACTTACTTTGGCTGTCGGCCAGGTCGTCGGTCCGCCGGCTCAACTCTCGAGCCTGGGAGTCGAAGGCGGCAGCACGAAGGTTGTGGTATTCCTGAAAATTCAGAAAAAAGCAAAGTAAGATAGCCGTCGAGAAAGATCCGAGCCAACTGCGCAGCAGTCGGCCCGAATCTCGGGGACTACACCCAGTGGGTGCGCTGACGCGCCCCCACGGAAGAAATCAAGAAAGCAAAGCAGCCAAGAGCGAAGGACTCACCCGGATAGTGGTTCGCGTTGACAAGAACTCTTGGTTGAGCTGTTGCAGCAGGGCGGCTTGAGCTTGTAGCCGGCTCCGGACCCCTTGAGCCGCCGCATCCAGCTCGCCAGTCCCCCCGCTGGGAGTCCACTCGGACACGGCGGTGCTGGCCGCCTCCAGATCTCCCGCCGGCTGCCCTGCGCCCGCGGCTCGGCGCAACTCCGGCGGAGCGGCGCCTCCCCCAGCACGCCGGCCCGTCGCCAGCTGCACCTCAAGGCCGGCTCTGCTCTCCGGCTTACCTCCGGCCGGCTCCTCTGGCGCCGCTGACGATTGACCGCCTTGGCCCGCTTCGGTTGGCGCCGCAGGCGGCGCTCTCCCCGCCAAGGCCACGGGGTCCTCCTCCCTCTCCAACAGCGGCGGGTCTTGGATGATCTCCTCCGCCAAGGGCAACGGGGTGTCGGGGGCTACGGCTCGGAGAGGAACGTCGAGCAGCGGAGGCTGGCTGCGCGAGCTTTCCGCCTCCGTCTCCGCGGTAGCCGCCTCCCTCTGGGCCTTGGCTACCGCTTCGGCCTGCTCCTTCGCCACCTGGGCGGCTGCCTTCTCCGCCGCCTCGCGCTCCTCCCGCGCTTCGCGGGCGTTCCGCTCTGTGGCTTCCCTAAGATCGGCGCGGGGGTCCACACGGCGGGAGCTCGAAGACCCTCCAGCCGGCCCCACGACGGAGCCGCCCGGGCCCCGCTCAAGGGAAAGCGGCGCCCTGTCCAGCAAGCGAGGAAAAGTTAAGAAGACATTCGAAGAAAAAGAGAACAATAACGAGAATGCGGCAAGGTAATTGAAGACTTACGCCGAGACCGCCTGGGGCTGTTTCACAGCCTTGCGGAAGCGGGCCGCCTTCGCGGCCGCCTCATCTCGCTTCGTCGCCGCGGCGAAAGGCTTGGACTTCTTCGGCCGACTGCCGAAGAGGCCTAGAGCGGCCCGGCGCTTCTGCGCGCCGCCGGCAGCCGGCGCGACAGACAAGCCCGCGCCCTGTTGGTCGGCCGCCGGCTGGCGACGCGGAGCGACTTCGCCCTCGAAGTCATCCGGCCAGTCCTCGAAGCTCTCGGTGAACCTTGAGCCTCCGGGCTCGGCACTGTCCCCCACGACGGCGTCTTCCATGGCGGCCGCCCCCAAGTCCGGGTCGTCAACGTCATCCACCGTGCGGTCGGGGGCGTACTGGCGTTCAATCCCTGCCACCCCGGCCGGCGGCGCAAGAAGAGGGTTCTGCTCAAAGAACCGACTAGTCAGAAGCCGGCCGTCACGAAGCCGGCTGACGACAAAAAAGAAGATAAAGAGAGAAACTTACCACGGGTGGAGGATTGGCGCGAGAATACGGCGCCTTGCCGTATTTCCAGTCCCCGCCGAGCTTGCAGTTGGCAATGTAATTGACCATGAGCGCCACCTCCGCGTGGGGCATCTCCCATGTGCTCAGCCGGCTTGGGTCGAAGCGGCCTCTCATCTGACACATCATGTGGGGCCGGCTTTGGAGAGGAAGGATCCGGCACTCCACGAAGGCGGCCACCAAGTCGGCCCCGCGCAAGCCTTCCGACTGAACCAGCACCCGAAGCCGGGAGATGGCGGCGTTCCCGGCCGGAGACAACGACCGGGACGGGAAGCTCCACGAGGGCTGCTTGCCAGCCGGCGGGCCGGCTACGTAAGCCGGCAGATTGATGTAGTCTTCTTGCTCGGCGACGTTCTTCACATAGAAATAAGATCTCTGCCAGACCTTTACCGACTGGATCAGGGGGATGGGCGGGAACGGATTGTTCTCGCTCGCCCTCCTCATGGCGATGAAGGCTCCGCAGGGGGCGGGCACGCCGGCGACGACTGTGCCGAGCTTGCTCTGGAAGAACTCTCCCCAGAGCTCCAGCGTGGGGAGCAGCCCCAAGAAGCCTTCGCAGAGGGAGACGAAGGCCGACAGCAGCATCACCGCATTGGGCGTGAGGTGATGCGGCTGGAGGTTGTAGAAGTCGAGGAAGGAGCGCAGAAACCCGCTCGTCGGGAGGCCGAAGCCGCGCAGGCAGTGCGAGCGGAAGACGACCCGCTCGCCCTCCTCCGGCGCCGGCGAGATCTCCTTCGCGGGCGCCAGGCGGACTTGTACGCGGTCGGCGCCGGGCAGACGCCGGGTCTGGCGAAGGAACTCCACGTGGTCTTCATGGACGTTGGAGCCGTCCCAGGAGCTTGACAACGCCATGGGAGCGAGGTGGCGTGGAGGCGCGACGGCGCTGAGACAGGAAGCTGCGGCGGCAGCGAAAGGAAGAAGACGAGGGTTAGGAGGGACGGAGCGGGAGGGAGCGCGCGAACCTCTGTCGCTCTCCCTCCTCCCCCTACTTATAGGCTCACGTGGCGGAGCCGAGGAGGCGCGGCGTGGGGAAGCGTGGGGATCGATCATGCCCACTCCCCACGTCCCGCGATTATCGAGCCTTAACGGCGAGGCAAAACTGCCTTGAGAAGGCGAGCGGCCCCTGTGGGCCACGGAAGATCCGTGCCCGGACCAAGGCTCGCGAGTGGCGGGCCCGGACCTGCGGCGGCGGCGTCCCATCGCGCGCGTGCGCTCGCAGGATCCTGCCGCCACGTGACCGCGAGAGGGCCCGTGGTCAGCACGCAGGTCCCCTCTCCTCCCGCTTACGCGGGGCTCTCTGAAGTCGGCGTACGCCCACAAAGCCGGCTCTTCAGGAAAGGAAGCTGACCAAGCTTCTCGTCCCCCTGCTCACCTCGGAGCTCGATCAGCTTCGGGGACTACTGTCGGAGTAAATAGCCATGGGTAGCCTGGCCGGCCTCCCCTGGCACTTCTGAAAGAGTTACGAGCCCGCCCGGCTCTCAAGAATCCAAGACATGGGGCCGCCTTCCCCTAGCTGGCTGCGATCAAGGCCGGCTTTCGGAAGGCGGTCTGGGTTTAGCCCTCACGAGAAGGCCGACTCCAAGAAGCCGGCTCCCCGTAAAGCAGTCAAGACCGTACCCACAAAGTTTGCACCCACCTAACGGCGGTGCGACGGGGCGTGGCTACAGAAGAGCCTGCCACCCCCGAATCCCGGGGCACGCCTGGCACAGTGCGCCGTACGGGGTAGGCATGACCCGTCCGGCGCAGCACTGTTGCCATGTTGACCCTGGCCTCACCCACGACGGGCCGCCAGCACGGCCCACAGGCGGTGGGCCCCTTTGAGCAGAGAGACGGCCGAAGGCGGCCACGCTTCCAACCAGTCGGCCCAAGGCAGAGCCGGCTCCCCGCAGCCGGCTTGCCGCCTCCCTCGAAGAAGACGCCCCATTAAGGAGACAAGACGCGGTAAGGCTACAGCGATCGCCCGACAGGTGGCGGTACTGTAGCCGCGCGTACCACGATGGAGCTCACGTCAACAAGATGAAGCCACAGTGACCAGCCGCCGACCAGGCCCAGGACAGTAGGGCCTGCCTGTCGACCAATGAGCAGGCAACTGGCGGGACCCACCAGTCGGCGGGCCCCAGCAGCCGGCGCAGAAGCCGGCGAGCGCAGTCACAGACGGCTGGGCCCCGCGCCCAGCCGGATTACCATTGTACCCCCGGGGGGTAGGCCTATATAAACCCCCCGGAGCACCCATGCAAAGGGTTCGACCCCCTGCTAGTTCTAGACACCATACAAGGAGAAGAAGCAGGCTAGCCGTGCCCTTTCTTCCTCCTCCTCCCAAAAACAGCTCAAGGAGCATTGTGTAGCTAATTCATTCATCTAGTGAGCATGCGGAGACCCCGCAGAGCAGCAGTAGGGGTGTTATCTCCCTGGAGAGCCCCAAAGCTGGGTAAGATCCGCCGGCGTACATGTCTTCGCCTTATCCCGCTTCCAGGCACCGGCGATGTCTTACTGGTTCCCACAAAGATAAGCCACCCGTTGGCATATGTCGCACCCACCACCGTGGAGCCCTCTACCCCCAAGTTCAACCCTTGGTCGGCCTGCCCGATCACTTTTGATCGCGGGGGATCACCCGACTAGTATCCGGCACGGAGGATCGGCTGCCTTGGTACTAGACACAATAATTGACGGATACCATCTCACCCGAGTCCTTATGGACGGAGGCAGTAGTCTTAATCTGATATATCAGGACATAGTCCGTAAAATGGGGATAGACCTGACAAGAATCAGCCAAAGCAATACTACCTTTAAAGGAGTAACACCAGGCCCAGAGGCCCGCTGCACGGGCTCTCTAGTACTAGAGGTTGTATTCGGTTCTCCCGACAACTTCCGAAGTGAAAATTTAAACTTCGATATCGCTCCATTCTGAAGCGGCTATCAAGCACTACTCGGAAGAACAGCTTTCGCTCGTTTTAGTGCAATACCGCATTACGCTTATCTTAAGCTTAAGATGCCCGGTCCACGTGGCATCATCACAGTTAGCGGAAACACAGAGCATTCCTTACGTGCGGAAGAATGTATGGTAGCTTCAGCAGCTGAACACTGAACGACCTCTCCAACCAGAATAAATGATCGGTCGTCAAGACCGCAGACACGGCTAGACGAGTCCGGCGCACCACTAGCTGTAACAGCTCAGATAAACCTAAGACTGGGTCGATGGATATACCCCATAGGTGGTGCTAGGGGCTTCCCACATGTAAAAAGGGCTACAATTCGGCTTGACCTTATTTAGATTGAATTTTAATGGTTTATCAAGCATAACTGATTTTTCGCACGAAAACTTTCACCTGGGTTTTTCTCTCTTACAGATGATCATCGTGCTACACCCTTTCCAGGATACGGCACAACGGAGACACAGGCGCAGACGTGCAACAGGGCCCCGTTCAAAGGTTTATTTTTAGATTAAGACCCTGTGTAAACCTTATTTACTGTCTCTTGTTGCTTCACACCCTCCGGATACTCAACATAACCAAGAGGGATGCTGGCGTTATTGACATTTCGTCACGTCAGACTAATGCATGTACCTGGAAATTCAGGGCTTATTATCGAGGGTGTTACTCAGCCCAGTATACGTTGTAAAGACAGAATACCTTAGGGAGTGTTCGGCGTCGCGAGTTTGGCCTTATATGCATCAGCTCTGAATCATGTCTTTGGTCAAAAGTTGGGTTTTCCTGGCTCCCGTGTTTTGCTACCTTACGTTCCGCTCTATCAGCTAAGGTGGCACCGGGAGAACTATTGCGATTGTGCCCTGGTTCATCTGGATGAGCACCTCAGTAGAGAAAGCCGAAAACTGACTGTCATGATAAAGCGCAAGACTGGTCAACCACTCGAGGACTCAACGGAATCTTCATGATTCCTTCGCATTAACGAAGGACCAGTTTCCCGGTCATGTATGTACGTGCACCGTATTCGGATAAGCGCGGAAGTACCAGGGGCTATATAGTAGCCCCACTGTCAAACTCCTATGGCTAAGTGAAAGTGTTAAAGCAATATAGTCCGATTGCCTTGTTCGCCGCGCTATCACCTCCTTAATGGACCAAGACGTTGGATCAAGTGTGAATATGCATTTTTCAGAACACCCCCGCATTATATGCGTGGGGGCTGAAGTCGACGACTGCAAACTTTCAGCTTATAAACATACATAAACGGCCGCACAGGAGGTATCACAATACTTTCAGGCAAAAGTATAAACATAGCCTTTATAATCCAAATAGCATTGCTTTCACAATTGGGATACATGTCACTCGAACATGATACTCTTCGAGCACTGAGCCTCTATTAAACGAGCGCCTTCTAGGACTTCTTCAAAATAGTGCTCGGCCGAGACCTGGCCTACGGTTGGACCCCTGGTGGCAATACTGGTGGCATCCATCTCTGCCCAGTATGTCTTAACACGGGCAAGAGCCATCCGCGCACCCTCCATGCATGCCGACCTCTTTGTAGCGTCGATATGCGGCACAACACCAAGGAATCGTTGCACTAAACCAAAATAACTATTCGGCCTTGGTCCTTCTGGCCAAAGATGATCCACGACAAACCTCATGGCAAGCCCAGACAACCTATGGAGCTCATCCCACTCGGCCATTTGCTCATTTAACAGCAAGCCCAGGACGCGTTGGAGCACTGAAATGCGACCAGAACAACTTTTCCACTTCGTGATCTTTTTGATCTTTAAAAAACTCAGTCGCATCAGCAGCACTCATTGCCAGGTCCGAATACGCGTCTGCAACACTCCATAATTGATCCAGAGGGGCATACTTCGGATCTCCGAACTTCGTCCACAACAAAAGGGCTTCCCAGCCGTGATATCTCCGGCTTGACGAAGTTCCTCCTTCGCCGCTCTGATTTTAGAGCGGGTCTCCTTGGCTGCTACCATGGTTTTCTCCAGGTCCGCCCCTTTCGCTTGGCTTTCCTTTTCAAGAAGCTCATACCGGTCGACGACATCCTTCAGCTCAACGACCATCTTGGCTATTTTATCTTCGCTCTGGCGATGAGCAGCCCGTTCAACTCTTAACTCTTCGGCCGCCTTTAGGGCGGCCGCATCACTCCTCCTGGCTTGTTCCTTGGCTCGGGCAAGTTCCGCTCGAAGGGTCTCCATGGTGGCAGCTCCATCTGTAGTCACAACATATTATAGATACTAGCATCTTGCTCCTCTTAATATTTGTTGACCACCGGAAAATACATACCCTGTGCCTCATCAAGCCGGTTGTTCACAAGCGCGATGTCAGCATCTGCCACGTCAAGTTGCTGGCTAAGTCCGGCAAACTCAGCAGTCTGGCCAGCCACGGGACCGTCAGTCGCCTGCACATGAAAGCAGTGCGATCATTACCTGGGATTACGATCCTCCGTTTGCCGCCTCTGGACAACAACCAGAGTCTCAGGGGCTACTATCTATATAGAGCACACCTAGCGTGTGTGGTACCGTCAATTTTTTATATATATTACTTTGCGTACCACAAAGCCTCTTAGCAGGGTCGTAAAAGCTTCATGCAACCCACTTTTGGCGGATGAGATCCTCTCAACCACCGTACCCATTAAAGTACGATGCTCCTCTGAGATAGCCACTTGCTCCAAAAGACCCATCAACACGTCCGGTTGTGCACCGGACAATCCCAGACTCTTTCTGCTGCTCTCCTTAGAAGCGGAATACTCCGGTCTTCGGGTGGCTGAAGGGTTACCTTCTGGCCTCGGCGGATCAGGAGAAATCCTCCGTGATGACACCTCAGGGTCGTCCGCCCCAGGAGGCGGGGAGACAGGGGGAGGCGTTTCGCTCTCCATCATCTCCGGAAGAAGATCCCCCGAAGACGAACTCTGTTGAGAAGGGCTACGAGCCGGAGTGCATGATATATGTATCAGTTATTGTCCTCGGAGATAAAGCAGGATATATTTACCAAAAGTACTCTTGATTCACTTACAACTTGGTGGAGGGCTGGCTCCCTTGCGGGCACTGTGGGGTAAGGATGCCCTCCGGGGCAGGGCCCCCTGGCGAAGGTTTCTTCCCTCGTTTGGAAACCTTCGTTTCCAAGTCTTCAGGGGCGGTCCTTTTCCTTCCTTGGGGAGAGGGGAATCTAGATTCTTCTCCCCGATTATCCTCCTTCGCGGAGACACTAATTCCCCCGGTTTGGATGAGTAATGCATGAGGCACGCTTTTGGCTTCTTTATCCCTCCCTTTATCTTCCCCTGATGGCACTTGATAAAGTGCGTGCTCAAGCATCCTGGCTAGTACAGGATCCGGTGAGCCTTCGGGAAGGGCGGCCGAACACCTGATCATCTTCGCCTTTCTTATCCAGTCCTGGCCAAGAGCATTTTTTTCAGAATGATGTTATGACAAACGAAAAGATGACGTGTTCGGCCGCAGAATTACTTACATGGGTATCTGGACGATTGCAGTTTAGACCCGCATCCTCGGTGGTGTCCGGACACTTTATTCGTGATCCGAAGAACAATCCATACATCCCTTCGAGCGTCATGCCAAAGAATTGCTGAATAGTTGGCGGTCCTTCCGAGTTGAACTCCCACATACGGAGAGATCGACGTTGGCATGGCATGACCCGACGAACTAGCATAACTTGCATTACCTTGACGAGACTAACGTCCCTCTTGAGGAGATCTCGGATGCAACTTTGCAATATCGGCACGTCATTGACTGGCCCCCAGTCCAGCCCCTTGTTAACCCATGACGCCAGTTATGGCGGGGGGCCCGAACGGAAGGCGGGGGCAGCTACCCACTTAGTACTTCGGGGAGCTGTGAAGTAAAACCACTCCTGCTGCCATAAGTTGGACACCTCCGGGAAGGAACCCTTTGGCCATGGTGCATCGACACCTTTGCTTATTATGGCACCTCCGCATTCTGCGTGTCGCCCATCGATCATCTTCGGCTTCACATTGAAGGTCTTGAGCCATAAGCCGAAGTGTGGGGTGATGCGGAGGAAAGCCTCACACACGACGATAAACGACGAGATGTAAAGGATGGAATCTGGGGCTAGATCGTGGAAATCAAGCCCGTAATAGAACATAAGCCCTCTAACAAAGGGATCAAGACTAAATCCTAGCTCTCGAAGGAAGTGGGAAACAAATACGACACTCCCGCTGGGTTCGGGAGTGGGGATGACCTGCCCTTGAGCAGGCAGCCTGTGTGAGATTTCGGCGGTCAGATACCTGGCTTCTCTTAGCTTCTTGATGTCCTCCTCTATGACAGAAGAGGCCATCCGCCGGCCTTGAAGGTTGGATCCGGACATGGTTGAAGGTCCGAAGCACTTAGCCTGAGCCTTGGGTGTTGGAACTCAAGGTGGGGGAAGGGAAGGATCGAGCGCGAGAAGAAAAGGACAGACCTTGCCCCCTTTATAAAGAGGATGAATATCAAGCATCCTCCGCGTGGCCGTTCGGAACTTGCCTAAAATCGAGGAGTCATACCAGCAGGCGCGGTTGGGTTACCCACACCCGTATTGATGAGAATCCCATGATAAGGGGACACGATCTCTGCTTCGACAAGACGTGCCGAGAAAACCGCCTCGCAATATGTGCAGTAGCTGGTTGAGAAAAACGATTGGAATAAAGACCGGGCCATAGCATGATGTCACGTTATAAAAAGTTGTCAGCAGATTAGATTTGTGGAATTATATACTCTCTACAGTGGTATGTGGAATTTGTTTTGCAGAGCCGGACACGATCCTTGTGTTTAAAATCTTCTATGGAGTATTCGTAGAAGGAACCCGCCTTGCAATGCCGAAGACAATCTGCGCGTCGGACTCATCGTCATTGAAGTCTGGTTCAGGGGCTACTGAGGGAGTCCTGGATTAGGGAGTCCTCGGACAGCTGGACTATATACTTTGGCCGGACTATTGGACTATGAAGATACAAGATTGAAGACTTTGTCCCGTGTCCAGGTGGGACTCTCCTTTGCGTGGAAGGCAAGCTTGGCAATTCGGATATGTAGATCTCCTCCCTTGTAACCGACTCTGTGTAACCCTAGCCCCCTCCGATGTCTATATAAACCAGAGGGTTTAGTCCGTAGGACAACAACAATCATAATCATAGGCTAGCTTCTAGGGTTTAGCCTCTACGATCTCGTGGTAGATCAACTCTTGTAATACTCATATCATCAAGATCAATCAAGCAGGAAGTAGGGTATTACCTCCATCGAGAGGGCCCGAACCTGGGTAAACATCGTGTCCCTTGCCTCCTGTTACCATCCGCCTTAGACGCACAGTTCGGGACCCCCTACTCGAGATCCGTCAGTGTTGACACTGACACTCGGCGTGCATAGAGGGTGTGCGGATGGCCTTTGCCCGTGTCAAGATGCACTGGGCGAAGATGAAGGCCACCGTCGTGGCGACCGAGGGCCCGCCCGAAGGCAAGGACCACCGCAAGCCGGAGCGGTATTTTGACGACGTCCTGGAGGGTTTCCCGGATAGTAGAGGGCCAATGCTCAAAGGATATAACCTTTGAGTAAATGTATCTGGGTTTTCCAGACCTTGTTTTGTGAACCAAGGCTTTGTAATATATTTATGCCTTTATCTAAAATCACTTTCCTCCTGTGCGGCCGTTTTTAATTCTGAGAGTTTACCAGTCGTCGGCTTCAGCCCCCACATAGATGCTACGGGGGTGTTCGGAATAGCGCATGATCACACTTGACCCAACGTCTTGGTCCGTAAAGGAGGTGTCTATGTAGCAAAACAGACAATCAGACTATGCGGCTTTATCACTTTCACTTAGCCATGGGAGTTTGACAATGGGACTAGGAACTAGCCCCTGGTGTGTATGCGGTTATCGGAACTGGGATGCCTTAAGCACGTGACTAGACGAAGGCCCGTCCTTCGTATAATATGGAAGAAATCGCAATCGCCGAATCGCCGACCAGCTCTCACCTTATCATGATAGTCAGTTTTCGGCTTTCTCTATCGAGGTGTTTGATCGGACGAACCAAAAACACAATCGCAATTGTTTTCCCTTTACTACCCTAGCCGAACGAGCGGAACGTAAGGTAGTAATCACAGGAGTCCTGGATTAAGGAAAGGGAAAAAGGATTAAGGTCTAAATAGGGTCGAACCGCACTATGAACCTTATCCAAAATGTGCCTCCGCCGTTGCCCAAGGTATTTTGAGTGCGTAGTTATGCACACGCGATACATATGACGTGGTTAAATGGGGTGATCGACGAAGGAGGAACTGCTAGTACATCTCTGGATTGATCAGGCTGTCGTTCTACAGGGTGGGTTGGACACGTTTAACAGTGTCCGAAGGCTTGATGGCCGATGAAGTGTTCGGCTTGACGAGGCCGCTCTGTACCTTGGCCTCAAGGGTAGTGGTGTGCTCTTCGGTACGGAGGGAGCGCTCCATGTTTCCATTGACTGTGATGACGCCACGTGGTCCGGGAATCTTGAGCTTTAAGTAAGCATAATGCGGGACTGCATTGAAGCGGGCGAAGGCGGTTCATCCGAGCAATGCATGATAGCCACTGCGAAAGGGGACGATGTCGAAGATCAAGTATTCGCTCTGGAAGTTATCTGATGAACCGAAGACTACTTCCAATTTTAATGAGCTCGTGCAGCAGGCCTCGACGCCGGGTATCACTCCTTTAAAGGTGGTGTTACTAGGCTTGATTCTTGACGGGTCAATGCCCATTTTACGGACAGTGTATTGATAGATCAGGTTGAGACTGCTGCCGCCGTCCACAAGGACCCGGGTGAGATGGTATCCGTTGATGATTGGATCGAGGACCAGAGCTGCTGAACCTCCATGACGAATACTAGTCGGGTGGTCCCTACGATCGAAGGTGATCGGACAAGCCGACCATGGTTTGAATTTAGGTGCGACAGGCTCTATGGCATAGATGTCCCTTAGCGCGCGCTTGCGCTCCCTTTTGGGGATATGTGTGACATAGATCATATTTACTGTTTTCACCTTAGGGGGTGATACGTCTCCAACGTATCTATAATTTTTGATTGTTCCATGCTATTTTATTATCAATCTTGGATGTTTTATAATCATTTTATAGTCATTTTATATCATTTTTTGGTACTAACCTATTGACATAGTGTCCAGTGCCAGTTCCTGTTTTTCCATGTTTTTTACATCGCAGGAAATCAATATCAAACGGAGTCCAAATGGCACGAAACTTTACGATGATTTTTTATGGGCCAAAAGAAAGGCAATGGGCCCTGGTTGCACCTGGGGGTGCCCCGAGGGGGGCTCAACCCACCAGGGTGTGCCAGGAGGCCCTGGCGTGCCCCAAATGCCTCTAGAAAGATCCAAAGTAATTCGAGCTGTAATTGTACGTACATGTAAAGAGTTCAAATGCAAAGACATTATAATAATCCTCTATGATGATAATGCTGCGGTTATAATTGATCAAAAAGACAATCCAAAAGGAACTCGAGTTTTTGGCGCGATTGCCGAGGAATTGAGAGAATTGAATTTTACCAAAATAGTTTCATTAGCTCCCGAAGTATTATAAATACTAGTAGGCAAAATTGAGACCAAAGAATTAATTTAGTAGATTGTGTTTTACATATATGTTTTAAAATCCAAAATGAAAAAAGAAAACTTGTTGATTATAGAAAAATTAGGAGGAACCTAGAATTATAAGAAATGCGGACATGAATAAAAAAGGAACAGTTCGAGTAGTATCTAGAAATATTGCCGAAAACATTGTTTAATACTTCTACGAGAGGGTTTTATTGAGAGTGTTCGTAAACAGCAGGAACGTAATAGATATTTCTTGGTTTAAACTTTGAGACATCAAAAGATAAAGACTAGAAAAGGAATATATAGAACAAGAACCTTTTTAAAGCGTATCAGCCGACCCGGCTTATGAATTTATACCAACTATCAAGGAATTTCTAAAGTTTTGGGTGGAATGGGAATTGCTATTCTTTCTACTTCTCGAGGAATAATGACAGATCGAGAAGCTCGACTAAACAGAACTGGGGGAGAAGTCTTATGTTATATATGGTAATCGCCCCACCTATGGTGCTCGAATTCTGTCTTGCCGTTCCTATTTTTAAAATAAAAATAGAAAAATAGGAGAAAAAATATGACAGAAAAAAATAGGAGAGAAAAAAGAACCCGAGAGAAGCAAATATAACTTTTGAAGGTTTAGTTACGGAAGCCCTACCCAATGGAATGTTCCGCGTTCGGCTAGAGAATGACACCATCATCCTAGGCTATATTTCAGGAAAGATACAGTCTAGTTCTATACGAATACTGATGGGGGATAGGGTCAAAATTGAAGTAAGTCATTATGATTCAAGCAATGGACGTATAATTTATAGACTTCCACATAAGGATTCGAAGCGTATCAAAGACTTGAAGGATAGCGAAGATTTGAAGGATACCAAAGATTCAAAGGATTAGGTTTTTCTTTTTTTCTAGGGTAATAAATTCTAAGTTCTAAAATTCAAGCGAAAGACTTATTTTTTTTCCAAAAAATTAGATTCTCGGGTGCCCCTCGGGACGCCTCTTTGATCTATAAATACCCAAATATTCCCAAAACCCTAGGGGAGTCGACGAAATATTCATCCACCCGCCACAGAGTCCAGAAACACCAGATCCAATCTAGACACCATCACGGAGGGGTTCACCACTTCCATTGGTGCCTCTCCGATGATGCGTGAGTAGTTCTTTATAGACCTTTGGGTCCATAGTTAGTAGCTAGATGGCTTCATCTCTCTCTCTCTTGATCCTCAATACAACGGTCTCTTGGAGATCCATATGATGTAACTTTTGCGGTGTGTTTGTTGGGATCGATGAACTTCAAGTTTATGATCAGATCTATGTTTTTATATCCATGAAAGTATTTGAGTTTCTTTGATCTTTTATGCATGATCTCTTATAGCCTCGTATTTCTTCTCTGATATTTGGGCTTTGTCTGGCTAACTTGATCTATTTATCTTGCAATGGGAAGAGGTGCCCGGTAGTGGGTTCGATCTTACGGTGCTTGATCCTAGTGATAGAAAGGGAACCGACACGTATGTATCGTTGCTACTAAGGATAAAAAGACGAGATCTATATCTACCGCCATATAGATAAACGGATCTTGTCTACATCATGTCATCGTTCTTATTGCATTACTCTATTTTTCCATGAACTTAATACACTAGATGCATGCTGGATAGCGGTCGATGTGTGGAGTAATAGTAGTAGATGCAAGCAGGAGTCGTTCTACTAATCTTGGATGTGATGCCTATGTAATGATCATTGCCTGGATATCGTCATAATTATTTTATGTTCTATCAATTTCCCAACAGTAATTTGTTTACCCACCGTTTGCTATTTTCCTCGAGAGAAGTCACTAGTAAAACCTACGCCCCCGGGTCTTATTTCTCATATATTTGCCTTTGAGATCTACTTTTTCCTTGCTTTTATTTTTATATCTATTAAACCAAAAATCCAAAAATACTATGCTGCACTTTATTTTACTTGCGATCCATTTATGCAATCTATTACAACCTTTCTCCCGTCACACGCCAATTTCTGGCGCCGTTACCCGAAAGGGATTGACAACCCCTTTAAATCGTCGGGTTGCGAGGTGTTGTTATTTGTGTGCAGGGGATGTTTACGTTGTGTTGCTTGGTTCTCCTACTGGTTTGATACATTGGTTTCATAACCGAGGGAAATACTCTACCGTCGCTATACTACATCATTCCTCCCTCTCCGGGGAAATACCGACGTAGTTCCAGCTGCCATCAAGGAGAATTTCTGGCGCCGTTGCTGAGGAGTATCTTCATCATAACCAGGTTCCTAATCACAAATCTCATCTCCTCGCAATTTACATTATTCGCCATTTGCCTCTCGTTTCCCTCTCCCCCACTTCACACAAATTTGCCGTTTTATTCAGCCCACTTTTCCGTTCGCTGTTTTCTTGCCGGATGTATTTTTGTGTGCGTTCTTGTTTGCGTAGTCATGATGCCTCAATGAAAATATTATGATGTTACTTACCCCAATATTTTGCTTGAAATTAAGAAAAGTACTAAGGAATATATGACTACACAATTTGAGCATAATAAGTATTTTACTGAAGAACTTAAGGAGAACTCCGTTGTGCTAGATGCTATCACAAAACAAGTTGATGATATTAGTGGAGAAGTTTGTAATCTTCAATCTAAGTATGCTTTTGCTGAAAGTTTGCTAGGAAAAATATTCGATGCACAAGCTACCCTAGTAAATCAAATGGCTGCTAAACCAATCTCGCTACAAGATAAAAGTGACGAAGATCTTCAAATGATTGGTGTTTCTTCTATTGATTCCTTGTTTAGTAAAGTTAAGAATGATGAAAAAGGGACTGGAGAAGAGTCAACTTTAGGTAGAAGGCGTCCCAATATTTCGGAGGGTGAAAATCTTGTTGAGAAAATTGATGAAAGTGGGTTTGGAGAGGTCAAAACTTTAGCTAGTGATGCACCCACTATTTTGGATTACAAAGACTTTAATTATGATAGTTGCTCTTTGATTGATTGTATTTCTTTGTTGCAATCCATGATAAATTCACCCCATGCTTATGAACAAAATAAAGCTTTTACTAAACATATTGTTGATGCTATGATGAAAGCTCTTGAAGAAATATTGGAATTGGAAGTTTCAATTCCTAGAAAATTGTATGATGAATGGGAACCTACTATAGAAGTCAAGATTAAAAATTATGAGTGTTTTTCTTTGTGTGACTTGGGTGCTAGTGTTTCCACAATTCCGAAATCTTTATGTGATGTGCTTGGTCTTACCAATCTTGAAGAATATTCCTTGAATTTGCACTTGGCGGATTCTACTATTAAAAAGCCTATGGAAAGAACTAATGATGTTATTATTCTTGCAAATAGGAATTATGTGCCCATAGATTTTATTGTTCTTGATATTGATTGCAATCCGTCTTGTCCCATTATTCTTGGTAGACCATTTTTACGCACTATCGGTGCCGTGATTGATATGAAAGAAGGCAATATTAAGTTCCACTTTCCTTTGAGGAAGGGTATGGAACACTTTCCTAGAACTATAATTAAGACACCTTATGAATCAATCATGAGGGCATCTTATGGATCTTGAATCAAAGATGACAAAACTTAGATCCTTGCTATATGCCTAGCTAAGGGCGTAAAACTATAACGCTTGTTGGGAGGCAACCCAATGAATAAAATTAATTTTTGCTTTTTGCTTCCTGTTCTTGAGTGTTAGCAAAATTATGCTACTTTTATGATTATGTTTTTTGTGTTATAATTAGTGTTTGTGCCAAGTAAAGCTTTTAAGATCTTGGGTGATAGTTGTTTGATCTTGCTGAAAAAAACAGAAAGTTTGCGCTCACGAAATTAATTTTCATCTTTTTCCAGAGAGCGATAAAATACCCATTCTACTTGCGGTAGATCAATATACAAATTTCTCAGGCCGTCCTAATTTTTCAGAGTTTTTGGAGTTACAGAAGTATTCGAAATAGTCAGATTGATACAGACTGTTTTTTTTGATAGACTATGAAGCCCCGATACGACGACACCAATACGGGTATGGCGATACGGGATACGACAATTTCTAGAAACATCAATACGGCGATACGGCGAGTATATATAAATAATTAATAAGATGACATGTAATAAAAATAAACATAATAGAATGTGTGAGATCAAAACACATCTTCATGCTAAATTTCTAAAACCACTAGTTTAGCAACACATAGGGATCAATAATTGCATTGTTGTTCTATACAAATATTCCCTGAGAGCGTGGGTTTGTTTCTAAACAGTCAGCATAGTATTGTTTGGGATTCTTGATAGAGACAATGACATGCAACTTGGAGTAGATACCAAGCAGCTTCCCTAGCAGTGGGCAGTAGCATCACACATCAGCAAGCAAGCAATACCAAGAAACAAGCACACATCACTCTGGGCTCGGGGAATCAGAAGAGCACACGGCAAGCAGTCAGGCAAGCACACAGGAAGCAGTCACCCAAGGACATAGCAAGCAGTCAGCCAAGCACATAGCAAGCAGCTCTTGCGACAGCGGCGGAGAACACTCCAATCAAGTCAGTCGAGGCGGCGGCGGCGAGCCACTCCAAGCGGTGGCGGTGGCGGTGGCGAGTGCAGCGGCGAGCCACTCCAGGCTGCGGTGGCGGCGCGCAACTGCAGTCATCCGCCCGCTACAGAGAGTGGAGAGCAAATGTTAGGGTTCGGTTCATGGGCTTCTTATTGGGCTCGGGGCTGGTGACGTCCTTGCCGTGTCCTGCCCGTATCCCGCCATCTCCACAATGGGTATCGGGATTATTTTCTTTCTTTTTAAAACAAAAATTGGGATATTCCTGGGATACGCGCATCGGAGCCATATCCTGCGTATCCGAGTATCGGCGGCATGCAGTACGCCAATACACCAGTTCTGGCCGTATCGGTGCTTCGTAGTTGACAGATTCTGTTTTCTTTGTGTTGTGTGCTTATTTTGATGGCTCTATGGTTTTCTTTGATAAGTTTTTGCCATATAAAAGTTGGAATACAGTAGATATAATAAAAAAACAAAATATGAATTGGTTTTATATAGCACTTATAGTAGTGGTTTATTATTTTTATACTAACGGATCCCACGAAGGCTTTGTTGAGTTTTGTGTGATTGAAGTTTTCAAGTTTCGGGTTATCTTACGATGGATGAAGGAAGGATGTAAAGAGCCTAATCTTGGGGATGCCCCGGCATCCCAAGCTATTATCCAAGAATGAGCAACCAACTAAGCTTGGGGATTCCCCCGAGTGGCATCCCCGCTTTCTTCCAACAACTATCGGTATTTTACTCGAGACTATATTTTTATTCGTCACATGATATGTGTTTTGCTTGGAGCGTCTTGTATGATATGTGTCTTTGCTTGTTTAATTTTGTGTCTTAAGTTATAAATCCTTGCTGGACACACCTATTTGAGAGAGCCAAAATTATGTCATGGTTTCTTAGAATTGCTCTCTATGCTTCACTTAAATCTTTTATGAGCTAGGACTTGCTCTAGTGCTTCACTTTTATCTTTTTGAGCACGGTGTGCTTAGTATTTTTGAAGAAATGCTCTCTTGCTTCACTTAGATTTATTTGAGAGTTAGTAAAATTTTGAAAAAAATCTCTCTTGCTTCACTTAAATTATTTTGAGAGAAAGAAAATTTGTTTTTCTCATGATCTTCACTTATATTTGTTTGAGCTTATAAAAAGCAACTCATGAAAATTAGTGCCAAAGTGATAGATATCCACGAAGGATAAAGTAAAAGAAAATGTCGTGAAGATCATTGGACAAAATAAACTTGATTCTTAGTAATAGCTTTAAGATATGATGATGTGATATGTGAGTTATGTTGATGAGTAATTATGCTCTAGTAAGAATATTGGTATTAAGGTTTGTGATTCCCTATGCAAGTACGGAAGTCAATAGTCATGCAATGAAAATTATATCCTACTTGTGGTGCATTATTCGGTGTTAATTATGGTTAATGCTTTCTTATGAGATTATTCGTTTCTTGTTTGGTCGCTTCCCACTCTTTTGCTAGCATTCATTTTGCTTTAAGTATGACCTCTCTTGTGCATCCAAAATCCTTTAAACTAGTTTTGCTACATGAGTCCACTATATCTACCTATATGCGGTATTATTTTGCCGTTCTAAGAAAATTTGCATGTGCCATCTCTAATTTTCAAAATACACTTCTCTTTTGCGTGTTTGTGTCGCTCATAGAGCAGTGAGGGGTGGCTAATATTTTCCATGCTAGATGCGTTATTCTCAAGATGAGTGTTTATTCACTTATCATTGCACGAGAGTAAGGCAAAGGTATTAGGGATGCCCAGTCCCGAAATGAAAAAAAGAAATGAATTTACTTTATGTTGTCAAATAATAAATTCCTTGGAAAGTGTTGGTATGGAGGGCACCTGTGGATACGGTTAGCCATGGAAAGTGAAAGTTATGGTAGAAAAAGGAATAAACTTTATTTTCTGCTTGGGAACCGCCTATGGCATATCTAGCATGGAAAGTGTTCGGAACTCTAAGTCATTTTCGTTGGTGGGATGGATACACCTCCCCAAATGTTTTTATCTCAAATTTTTCGCTTTGAGATCTAGCACCTCTACAAATGCCTACTTCCCTCTGTGAAGGGTCTTTCTTTTACTTTATGCAATTTTTATTTTGAATTTTGAGTCTCCATCTTCTCTTATAAAAAGCATCAACTAGGAGGCAATATGATCATGCTCAAGTATTGGCTGTAGTTAATATTCGAGTGTGTTTCGTGAATGGATCAATGTTTGAGCATGTTGGGCTAGGGATAACTTATTTTAGCATTGATATTTTGAAAGACATGGTTGCTTGTTGATATGCTTGAGTATCTAAATTATTATGTCAAAACTAGACTATTGCTTTGAATCACATAAAAGTCCAAATGTTCATGCTATAAAGAAAAGAATATGATATGACTTGATGAACAACACTCCACATCAAAAATTCTGTTTTTATCACTTACCCACTCGAGGACGAGTAGGAGTTAAGCTTGAGGATGCTGATATGTCTCCAACGTATCTTCTATAATTTTTTATTGTTCCATGCTGTTTTATTATCAATCTTGGATGTTTTATAATCATTTTATAGTCATGTTATCATTTTTTGGTACTAACCTATTGACATAGTGCCCAGTGCCAGTTCTTGTTTTTCCATGTTTTTTACATTGCAGGAAATCAATATCAAACGGAGTCCAAATGGCACGAAACTTTACGATGATTTTTTATGGGCCAGAAGAAAGGCACTGGGCCCTGGTTGCACCTGGGGGTGCCCCAAGGGGGGCACAACCCACCAGGGCACGCCAGGAGGCCCTGGCGCACCCAGGTGGGTTGGGCCCACCTCGGGTGCCCCCAGACCACCTCTTTAATCTGTAAATACCCAAATATTCCCAAAACCCTAGGGGAGTCGATGAAATATTATCTAGCCGCCACAGAGTCCAGAAACACTAGATCCAATCTAGACACCATCACAGAGGGGGTTCACCACTTCCATTGGTGCCTCTCCGATGATGCGTGAGTAGTTCTTTGTAGACCTTCAGGTCCGTAGTTAGTAGCTAGATGGCTTCATCTCTCTCTCTTGATCCTCAATACAACGGTCTCTTGGAGATTGCTACCTCTTGAGCACTGCGTTGGTTTTCCCTGAAGAGGAAGGGATGATGCAGCAAAGTAGCGTAAGTATTTCCCTCAGTTTTTGAGAACCAAGGTATCAATCCAGTAGGAGGCTACGCGCGAGTCCCTCGCACCTGCACAAAACAAATAAATCCTCGCAACCAACGCAAATAGGAGTTGTCAATCCCTATAGGGCCACTTACGAGCGTGAGATCTGATAGATATGATAAGATAATATTTTTGGTATTTTTATGATAAAAGATGCAAAGTAAAATAAAGGCAAAGTAAATAGCAAAGGAAATAACTAAGTACTAGAAGATCAATATGATAAAGATAGACCCGGGGGCCATAGGTTTCACTAGTGGCTTCTCTCAAGAGCATAGGTATTCTACGGTGGGTGAACAAATTACTGTTGAGCAATTGACAGAATTGAGCATAGTTATGAGAATATCTAGGTATGATCATGTATATAGGCATCACGTCCGAGACAAGTAGAGCGACTCCTGCCTGCATCTACTACTATTACTCCACTCATCGACCGCTATCCAGCATGCATCTAGAGTATTAAGTTAATGAAAACAGAGTAACGCCTTAAGCACGATGACATGATGTAGAGGGATAAACTCATGTAATATGATGAAAACCCCATCTTGTTATCCTCGATGGCAACGATACAATACGTGCCTTGCTGCCCCTACTGTCACTTGGAAAGGACACCGCAAGATTGAACCCAAAGCTAAGCACTTCTCCCATTGCAAGAAAGATCAATCTAGTAGGCCAAACCAAACTGATAATTCGAAGAGACTTGCAAAGATAACCAATCATACATAAAAGAATTCAGGGAAGATTCAAATATCATTCATAGATATACTTGATCATAAACTCACAATTCATCGGTCTCAACAAACACACCGCAAAAACAAGATTACATCGAATAGATCTCCACAAGAGAGGGGGAGAACATTGTATTGAGATCCAAAATGAGAGAAGAAGCCATCTAGCTACTAACTCTGGACCCGTAGGTCTGAGGTGAACTGCTCACACTTCATCGGAGGGGCTATGGTGTTGATGTAGAAGCCCTCCGTGATCGATGCCCCCTCCGGCAGAGCTCCGAAACATGCCCCAAGATGGGATCTCGTGGATACAGAAAGTTGCAGTGGTGGAATTAGGGTTTTGGCTCCTGTTCTGATTGTTTGGGGGCACATGGATATATATAGGAGGAAGAAGTACGTCGGTGGAGCAACATGGGGCCCACGAGGGTGGAGGGCGCGCCTGGTGGGGGTGGGCGCGCCCCCCTACCTCGTGGCCTCCTGTTTTATTTCTTGACATAGGGTCCAAGTATCTCTGATCTTATTCGTTGAGAAAATCACATTCCGGAAGGTTTCATTCTGTTTGGACTCCGTTTGATATTCCTTTTCTTCGAAACCCTAAAACAGGCAAAAAACAGCAATTCTGGGCTGGGCCTCCAGTTAATAGGTTAGTCCCAAAAATAATATAAAAGTGTAAAATAAAGCCCAATAATGTCCAAAATAGTAGATAATATAGCATGGAGCAATAAAAAATTATAGATACGTTGGAGACATATCAAGCATCCCCAACCTCAATTCCTGCTCGTCCTCGAGTAGGTAAATGATAAAAACAGAATTTTTGATGCGGAGTGCTACTTGGCATAATTTTAATGTAATTCTTCTTAATTGTGGTATGAATATTCAGATCCGAAAGATTCAAGACAAAAGTTCATATTGACATAAAAATAATAATACTTCAAGCATACTAACTAAGCAATTATGTCTTCTCAAAATAACATGGCCGAAGAAAGTTCATCCCTACAAAATCATATGGTTTAGTCATGTTTCATCTTCGTCACACAAGAATGCTCTCATCATGCACAACCCCGATGACAAGCCAAGCAATTGTTTCATACTTTAGTAATCTCAAACCTATAAACTTTCACGCAATATATGAGCGCGAGCCATGGACATAGCATTATGGGTGGAATAGAATATAATGAGGGGGGTTATGTGGAGAAGACAAAAGAGGAGAAAGTCTCACATCAACGAGGCTAATCAATGGGCTATGGAGATGCCCACCGATTGATGTTAATGCAAGGAGTAGGGATTGCCATGCAACGGATGCACTAGAGCTATAAATGTATGAAAGCTCAACAAAAGAAACTAAGTGGGTGTGCATCCAACTTGCTTGCTCACGAAGACCTAGGGCACTTGAGGACGCCCATTGTTGGAATATACAAGCCAAGTTCTATAATGAAAATTTCCCACTAGTATATGAAAGTGACAAGACAAGAGACTCTCTAACATGAAGATTATGGTGCTACTTTGAAGCACAAGTGTGGCAAAGGATAGTAATATTGTCCCTTCTCTCTTTTTCTCTCATTTTTTTCTTTGGGCCTTTTCTCTTTTTTTATGGCCTTTATTTTTTGGGGCCTTCTCTTTTTATGGCCTTCCTCTTTTATTAATTTATTCCTCACTTGGGACAATGCTCTAGAAAATGATGATCATCACACTTCTATTTATTTACAACTCAATGATTACAACTCGATACTAGAACAAAAGATGACTCTATATGAATGCCTCCGGTGGTGTACCGGGATATGCAATGGACCAAGAGTGACATGTATGAAAGAATTATGAATGGTGGCTTTGCCACAAATACTATGTCAACTACATGATCATGCTAAGCAATATGACAATGATGAATGTGTCATGATGAATAGAATGATGGAAAGTTGCATGGCAATATATCTCGGAATGGCTATGGAAATGCCATAATAGGTAGGTATGGTGGCTGTTTTGAGGAAGATATAAGGAGGTTTATGTGTGAAAGAGCGTATCATATCACGGGGTTTGGATGCACCGACGAAGTTTGCGCCAACTCTCATTGTGAGAAAGGGCAATGCACGGTACCGAAGAGGCTAGCAAGGATGGAAGGGTGAGAGTGCGTATAATCCATGGACTCAATATTAGTCATAAAGAACTCACATACTTATTGCAAAAATCCACAAGTAATCAAAAACCCCGGTACTACGCGCATGCTCCTAGGGGGATAGATTGGTAGGAAAAGACCATCGCTCGTCCCCGACCGCCACTCATAAGGAAGACAATCAAATAACACCTCATATTTCAAATTTGTTGCATAACGTTTACCATACGTGCATGCTACGGGACTTGCAAACTTCAACACAAGAATTTCTCAATTTCACAACTACTCAACTAGCACGACTTTGATATTATTACCTCCATATCTCAAAACAATCATCAAGCATCAAACTTCTCTTAGTATTCAAAACACTCTTAAGAAAATTTTACTAACTTTGAATACCTAGCATATTAGGATTTTAAGCAAATTACCATGCTATTAAGACTCTCAAAATAATCTAAGTGAAGCATGAGATATCAATAGTTTCTATAAAACAAATCCACCACCGTGCTCTAAAAGATATAAGTGAAGTACTAGAGCAAAACTATATAACTCAAAAGATATAAGCGAAGCACATAGAGTATTCTAACAAATTCCAAATCATGTATGGCTCTCTCAAAAGGTGTGTACAGCAAGGATTATTGTGGTAAACTAACAAGCAAAAACTCAAATCATACAAGACGCTCCAAGAAAAACACATATCATGTGGCGAATAAAAATATAGCTCCAAGTAAAGTTACCGATAGAAGTAGACGAAAGAGGGGATGCCTTCCGGGGCATCCCCAAGCTTTGGCTTTTAGGTGTCCTTATATTATCTTGGGGGTGACATGGGCATCCCCAAGATTAGGCTCTTGCCACTCCTTGTTCCATAATCCATCAAATCTTTTCCAAAACTTGAAAACTTCACAACACAAAACTTAAAGTAGAAAATCTCATGAGCTCCGTTAGCGAAAGAAAACAAAAGATCACTTCAAGGTACTGTAATGAACACATTATTTATTTATATTGGTGTTATTCCTACTGTATTCCAACTTCTATATGGTTTATAAACTATTTTACTAGCCATAGATTCATCAAAATAAGCAAACAACACATGAAAAACAGAATCTG